>NC_079203.1:17943569-18288700 GCF_026745355.1 Beta vulgaris subsp. vulgaris
ATCTATGCTTAAAAATTTTCTACAACCTTCAATCCACCCTCTCCTAACGCCATCAAAGCATATGAAGAGACTTTGAAATACTGGGACCTTCTCATTCATTTATGCAGGAGCATGAACCAGTTCAATCATAGTGTCAGGGCAGCTAGCTTTGATGGCAGCTATATATCTGCCCTGCTCCCCATAATGATCAATCATGGATCCATGGAGGAGCCTATGAGCCCTGTATTTGACTTTATAAGCTAGGTCTCTTAATTAAAACCTTGTAACCCTTCCTCACAGTATCCATAATCTCCTTAGCTGGCCAGTGAGGCCTAGCCTTAAAGATTTCAAGCAGTTGTTTTGCCAGCCAAGATGACTTCATTTGCCTATTGCTATCCATGTTCCTTGTGCAACTGTGTGCACTGTCAACAGATTTGACAACAAAACATGCCCTCCTAGTATCCCAAGATCCATACAACCTAAAGGACATCCTTTCTTGCATCTAACTTCCATCTCTGCTGCCTCTTTTTATTACTATTGAAAAACTCAAATTCCTACCTTGTTGCACACAAACATAGCTACTGCTTCTCTAAAGCATTCCCTATTTGGAAATCTCTGCCCCACTGTCAGGAAAAGTTGTTGTAATCAATGTCTCCATGAATCAATAACCCCTGCCTGTCCTCAGGCCCTCTGTCCTCTCCTTCAATCACTGTTCTCAGGATGTGAATATCATCTTCACTGTCCTCATATTCACTTAGAAACCCACTCTCACTATGTGGTTGTTTTTCATGTCCCCCTTTTATCCTTCCTTCTGCAGCTTCCTTTTGCAACTGCTGTGCAATTTCAAACAATTTGGTGTTGGTCCCTCTAACTTTACTTTTTGCAATCCTCAATTCATCATCACTGGTTTCAGGATAATCACCATCAACAACTGTCTCAATTTCATCCTCAGGCACCTCCTTATACTCATTCAACAGATCATGTAACTCATCTTCACCTATTTCAGATTCATCTACATACTCAGATGAATCAATTTCATTCGAGCCTTCAGTGCTAGGTTCATACCTAGAGGAGTCACTATTGTCTTCTTCACCAACTAACTCCCTCCATGTAAGAGGACTGTCAGGCCTGTTGTCATACCATTCATAGTAATCATGTGGAAGAGTTTCTTGGTCATCTATGAAAGGTTCTTTGGTGGACTCATTAAAGAAGGGAGTTGGAGCTGAAGGTGTTTGTGAGGGGGCCTTTGATGACAGTGAGGGGTTGGGAGGACAGTCTACAAATGTAGCTGAAGGTGTTTGTGAGGGAGCCTGTGATGACAGATAGGTGGGAGGACAGTCTACAGTTGTAGCTGAAGGTCTTTGTAAGGGAGGCTTATTTGCAAAAGGGTTCTCAGAGAGTATCTGAACTTCTTGTAGCCTAAGACTAGACCTAAGTGGGGGCAGTACTTGTGGGCCCTTTTTCTTACCAAAGCATTTGAGTTTTTCTGGCCTTTGTTTTGTGAGGGATGCTTTACTTGCGGGCAGTTGTGGTTTTATTTGTTGAACAGGTATAAATGGCTGACTTACAGGCTTTGGTTCAGGCCCAGGCTTTGATCCAAGCCCACTCCTTTCATTTGGTTCATACCCATTTGTTTCAGGTCCATTTGGTTCAGGCCCAGCTTTTGACATACTAGCTTCAGGCCCTTGACTAAGTTGAGTTTGGTCAGGCCCCTCATTGGGTTCAGGTTGCTTAGTGGCCCAATCTAAAAGGTTCACTTCCTCCTCCACCATTTGAGGCTCATCAACCCCATGTAATACAAACAGGTTAATACACATGCTTTTCAATGCTATTTCTCCCATCTCTAACACCTCCTTATCTCTATAAACTATTCTCAAAAACCATCATCTAGTGTCTTCCCAGGAATAAGGTAAATTTTTTTATCAATTACCCTATACTTACCACATTTTTTGGCCATCTCTTCCAAAAAAAACCAACACAGTTCATGAGGATCAACAGTAAAGGTCCTCCCACCTCCACCAATGTATTCCATACCCTTATCAGGTTTTTTGAAAATTCCCCCATGCCAAAATCTTAAGGTCACAATATCCATCACTTGCAAACTACTGTAATGAATGAAACAACAAGAAAATAATCAACATTTTGCTTTCACATTTCAATTCATGGAGCATAAAACAAAAAAAAAATGCAAACCCCAAAAATTCAACCTTTACTAACTAAACAGAAAAATTCAACCTCAACCACACATATTGTTTCTTGTTTAAAAAAAAATCGTTGTTCAAACTAAACACCATTACCAAAAATTCAAGCTTTACAAGCAAAGAAAGTTCAAGATAATTCACTTACTAGGGTTTCTTCTAAATCGCGAAACTTGTCTGCTCTCCTTCTTCATTCAACTTCAAAATTGCACAGTAATGGCGATGGAGGAGGAAGATGGAGGAGGAAGATGGAGGAGGAAGATGAATAGTTCAGGGTGTTAATTTTAGGGGGGAAAACAATTTTAGGGTTTGTTAATGGCCAACATGTAAAACTTACTTTCATTAAACATTATGTGGGACCCTGTATAATAAGTTATGACCTATGTTGCCAGTTACAAGTCACACAAGACCAATAAAAGTTAGGACCCCCTATAGTTGGGACCACCACGGGTTAGTCCAAAGTTGGTACCTTTTAAAAATTATCGGCCAAAGTTCAGACCTCTGTTGTCAATTTTTCCTAAATTATATCTTAATTATTTAGGTTTATTTTAAGATGTGTTCGTTATTTACGTAAATTAAGTTGCAGTTTGTTGTTTGTCATGTTTGTGTTTAAGTTTATGGATTTGTGTTAGGGTTGTGTGTCTGGGCTTGTATTCGGGTTTTGTGTCTGTGTTTGTATTTGGGTTTTATTTGTTGTTTCTGGAATTATGGGTTTGTGTTAGGGTTTTGTGTCTGGGTTTGTGTAGGGTTTTATTTGTTTTATTTGGATTTGTATTTGGGTTTGTGTTTTTGGGGTTTGTGTTTCTGGGTTTGTGTTATGGGCTTATGTTCTAGGGTTGTGTTCTGGGTTTGTGTTTTGGGTTTGTGTTTCGGGTTTGTGTTTCTGGGTTTGTATATATTATGGGTTCATGCCTTAGGGTTATTTTGTAGGGTTTGTCTTTGGGAGTTTTTTTGGGTGTTTTCTACCATTTGTTGTTGTTGGGTGTGGTGCTGGTGGTGGTGATGGTCTGTTGCTACTGCTATTGTTGACACGTCTAATAATTAGTTCTATTCTTGTATATACTTTTATTTACTTTTATACTTTAGACTTTAGTTACTCATTTTGATATTTAAATTATTCATTTGTAAGTACTTGATTTTCTAAACATGAAAGTATATGAATATAAGAGTTCTCCCATTTTTCCTAATTTAATTGTCTTACTCTTTCAGTCTTTCCAAAAACCTCAATGCAAATTAGTTATGACTTTCTGTTTCTTCCATTAATACCTTCAAGTCAATGTGCTTTTGAATTCAAATATCAAGGTTTACAAGTCACAAATGAAATACCGAAGAAAATGGGATTAATTATGAAACTTATGGAATCGGACTTGTCCTTAAAGCTTTCTTATCATAAGTTAATTAACAACATTATGGAAGATGAATTATTACAAATTTACAACTAAATATAATTAAGGTACTCCCTCTATCATGTTGTACAAAAAGTCAGAAACTTATCATCACTATGAAAACAACACATATTTTCATTGCGACACATCACACAAGTTGGCATTTTAATTTATATATAACTTGTGTATTATGAAAAGTCATAAGTCAAAACTCAAAATTATGTAGGATGAATTAGTAAAAATTTACAACTAAATATAATTAAGGTACTCCCTCCATCATGTTGTACAGAAAGTCAGTAACTTATCATCACTATGAAACAACACATATTTACATTGCGGCACTTCACAAAAGTTGACATTTTAATTTACAATTTGTGTATTATCAAATGTCATAAGTCAAAACTCAATTTAAAAAACATAAAGGATAAGTCATCGAGAAAAAAGTGTAATTATAGTATATTAGTATTAATGTATTATACAAAAATAAAAATAACATGTTATCATTGGGTACAGTAAGGTTGGGTTGGAAAGATTTTGGGTTGGTTTGTATTGGGTTGGAATGACTTTGAGTAGGGTTTAGCTAGGTCTGGTGGTAAATGGGTTGGATAATAATTAGGTCGGGTGATAACTGGGTTGGGTGATAACTAGGTCTTGAAGGGTGAAGTTGGGTGCGGGTTAGTTTTGGGTCGGAAACATGTTGGGTCTGTGTTGTTGTTCACAGGTGCAACTGGTCACGGGTCCAACCTGGGTCAGTCCAGTTCAAGTTGGGTTACCAATTCCACGAGTTCAACTGGGCATGGGTGGACGCTGGATTGGAATGGGTCGGCTTTCTTTCCAACGACTCTCGGCTCGAAATAGGTGGGGTCTGAGTCGCATGCGGGTTCACCCGTGAATCGGTCCAGTTTTTTTTGCAGATTTACTAAATTCCCGTGCCAATTTTCTATGTCTCATTTAGAATATAACGGAGGAAGTATTAAATTTTCACCAAGCTCATTATCCAATTCAGTTTATTAGGAATTACTAGTTTGAATTAGATCTAGAATCCAAAATAATATCTCTTAGTTGATACACCTTTGAGTCTTAATTTTATATTAATGGACTAAAATGTACGCGTGTAGATATTATACTTAATTGTTACAAGCCCAAATATCAGTCTTATTGTGAACGAAATTATATTCAATATTATTGAATTAACTCTAATACAATGCCACGTGTTGTTACTAGAAAGAGTAGGGTTGAAGTATAAACCAACCACATAGAATCCAGTCTCTGTAGTACTCCCATATCAAAGACAATACTGAATGATAAGCATAATACTTATCGTCACATTTTACCATCTAAAATGATACTAATCTAACATTATGATAGTTTTTCTTATCATCTAATCATCCTTTTGTAATCTTACATCAACTTATTATAATGAAAGTTACATTTTATAACATGGTAACCTTTTTTTCTCACAACTCATCCTTTACAATCTATGACAAATCTTCATTTTTGAACATTATAACTTTTTTTTATATTTCATAAATCACATATATACTAACATTAAATATACTAAGTTTTATGTGGACGAGGTCCATATAAATTTTTTACGATAACAAGTTTCCTTGCTTAATGAAATTACATTGTTGGGTAATGCACAATGCCAAAACCCAGGTGAGCAAAGAGTTGGTGTTGCAACCACTGTAAACTTTAATCTTCAATCTTCAAGCACCTATGGCTATGCTAGGATTGACACCTAGTTTTTTTTGGGCCTGAGTTTGGGAAGAAATCAATTATTTATCCATGTAAACACTAATGACTGATCACGTTTTTGGTCTCCTTTTGTTTTCCATACTTTAAACTATAAAGATATTGCTGAAGCTTTTAAGATACTTGTAAGTGTGGGAAATGATTAACTTTTACATAAGACATTGATATTCTCTTTGGAAATTCAAAAGGTTTATTAACAATTTAAAATTTTATTGACTATCAAAACGAGAAGTTTACAATTACCAATCACACCGAAGGAAAACCTAAGGATCTTAAGCTGCATCAATATCCTAGTCCACCCACCTTCTAGGAAGGGTTGTGAACCAAGACTCTTCATGTGCAAGCCCAACGAAAAGCACCAAAACACCAGAGAACAACCAACGAAGGGAAAACACTAGAACACTAGACAATAAGATACCATTTTTCAGTGGGTGGTGACCTATGGGCTTCCTCTGCAATATTCTCAGAACTTTTTCTTTCCTCTAGATTTGGCTTTACATTAATAGACTATGTAGTTGCCTTGATATTATGTATCTCCTATTCGGGTGATGTAATAACATCTTCTTATGACAAATAGAGGACCATTAGTAGTGTGATTTTAGGCACCCATTTCTGTGTAGGTTTATTATTCTACTGAATGGACATAACATGAGCTTTCTTCATGACACAATCATGCCTTGCAATATGACACTTGGTGCTAAAGGAGGCACCCACTCAAACTGTACTTTTTTTCTCTAGAATTACTCCATGATCATCTTCTATATTGACAAATGTAAAATGGCTTAGTCACATCTTCTTCAATCAACAATCTAGCAAATGAAACCCTTATTTGGCCAAATATGCATTCATCAACAAATAAAGGAACTCCAATCATGCTTTCCAATTCAAATAAGTGTTTCAGGTCGCCAACAAGTTAATGGCTAATTAGGGAATCTCACCCTCAAAGAAACGACCCTCATAATGTCATCACGAAAGTGAAAGGCAGGGTTCCAGCATTTGACAATAACAGAATTACTATTCATGGAATAAGGACCAAAATACAGAACTTCATTTAATTTTGATCATTCATATTATCAAAGTTGATGATAAAATCTCCATCCTCATCTAAGAAGACTTTAGGTTTACTTACATGGTTCCATTCAAGTGCAATAGTATAGAGGATATTTACCAACCACATATTGAGGCAAATATTTGAGTAATATTCACTTGGTTTCAAGCTCAGCAGTTTTTTCTTTTCATTCATCCGAGATGGTTTACAATCCTACAAGTTAGCTATTTAAGGTGCACTAGGAGCCACATGAAGCTTCTTAGAAGCACACCAAAGACGACCATCAGGACAGGTGGAAACATCCAACCTTTTTACACAAAAAAGACAAGAAATATTATAGCTAATCATTAGCTCAATAACCTAGATTGATCTACCTAGTATACTACACTGCTAACTATGTAAACATTCTTAATGGACCACATGTACCATGGGCCTTAACTCTCCCCCTCAAGATGAGAGTGAGGGTGACGACTGAACTCCTATATTGGATAGAAGTAGTTGATGCTGATCAACAGTGAGAACTTTAGTTAGAATATCTGTAAACTGATTTGAAGAACACACATAAGTTGGTTGAATTGAACCTGTAGTGACTTGATCTCTGATAAAGTGGCAGTCTATCTCCACATGCATTGTTTTTTCATGCTGAACTCAGTTAGCCGCAATAGCAAGGCTGCTTGATTATCACAAAAGATGGGTGTAGAAGCAAGTTTCTTCAATCCAAGCTCTTTGAAAAGATAGCCATAGTCATTGATATGTACTCATCTTCATCTGTAGACCTTGCTACATCATATTGCTTTTTTGACTTCTAAGCTATTGGAGATTGACCAAGTAGCAAACAAAATCTACTATTATTGGACCTTTTAGTGTTGGAACATGCAGCCCAATCAATGTCACAGTATCCCTGAAGATGAGTAGAAGAGTGAGATGCTAAGAGTATACCTCGATCAGGAGATCCAGCCAGATACCTTATGGCTCTCTTAGCTGCTTGATAATGAAATGAGGTTGGAGCATACATAAACTGAGTCAACATACATACTGTATATGCTATATCAGGCCTTGTATACTAGCTTTCGAATCAACCTCTGAAAGATCTCTGGATGGGTAAGAGGTTCTCCAACATTAGACACGAGATTCACTTGTTTATTCATGGGAAGTCTTAGGGTTCTTTATTTGTGCATGCCATATTGAGTAATAAGATCATTAATATATTTCTTTTGAGAAAGAAATATCCCCTGGTGACTTCTATCAACCTCTATCCCTAGGAAGTATCTCAACTCCCCTAAGTCTTTCATCTTAAACTCATGATTTAATACTTTCTTAGAATCTTGAATTGCGCTCATGTTGTTACCTGTGAGGATCAGGTTATTAACATAAGCTAAGATAGCCACAAAATCATTTTTGTCATGCTTGATGAAGAGAGAATAATATGCTTTAGACTGAATGAATCCATTTTATTTCGGAATTGAGCTCAATTGGCAAAACATTGCCTTGGTGTCTGCTTGAGTCCATATAAGGACTTAATAAGTTTGCAAACTTTGCTTGAAGCACTGACATGTTCATTATACTCTCTCTTTTCCTTAAGTCTTGAATCTGAATCCATTTCCTTTTAACCTGGTGGGAATTTCATGTATACGATATCTTTAAACTCACCATGGAGGAATGCATTCTTCGCATCCATATGATGTGTGTGCCATCCTTGAATTGTAGTCGCAACAAGCAAAGGCCTTACATATGCCATCTTTTCTAGAAGTGCAAAGGTTTCACTGTAATCTATTCCTTCTTTCTATTTGTTTCCAAGTATCACTAATCTGGATTTGTATCTTGCACTATTTCTTTGTGAACCAAATTTTGTGGTGTACACCCAATTGCATTTTTTCCTTCTGGAAGATCAATTATCACCCATGTACCATTTTCTTCTAGAGTTTGCAGCTCTTCATTCCTAGCCATCAACTAGTGATCTTGAGTTACAACTTCTTTGAATGACCTTAGGTCAAGTCATTTGTTCATTCGAGCCATGAAACAAGTGAATTTAGGTGTTATAGTTGTTTTACTCACCCTCTGTATATATTTTCTCATTTTACAACGAGATGTAAAGTTTTGATATTGGGTCCTTATTATCTCAGCATAAAGGAAAAAACCTGCTGCAAAAACTACCACTGACTTGATAATCTGAATGCCAAGATGGCACTCTTGGATCTCTGCTTGACCTTCAGGTTTCTGAGCCACTATAGGCTCTCTTGTGTTTACAACTTCAGTACCTTCATTGCCAGGAACATCATCTACGTACCCATTAAGATTGAACCGTTCCAGGATGTTCATGCTCTATATGATTTTCCACGGGTGAAGCATGGAAATGATGATGTGGATAGATGGTTTCATAAAACCTTACATATCTTGATACAAAAAGATACCCTTGTTAGCAAGTTATGAAGCTTGTATCCCTTTTGATTTGCATAATACCAAATGAAGATACAAGGCACACCTCTTTCTTGAAAATAATCTATATTTCTTTAGTTATTCTAAGCAAAAGGTAGACAACCAAAGCACTTCATATGATTATATTCAGGAACTTTGTCAAACAACACTTCATATGGAGTTTTGTTTTTCAAAATCGCACTAGGGAGCCTATTAATGATAGAAGTTGCTCTCAGAACACAATCTCCCAAAAAATCAAGGGTAGACCAGCATAAAACCTCAAAGCCCTAGCCATCTTAAGTACGATCCTATGTTTTCTCTCAGCTCTTCCATTTTGATAAGGTGTATCACTGCAAGCAGTATGATGAAAAATGCCCAATCTCTCAAAAAATTGGTCCCACTTGCTGTCATCACACTCTAGAGCAGTGTCTGATCTAATTACCTTCACATCCTTTCCAAACTAAATCTTTACCATCTTTACAAAATTCTATATAACATCAAAGGCATCATACTTTTTAGTAAATGTACACATGTAACCCTTGAGTAATCATTAACTACAATGAGAAAATACTTAAATTTCCCTTAGCTTACCTTGTAAGGACCCCATGTGTCAATGTGAACTAGACCAAACAAGACATCAACTCTTGATTCACTTTGCTGAAATGGCAGGTTAGTGATTTTTTCTAGAGGGCATGTAAGACATATGTGATAAGTACGTTTATTTCTAACGCACTTTTTGAGCTCCTTTTAGCTTGGTTTGATCCTCTTTCTTCCCTTATTTCCTTCTCTATATCTTTCACTTGATCGTTGTTGATCATAGTGACATTTTGGTAGATTCACTAGTAGAATAAATGCTATTTGCTACGGTGATATTGCTGCGGTTTTACCTATACGCAACAATATTACACGCAAAAAGAAAAGAAAAAATAGAAAATAACAATATTGATGCGGTTCCCGCCCAAAACCGCAGCAATGTTGTTCAACGGATACATTTTGAAAAAATGTGGGGCCTGGAGAGACTAATATTGCGGCGGTTTTGGGCAGGAAACCGCAGCAGTATAATAAAAAAAAATTTAAAATATACGCAGCAATATTGTCTGCTCTAAAAAAAAAAAGGACGCGGCGGGTTTTTCACCCTCACCCTCACACATATCTCAGCAATATATTAAAAGTCTATTGTTAGGGTTCCTTATCTCTCATCCTCTCACTTATCTCTCAACCCCTTTTTTTTCTCAGCCGTTTTTCACCCTCACCCTCTCACATATCTCTCACCCTCTCATCTTGCCGGTATTCATCTCACCGGTGCCGATCTTCATCGCCGGTCTTTGTTCCATCACTCATCTCGCTCGCCGGTCTTCGTTCCATCACTCATCTCGCTCGCCGGTCTTCATCACCGAAATCGTCTCGCATCTTCAGTCGTCGTTCTTCGTTCATCTCTCTCGCTCCTCCTTCGTGGTCTTTCACTCCTCCTTCGTGGTCTCTCGCTCCTCCTTCATTCATCTTCAGAGCCCAACATTGCGCCATGGTTCGTTCCTTCGTCGGCCGTTCGTTGGCTTCGTTCGTCGACATTTGGTTGGCCGTTCGTTCGTCGACATTTGATTGGCCGTTCGTTCGTCGACATTTGGTTGGTTTTTTTTTTCTTTTTTTAGTCATGTATGTAAATTTTTTGTTGTAGGATTTTTTTTTAATTTTTTTCGTTTTTTAGTTGTATGTAGATTTTTGTTTTATTTTTTCAGATCAGTTTCTTAATTTTTTGTAAGTAGTCAGTGAGTTATATCAATTGTTTGTTTTTTTAGTTTTTTCATTTTACTTTGTATTAATTATATAACTATTTTTTTATTTTTATAATATTAATGATATTCATGTCATTTCATATTTGTTGGTTTTTTGGTACTATAATTGTCATTAGTTTCATGCAATAGTGTGTTTTTTTTTTTTTTTTTTTTTTTTTTTTTTTTTTTAACTTTTTACGTTTTAAATCTGATGGCAAAATGCGGAATTTTTTTTTTTACCTATACAGTACCTATTGCTGCGGTTTTCCTAAAAAATTGCAGCAATATGTCTATTTTTTATTATTAATTATACCATATTGCTGCGGTTTTCTTCACAAACCGCAGCAATATTACTTTTATTATTTTAAATTAATAATATTGCTGCTGTTTTGGGCCAGAAACCGCAGCAATATTACGTGTTAGCCAGATAAAAAATTAAAATATTGTTGTGGTTTGGCCTAAAAACCGCAGCAATATTAGTAGATATTGCTGCGGTTTTAAACCGCATTAATATAATTAATATCTATTGCTGCCCTCTTAATTGTTGCGCGCCCAAAACCGCAGCAATATGGCACTTTTTAACCGCAGCAAATAGCATTTATTCTACTAGTGATTGTCGGTCAAATTTTGACTAGATTTCTGGTACATTTGCTTTCACCGTATTTTCCCGTGCTTTGGTTGCAGGTATGCCTTTTTCGAAGTCTAGAGTTGGGAGATATGATATAAGGAATGAGGATGAGAAGCCGAGCAGGGACCTATGTATGCTCGCACCATTCTATAGGTGCCCGCACCTGCTAATGTGGTGCTCACGCACCATATTGGAACTTGGAAGTCCAGATATCAAGAACTTTGGTGCGCCTGCACCAAGCGTGTAGTGCGCCCGCACCTCTCCCGACCCAATGGTGAGTCCGCTCCCCTCAGTACCTGATGCTATTTTAAGACCAGGAACTATGGTGCGCCCGCACTGTTTTAGTCCACGAAGAAAATTCGTGTTATGCGAAGTGTAATAGCGATTAGTGTGGGAATTTCGAAGACTTATGTTTTATTCCTTAGACTAGAGAGTATTATAAGGGTTGATATTAGAGAGAAAAACACTTTAGTTTTGTTTAAGATTTGAGATTCTAAGATTAAAGTTTGTGATTTCTACACATTCAAGGTACTTTTCATTCAATTAATTACAAAGTTCCAGTTTTTATTCTTCCTTTTCATTGTTATTCTTTGTTCTTCCATATTATTAGATCTTATATTGTGGTTTCATTATTGCTTATTTTCATTAGATTAATAATTCCTTAATCATGTTTACCCCTTGATTAGTTATAAATTCAATATTTTTATGCTTAGAATCCATGATTAGTGAGTAGTCTCCTATCCATGGTTAGAGTGAATGTATGAATTAGGGTTTACATGTATTGTTAATGTGATTGTGATGATCTAAATATGATTATACATTGATCTTGATGTTTTGAAGCCTTAGGATAGATATTGATCACAGTTATGTTTTGGTATTTTGGCTTCGAATGTTCTTAATCGAAGTTTGCACTCTTTTATGATCCCCATGAATCAACTTAATTTCTAGGCCATAATATTGGGTAGAAATCAAGGGGATCCTTTGTTAGGGGTTTTCAGAATTCATTGAATCTCTTAATCAATTGACTAAAGATCATTCGAGAGAGGATTTAGTTGATTGATTAAGCGATTCTTCTTGACGACCATTCGAGAGAGGACTCGAGTATTTTAGAGGAAAACTAAAACCTTGCACAAACGTCGCCTTTGAATCATAATTGCATTAATGATCATTGTCCATTATGATTTATACTAGTAGCCATAGTTAACTCCAGTGTCTTCCTTATTGATATTTTCATCTCGTGTTATTTGTTATTTCTTTGATAGTAGCTAGTCGTAGTTGTTGCCAAATCATTTAAAACCCCCCAAAAATCCCTCAATTAGGTCATTTAGACTTGATAGAGTTGGATTAGTACCATTTTCCCTATGGATCGACCCTTGACTTACCTTTATTACGTTCTTAGTAATTGCTTGTTATGATTTACAAATATTATTTGAAAAGTAATTTTTGGTGCCTTAACGACACACTAAAAATCTCTTATCAAAATGGCGCCATTGTCGGGGGGAAAACATGCTATTGATTGAATTTTTTTCTAAGTTTAGTGTTGCTTAGTTGATATTTTTATATTGTGGTTGTAATTTGCTACTGCTCTACTTAGCTTTATAGTGTTACATGAGAAGAAGAGCTCACGGGTCACCCACTTTGCTTCTAGATCTAGAAATTGACCGTACCTTGCGAAATCTTCGAAAAAATTTAGAACAATTGTCATTGGGTTCCGAACCATCTTCACCAGTCTTAAGTACAAGTGAAGTTGAAATAGGTATGGGTGAAGCAAATCCATAACTCTTTAGGGATTTCGAAAATCCGGGTTCCTATGTCGTACAAGATGGTATTCAACTTCCCATCACTGCTACTAATTTCAACATTCATCCTCAGTTTACTCGGATGGTGAAAGTAGAACAATTTTATGGGGGGGTCAGATGAAGATCCTCTTGACCATCTATAGGTTTCTTGAGATCTGTTCCATGATAACCAAAAATTACGTCTCTCCGGACTACATTAAGATGCATCTGTTTTGGTCTTCTCTTACTGGAAAAGCAAAATTATGGCTCAAAAGCTTACCTGTTAATTCCCTCACTACTTGGGAGGAAGTTACATTGGCTTTACCGAAGACATACTTTCCAGAGTGGAACACAATATACGTAAGGAGGAAAATCTCCTCATTTGAGCAACAGAACGATGAGACACTTGCGGAAGCTTGGGAGCGATTCAAGGAGATGATCCGTTCATGACCTAACCATGAGTTCAACAGAAATCTACTCATGTGATTCTTCTATGATGGCCTTGATCCTATGTCACGTGCCAACCTTGATGCCAGAGCGGGAGTTCAACTTTCAAAGATACTTTAATGCCAACTTGAGTGCACAATCGAAGAAGTGGTTAAGAATTAAGAATTATTCATGGGGTAGAAGAATAAGAGGTGCTCAACTTAAGAAGAGTGGTAAGTTTGAATTGGATCCATAGATCAAATTCAAAATAAGATGGATACTTGACAAGAAGCTCTCCAAGATCAACCTTGCATCATCTAATTCATCACAAGTAAAATCTTTTTCTTGTGATATTTGTGGTGGTACTGACCCTGATACTTTTTATTGTGGAGGTACAAATTCGAAGCATGTGGCGTCAATTAATTCTATAGGAGATGGTTATCAAGGAAACCAAGGGTATAGAAGTAATCAACAATGAGGTTGAAAACAACCTCAACAAAGCTACAATCAAGGCTCTAACCAACCTCAACGACAAGGATGGAATCAACCTCAACATGGGTACAACCAAGCTCAACACCAAGGACATGTGCAAGGGTATAACCAAAACTACAATCAATGTGGTTTATCCTTACATGGGTCTAATGTCTACCAAACTCCACATCAAAAATCTAATGTCTAAAAAGCTCCCTCTAACCCTTTATTCCCCAAATAAAATCCCTCAATTAGGTTAATCCCATTTTCCCTATGGATCGACCTTTGACTTGTCTTTACTATGTTCTTAGTAATTGCTTGTTAAGATTTAAATATATTGTTAGAAAACGATTTTTGGTGCCTTAACGACACACTAAAAACCTCTTATCAAAATGGCACCGTTCCCGAACGTACTCCATCTCCCTATCCAAACTCTCTCCAAATTCTCCAACAACTCCAATCCATGAACCAAATTCTCCAAAACCATAAGCAAAGGTTTCAAGATCTAGCTACAAGCCCATAACAAAATGCTTGAAACGCAAATTTCCCAATTAGCCGAGAAAAACCCCTCTACTCCAACAAATCAACTTTCGGGCCAACCCATTCTTAACCCCAACCTCCACTAACCAAAGGCCATCCATTTGAGGTCGGGAACAAGTTATGAGGGTCTCAAGACGAATAATGAGGAGGTAGAGAAGGAAGGAGAAATTGATGTTGTTGAGAAAGAAGTTGAAGTTAAGAAGGGTGAGAAAGGAGAGAATGTGGAATAGAGATGTAAATGGATCGGGTTCGGGGCGGGTGGAGCATCACCCGCATCCATCGTCTGCTACCATTCGCACCACCCGATCCATCCATCACCCGGAAAAATCACCACCTGAATCCATCCATCCATTTACTTCCAGGTGAACGGATGGATCGGGTTATAATCAGGTGAAATTACCTCAAAATAATGCTAACCATAAAATTTCAGAAAAATAAAGTTTCAACCGACAAAACCATAGATCTACAACCACAATTGAAATTAAGTTCAAAATCACAGTAATTCGCATACAGAAATTAGGAAAATTAGGTCGGGCATTGGGCTTTTAGATTTGGACATTTAGCTGGGCCTTGAGGATTGGACCTAACAAATGTTTTTTTTTTAAATAAACGGGTGATGGGTCGGATTAACGGGTCGGGTCATGGATGAAAATTGTCCACCTGAATCCGATCCATCAACCGCATCCGTTAATCCGTCACCCGTTCACCATCCGTTTAGACTGGGTTTTTCACCCGTCCATTAAGACGGATGGACCAGGTGACCGGGTGGTCCACTGGATATTGTCATCTCTAATGTGGAAAAAGAGGAGCCACAAGTCCAAGTTGGTGATAAAGCTCCATTACCATCATCTCCACCAACTAAGACCTATGTGCCACTACTTCCCTATGCTCAACAGTTGGTGGAGAGAAAATTGAGTGACAAGTTCCTCTATGTGATGAAAAGCCTTCAAATTAGCATTCCTTTCACTAGTGGAAAAAACCTTATATGTCACTTAGTAACAGATGCGGTTTTTGTAAAACTGCATCTGAAAATCAACATTAAAAATGGGAGGGAAAGTTAGGATTACATTCTGATGCGGTCCTGTGGACCGCATCAGATTAAATAAACTGATGCGGTTTTTCCAAAATCTGATGCGGTTTACGGACCGCATCAAATTTTTGTTACTTTTTTCCTCAATTTGGCCCAGCACTCCCCTTAGCTCAGCACTCCCCTTGTCCCAGCACGATAAATATGGCCTAGTTATTTTTTCACTCAAACATAAAAGAACCCGCACCTCTTTTGGCCCAGCACTGCCCTCTTCACTCCTAACCCTAAAACCCAAACTCTCTCCCCTCTCTCTCTCCTCTCTACTGCTCCCTCACACAGCCGTCTCCTCCCTCCTCTTTCCTCTCTACTATCATGCAAGAGGAACCAAAAACCCACACAACACAAGAAACGAAATAAAAGAAGCGATTAAACCAATAACGAAGAACGAATAAATTAAAGAAAGAAGAAATTGAAGAACGCAGAACGAACAAAATTAAGAACGAAAATGAGGACGAAAAGAAACGAAGAGCGAAAATGAGGAATGAAGAAATGAAGAGACGAAAAATCGAAGATATGTACACAATAAAATGTTTTTTTTATTTTATTTTTTCGTTGTTTTTTTTTACCAGATTTTTTAGTTTTATTTGGGATTTAGTTCTTGGATCTGGCTTTGGATGTAGGTTTTATTTTTGGGCTGCCATTTTCGTGCCGATTTTTTGGCTTTCATTTTCTTATAATTTTTCCCACTTTATTTTCGCTATTAATTTTCGCTTTTTCGTTCTTAACTTTTGCTTTTTCGCTCTTAATTTTCGCTTTATTTTTATAATTATGTATATATGTTAATTTGTTATTTTTGTATAATTTTCTGTATGTATGTTGATATGTTGTCTCTATATATTTATGTTTACTTTACTATGTATTTATTTTAGTTTTCTATGCATTCACTAGTGCAATAAATAAGGAAGGGTTGCGGTCAAAATACCCCTAAGGGATGCATTTTTGGCCAGCAGCACTTTCCATAGCAGCCTTTCAATAGAAAAGAAGGGTTGCGGTTTTTAACCGCAACCCTTCACAACGAAGGGCTGCAGTTCAGGCCAAAAACACAGCCTTTCTTAGCTCGAAGGGCTGCGTTTTCGGCTAAAACCGCAACCCTTCTTCAAGTGAAGGGCTGCGATTTTAAGGCGAAAACGCAGCCCTTCGAGCTAAGAAGGGTTGCGTTTTAGGCTTAAAACCGCATCCCTTCGTATTCCTATTTTTTTTTTTTAAAAATTAAATCTGCCCTACATGCCCACCTCTGCACTCCCCCCAGCCCGGCCCCTTCCCCCTTGCCCCTGCCCCTGCCAGCCTTGCACGCCCCCTACCCACCCCCTGCCAGCCCCATGCCCCCAACCCCAGCCTCCCCACCCTAGCCCACCCCTGCACCCCACCCCCACACCCAGCCCTGCCTACCCCAGGCCACCCCTACACTCCCTCACCAGCCCTGCCAACCCCCAACACCCAGCCCCCCGCCCTGCCCACGCTAGCCCTCCCCCAGCCCACCCCTTTCCCTGCCCCTACACTCCCCCGCACCCACCTTCCCCCAACCCCAGCCCACCCTTACCCTACCCCTACACTCGCCTCTCACCCCCGACCCACCCCACTCTCCCCCTGCCTTGCCCCCGGCCCACCCCAACCCACTCCCTTCACTCCCCTGCACCCCCCCCAACCCGCCCTCTGCCAGCCCCTCCACCCATTGATGCCAGCTACCCCAGCACCCAACCAGCCCCATAGCCCAACCCGGTAGCCCACCATGGCATCCCCCCCACCCCACCCCTACCCAAAACCTCCCTTCGACACAAAAAAGCCGACCAAATTGCAATAATATATGACAAGTTTTTGAACATAATAAATAACTTTAAATATTTAAATTTAATAATGTAAAAAGTGTATATATAATTGATACAAACTAGTATATGTAGTTAATTATATCACGAATTCCACCAAAATGTATCATAAGCAATCATCACAAATGTGGGACGCCAACTTATCCCGAACTTCATGTAATTTGTCTCTGGTGAAAGCCCTCAAACTTGGTGTGTTATTCATATAAACCTTGCAAAACAACCAAAGAATAAACACATAATATAAGAATTCGATCATTTACTGTAGTTAGTAGTTCTAAAAATGACATATTCCTTCCTGAAATTCAATCAAAAACAAATACAAGCCTAAAGCTCTACACACTAGTTATATTATACCTCATATTATCATATTCAAAAAGAAAATGGAGTTAAATGACTCGAGAAACAAAAACTGGACGCGAAAAGGAAAAAATAGGCCTAAAATCACATTTATGTTCCCGATATACAACCAACAAAAAATGCAAGCCTAAGTATCTACACAATCATTTTATTATACCTCTTATTATTATGTTCAAAATGAAATTGGGGTTAAATGACGCGATAAGTACGAATTGGACGCGAAAAGGCAAAAATAGGCGTAAAATGCCCTTTTCGTTCCCAAAATTCAACCTACAACAATTGCAAGCCTAAAAATCTACACAATAGTTACATTATGTCTCATATTATCATGTTCAAAATGAATTTGGGGTTAAATGACTCGATAAATACGATTTGGAAGCGTAAAAGGCAAAAACAGGCCTAAAAATGACATTTTCGTTCCCAAAAATATGCATGTGCTACTTTGGTTTCTAAACCAATTAATACCTATTACCAATCGATCTAATCTAAACTAACATATACTGATAAGTTACATACCTTTTGAAGATCATCGACGTTAGTGCAACGGTTAATGATATCGAACATGTACCTCAGCACCTAATAGCCACATGCAAGTCCATCATCTTTTTTTCCTTTTTTTTTTGGTAAGTAATTGTATATCTTCCAAAAAAAAACCATGTACAACCAAAGTCCCCAGATTAAGGACAGATCTAAATAGGCCACAACTGGCCTATGTACAACAAAACTTATAAAGCTTCTACCCAATTGACATCTACATTACTCCATTTTGCTTTTTTACACATATTGATTCTACTCTTCACAATATATTTGGTTTCTTTAAGTATGTAATGTACACTATAAACTTTCAATTGCCAGTAGGCTGTATTCCTACTCCTCCATACCTGATAAATTGCAGCTGCAAGCACAGTGCACAATACACTCCTTCTCAGCTTGGAGCCCTTATAGCTGCTTCTTATCCATCTGATCCATTGTTGTATGGATCTATTAGCAAAATTAGTCCCTATCCACATGAGAAGCTTCCTAACTAATTCCTTACTGTATACACAGTCAAA
Organism: Beta vulgaris subsp. vulgaris; assembly: GCF_026745355.1. NCBI lineage: Eukaryota > Viridiplantae > Streptophyta > Magnoliopsida > Caryophyllales > Amaranthaceae > Beta > Beta vulgaris. The sequence continues at coordinate 17,962,284 of NC_079203.1, forward strand.
GAACAAATGAGTATGACTTTCTATCACATTTCCACACAAACAGCAGCCTCATCTGGACTTATATTGAGAGAATAGAGTTTGTCCTTAGTTTTCAACCTAGCTTGGACGGCCAGCCAAGCTATGAACTTATGTTTAGGCATACTTATTCTGTTCCAGATTACATTAGCCCATTGAACAGTAGGTTTACCTGCCATGAATTCCATGTAAACCTTCTTGATAGAATATTTTTGCTGAGGGCTCCACTGTGACATCCCTACCTGACTCAATTCATTCTTTGTCTTACATAACAGCTTCACTATCCAGCTAGCTCCTGGTGGTGCTTGCCATTCCCACCAGCTATTTTGTTTTACATACACAGTATGGACCCATTTTACCCAAAGCTCATCTTTTTGGCTTCCTAGATGCCAAACCAACTTCCCTACAGCTGCCTTATTCCACTCTTTTATATTCCTGAAACCAATACCCCCTACCTTTTTATGAGCACATACATCATCCCATTTAATATGCCCATTTTTCTCCCCAACTGCTTTACCACTCCAGAGGAAATTCCTACATATTGAATTGACAGCATTCAAAACTGAACTAGGAAGTATGAAGATTTGAGCCCAATAGCTATGGATACTCAGTAAAACAAAATTAATCAACTGAGCCCTACCAGCAAATGAGATATTTCTAGTACTCCACCATCTAATTCTATTAGTCATTTTCTCCACTAGAGCATCACAGTCACTAGCTTTTAACCTCTTAGAGCTGATAGGTACTCCAAGATATCTGAATGGCAACTTTTCATGCTTGAACTGTGAAAACTGTTCAATCCTTGTAACTTAATTTGTGTCCATAGCATTGCTATAAATGGCTGATTTGTTACTGTTTGCCTGGAGACCAGAAGTTTCAGTAAAGAGCTTCAACCCTTGTAGTAATAAGTATGCAGAGACAACCTCCCCCTTACAGAAGAGAAGCAAATCATCTGCAAAGCACAGATGATTTATTCTCAACCCCTTGCATCCAGTGAAGTACTTAAATTCTTTCAACTCACCTATATAGCTTAGAATCCTTGTCAAATAATCCATACACAGCACAAAAATCAAGGGAGACATGGGGTCCCCCTGTCTGAGTCCTCTCTTAGCTGCAAAAAAACCTTCAGTGGACCCATTGAGAAGCAAAGTAAATTTAGGTGTGGTAATACATTCCATCACACAATTAAAGAAATGTGTAGGGAACTTCAAAGCTTTTAATAGATCTCTCACAAAGCTCCATTCTATAGAATCATAAGCTTTTTTGAGATCAAACTTCATTAGCATCCCTTTCACTTGATTTCTAGGCTTTCCAAATCTCTTCACCAAGTCTTGACACAGAAGAATATTACTTATAATATTCCTGCCAGTTATGAAAGCACCCTGATTTGGAGCCACCAATTCTGGAAGTACCATGCTAAGCCTTGAGCAAATTAGCTTAGTGATTGTTTTGTATAGCACTAAACAGCATGCTATAGGTCTAAAGTCACCTACTAAGGCAGGACATTGAACTTTACGAATTAATGTAATGGCAGTTACATTAATTTCCTTAAGTAGTTTACCACTTCTGAAAATTCTTGTGTAGCTGCTACAATATCCAATCCCACAATATTCCAACTCTTCTTAAAAAAACAACTGGAATAGCCATCAATACCTGGGGATTTGTCATCAGGTATGGAAAATAAGGTCTGCTTTATCTCATCTGCACTGAACTCTAGAGTAAGCCTGGCTTGTTGATTGTCATTGAGTGTGCAACCTTTCTCAATAATAACAGATTCCACATTCCTGACCCTCCCATCACTACCAAGCAGCTCCGGATAGAACCCAAGAAAAGCTTCAGTAACCTCTTTAGAGTTGTGAGCCCATGAACCATCACCTTTCTTGATTGTATTAATTCTATTCTGCGGTCTTCTAGCTTTTAAACTCTGGTGAAAAAGTTTGGTATTGTCATCACCCTCCTGAATCCACCTGACTTTAGCTTTCTGCCCTAAAAACATCCCATAGTTCTTATGTGCAATATTATACTCCTCTCTAGCCTTCATTTCAGCATCCCTTAGTGTAACATCTTTAGGGTGATTATGCATTGCTTGCTGTGCTTGAATCAGATGATGATACTTAAGGGAATATTGTTGAGATACATCCCCAAACTGGCTATTATTAAGCACTTTAAACTCTTTCTTCAAGAGCTTTAACTTGCTAATAACCTGAAACATCTTAGTGCCAGCCACATACTTTTGCCATCCCTGTGACACTATGCTAGGAAAATCCTCAGCTTGACACCATATATTAAAAAACCTAAATGGTTTTTTCTTCTCTTCATTGACAAAAGATTTAAGAAGAAGAGGGCAATGATCATATTCTCCCTCAGGATAAATCACAACCTCAGTATTGCACCATTCATGAATCCACTCCTCATTCCCTAGCACCCTATCTAACTTGCAAAAAACTCTATCATGCCCCTCTTGTTTATTATTCCAAGTGTAGTATTGTCCACTTGCTTTAACTTCAGTCATATGGCATCTCTCCATACACCTTCTCATATCCATTGTTTCTCTATCTCTGACAAGCTGACCTATTCTATCCTCAATGTGCATCAAAGCATTGAAATCTCCTAAAATGATCTAAGGAAGATCATTCTTTTGACTGTTAGCTATATCATTCCAAAGGTCCCACCTACCTGTCTTTTCATTCAGCCCATAAACAAAAGTGCACAGAATTTTTTTTCCTCCATTAACTACTTTAATCTCTGTGTGAATCATTTGACTAGTACATTTAATGATATTCACATTAAAAGCACTAGGATGCCACCCTAAGATTATTCTGCCATTTCTATGCCATTGGTTATTAGTTGTGATGCACCATCCAGGACAAATAGTAAGATAAAACTCTCCCAATGAATGAGGTTTTATCTTTGTTTCTAGGAGACTAAACAATCTTATATTGTGAGAAATTAAAAAATTTCTCACTTCCTTTTTCTTCTTCCTATTGTTTAGTCCCCTAACATTCCAACTTAGAATGCTATCCATTAATGGTAGGGGGCTCTCCCTCCCCCTCAGCATATTGGACCTTATCATCAATGGCATCTTCTCCACTTCCCCTCTCCAGTTCCTCTTCTGCTTCAACCAAAAACTGCAAATGAATTGTCTATGGTAACATAATCTACTTGCTTCTGGGGACTCTGTCTCTTTGTGTGAACCTTTTGAAATCCATCTACATCAACCTTCTCTGCAGGCTTTTTAGGCCTCCATGTTTTCTACACCTGATTTTTAAGCCCATGCTTACAATTTGCCTTAGTATGGCCTAATCCTTTACATCCTTCATAGAAAGTAGGTCTCCACTCATACTTAACATCTTGCTGCACAACTATTCCTTTTTCATTCTCAAAACAAATAGTCTCAAGTAAAATCTGCATCTGATTTTTAAGCCCATGCTTACAATTTGCCTTAGTATGGCCTAATCCTTTACATCCTTCACAAAAAGTATGCAAAGTCCATCATCTTGTTGCGGACACTAAATGTTCACCAAAGGATGCATCCAATGACATTCATGTTAGATGTGTAGTATGTGGCTAAAAGTGTTTCTATATAAGGACAAATAAATTAGTCATGTTACCTCGACTGATATCCAAATAGGAGCCTTTGATGCTCGAAAACCTGTTGCACTAATATGCTTCATCACACTACATCAATAAATTATTATAAGTTTAGATGTACTAACTGTTTATATATATATATATATATATATAGATGATGAATAATGTGTAATATTAATAAGTGCACACATATTGAGTTTCGATTAGGCTACCTATTTAACAATGATTTGATTAGTAAAGACTGTGGTGGTTGTCGACGCAAAGAATCAAAGTGGTAGACTTCGTTACGGGACAAACATATCGCAAGCAGTGTCCAATGAGCCGTACAACAAGAAAATATAGTTATTATTAATCGTAGAACAATTAATAGGTCAATTTAATTATCGAATAATAAAAGTAAAGCGAGTTTAACAAGCATATTTTTCAATTTAAGGAACAAGAATGATCTTATGATATCCAAAACGAGATGAGGCTTTGAAACTCATATCGAGATACTCTTTCACTTCAGCTTTATTTTGTAAGCAATTGTCATCTCGTATTATGTTTTGACATAACCAACCAAACATTGACTCATCACTAGATGTTGAAATCAATTCATTGTATAATAACCTGAGAAATCATATTGATTAAAAGAAAACTTACTTATTATGGAAGTTCAATTGAAAACTACTTAAGGCATATGTATATGTATATTTAATTTATATACTTATGTATTACCTCATGAATGTTTGTATCATGGAAACAGTCAACTCTACCCCACATAAGAATTCTTTAATATCAACCTTAGAAATGAATGTCGGTGAGTCCTCAAAGTAGTGGAATTATGGATGGATACCACAACACCTTAGCTGGTGGTCCTTCACTACCTCCAGCTCCTTCACGCTTGTACCTCGACAATCTATTACGTGGACACTCATGTAAATGCTCATACTCATTACGATAAAGCGCACAACCGTTAGGACAAACATCTATCCGCTCGTACTCTAAACTGAAAGGACACATCAGTTTCTTCGCATAATAGTATGACTTTGGCAGTTCATTTCCATCAGGGAGCATATCAGCTTAAAATTCCAACAACGACGTGAAACTAGAGTCTGTCCAACCAGCTTTCGACTTAATGTTTAACAGTGTCAGGACAAGCATCTATCCGCTCGTACTCTAAACCGAAAGGACATATGAGTTTCTTCACATAATAGTATGACTTTGGTTTACTTTGTACAACCTCGATACAACGGCTTTTCAGCAGCCTCAGACAAACTCTCAAAAATACAAGGTCGTTTACACGACTGATCTTCAACCTCGTATATCATCTCGTTTACCCGATCCCTATTATCATCTGCAAACTCATCATCCCAATTATCATCCCCTAACTCATCATCCTTCTTTTCTTCACATACATCGTTCATTACTCTAGAGCTTCCTATATACCTCCCCTGCTCACCATGCAAAACCCATACATGGTATTGAGGCCTAAACCCATGATGAAAGACATGCTCCCTAACCACATGTATACTACTAACCGTGCTAACATTTCTACAATCGACACAAGTACAATAAAAGTCGACTGCTCCAGAGGATGTTTGATATTTTAATGCAGTTGTACAGAATTGTGAGACCCCTTTCAGAAAGTCAATCGATTCACGACTATCATACATCCATGTACGACCCATCTCATTCAAGAAGACCTCTAATAATCAAACACAACCATTCAGTATAATGCATCAATCATTATTTAAGTACATACACTCACATATTCAAATCACACACGTATATAGTGACATGTTCAATTGTATGCATGCAGCCGAAGGTCCTTATCACTCCAACCTAACCCATCCTTGGACGTCTAATCTCACTAGTGAATATATGCCAAGTTTTCAATTCTAAGGAAAATCGGGTAGCATTTCCCTACAGTTCTCCAAGTACACAATGTAGATAATTGCTTATCTACATATGTAACCAGAGAACAATGTAGAGAAACGATAAGCTAAGAATTTCCTCAGAATTGAAAAGAAGACACACATTCACCACCTAAGTGAGATCAAACGTCCAAGAACAGTCCCAAACCAGGGACTATTCAAGACTTACTCCTAATGAGTAAGTCTTGAACGGGTATCTAGGCATATGATGACGATTCAAACAACTTGTAGATTTCATATCTAAATTACATTGCGTTTTTATACAATGTATCTCATATCAAGAAATATACATACACTACACAAACCCTCCGAAATTCCCATCAACTGGTACGAATTGGACATGAAAGGCAAAAATAGGCCTAAAATGACCCGAGAATCAGGTCACATAACAATGGAATGGCCATCAGCTGGTAGCGGCGGAGTTGGAACTGTTATAAATGTGGAGAGCACCAGATGGACATTCGATTGCCATGTGACCTGACTCTCCACATTTGTAACAGCCCCACCATCACAGCCACTACTACCCCCCCTCCACTGCACTCCCTCATTGTCATGTAGGCATAAAATGACCTTTTCATTTCCGAAATTCAACCAACAACAGATGGAAGCCTAAAAATCTACACAATAGTTACATTATACCTAAGCCCTTCCACACCCCATGCCCAGCATCCCCAACCCTCCCCCACCCCCTGCCAGCTCTCCCCGACCCATTGTCAGCCCTCCCCCACCCCCTGTCCAGCCTCCCCAACCCTCCCCCACCCCCTGTCCAGCCTCCCCAACCCTCCCCCACCCCCTTCCAAGCATCCCCAGGCTCCCCTAAACAATGTAGTCAGAGAAGGGATGCTCCATAAACAATGTAAAAGAGGAGAGAGTGTGAGAGAGGATTTACCAAAATGGAGTCAGAGAAGGGATGCTCCATAAACAATGTAGTAGTGGAGGAGAGAAGAGAAGAAAGAGCACAAGGTGGTGCAGCTGCGTGGTGGTGGAGCACTGGTGGTGGCGTCAATGCAGTGGAGGAGAGAATGAACCAATGCATGGTGGTGGAGCACTGGTGGTGGCGTCAATGCAGTTGGTGCGTCGTCGTGGCGGTGCGCGTTGGTGGTGCGTGAAATGCGTGGTATTGGCGGACTGCTGGTAGGTCAATGTGGTGGTAGAGGTAGGGTTCACGTAAGGATAAGTTCGCTCGTGAATTTTGTGTAAGGAAGGGAAATTGAAATAGGGGTACTGTATGTATGCGCGCAATTAGAATCAAAAAAAATTGAAAGTGAAGGGTTGCGATTAGCCCAAAAATCGCAGCCCTTCGTGAGGGCTGTAGTTTTTGGGCTAATCGCATCCCTTCACTAATAGGGCTGTGGTTAGCCTAAAAACCGCAGCCCTTCTTATAGTACGAAGGGATGCGTTTTCTTGTTAACCGCAGCCCTTCACTAAAACGGTTGTGGTTTTCTTTCACACTGCAGCCCTTCATACAAGAAAACGCATCCCTTCCAGCGCAACCCTTCCTTTTATTTCCCCTAGTGATTTATGTTTAGTTTTCTATGTATAATGTTTTGTTTTATATAATTTTGTATATATGTAGCTAATTTTTTGTAGTGTTTTTGTTCCTAGAATTAGGAACTAATCATGTGTCTACCTTTTTTTTCCCTTGCACTCTTAAGTTGTAGAATACCCTTTTTTGTGTCATGTTTGGACATATTTCCAGAATTTTGGTACAGTGAGAACAATGGATGAAATGGTACTAATATATATCTATGTATGATACTTTTGTACAATTTTGGATTGTTTCTATGTATATATAGATGAAATGGACTTGCTGGATTATGCATGGATAATGCATGAGAGGGATGATGTTATTTCCCTAAGAACACTACAAGAGGGGGGGTGAATTGTAGGTGTAGAAATAAACGTAACTTTTTGCGGAAATTAAAACTTAAACGAATAAACAAGCTAAAGGAACACAAGGGATTTTTACGAGGAAAAACTTCTTGGGCCCAACAAGAAGAAACAACCTCGACCACTAGGGATTTTAAACTCAACACTTTCACTAATTAGGCCAAACAACTTGTTACAACCTAATTCTAACTCGAGCCACACCTTGAGTTCCTAAACTCAAGTTCCTGAGCCACTGTTCCCTTAACAGCAGTTCCTCTCAACTTCACTCGAAGTTTTCTCACACATACAAGCTTCACTCAAAGCCTCTCTCTTACAGAACTTCACTCAAAGTTCCCTTACCCCAAAAACCAAAATACAATTGATCGAAATAAGCTTAGTGGAATTAGAGTAAGAAGGCAAAGAACAAATGGCTATTATGAGAGAATGAAGGCACTGACACTTAATAGGTTAAACTCACTTAATTACTTAGTCAGGCACAATTTGGAACTTATCTAGACTTCTATATTTATAGTGTTAATCATAAGAACGTGGGATTAAATTAGAGTACATGTTTAAGTCCATTAACCCATGATGTTCCTTCCCCTAAGGAACACGTTTACATCATGTCCCATGATCCCATGAACTAAAATGAACGTGGATATATTCAGCCATTACTCCTAAGTAATAGGAGTTCCTTGAGCTTATCCGAAAATCAGTTTTATAAAACACTTTTTATCTTTAAAACTGAATTTTTAATCTTTAAGAAAATAATATCTTTTAAAAAAAATCTTTCTAAAACCGGATATTTATTTTCTTATTTTCCGAAAAAAAAATCTTTTCCTAAAACAGATTTTCTTTTTAAAACTGATTTTATCATTTGAAATTAGATATAACTAATTTCCTATAATTAGGCATGACTTACTCATATCTTTTAACCGTTATAATTTCAACGCCTAAGTCTAGTTCCTTTTTTAACTAAGTTCCTTTAACATATCGTTTAGTGCCACTTAGTTTGTTCCTTACAAAGGAACAAACTCTCATTCTCAAATAACTGCCACTGTTCCTTACCATTCTTTCTTTGTTCCTTTACATTGGAACTAGAAAATAAAACGCCTAGCTTCTATTTTCTTGATCCAATGCTTGCTCCAGTATCAACATAGAAACTTCTTTACTTAGCCTTTGAAATCCTCTCTTGACTTCTTCTTGACTTCGTATTCTCCCAGTTCCTTCATTGATACCTTAAACACCATACACTTAAATAATCATTAGTTCACTACTTATTTGTTCCTTTGTTTCTTTGTCATTATCAAAACTAGGGTTCAACAATTTCCCCCTTTTTGATGATGACAACAAAGGTACAAACTAAGGAAAATAACAAATAATATAAGTGAATGATAAAAACATAAAGAAGAAAATGAAAAATAAAACACAATTATGTAAGTAACTGAATTTTGATTTTTCATTTACCTTAACCTATTTTTGATTTTTCATTTACCTTATCCATTTTTTAATTTTTTTCAATTTTCATTTTTTCAAGTTTATGTACAGTTTGTTCCTTAAATCTTTTCCCCCCTTTGTCATCCTCAAAAAGAATAGACTCTGCATGATTGATGAATTGATTTAACACCTTAAGACCAATATACAAGCACCATTGTGGTTAAGTTAGAAAATCAAAGAGTAAACTTGCTCAAACATCAATCACATAATACTAGCCATTCCAAGGAAGAAATTATGCAAATCATTTAGAAAACATAGACATATAGCAAAAGTCATTGATTATATAGCACTTGTTCCATAACAAAACAAAGAAAGAAAAGAAAAAGGATAAACAAAAGTTGTGTTCCTTGATAAAGAAACAGGAACAACAAAACAAAAAAACTAAGAAAGGGAAGGGGAATGGTGTTCCTCTACAACTTCTTCTTCAACCACATCCTCAATTTTTCATCACCACCCCATGTTGAGTCCAACCTGTTCCTTCACTCCTCCAAGGCACGGCCATAGAGTCCATCTTCTTTTGTTGCGCAACCACGTATCACTCAAAGCTTCTTCATTTTGGCATCCAAAGTCCAATGAAGATGATTATAAAATTTATCATATGTTGAGTCAGGAAGACAATTCATTAACCCAGTTAGCATCATCCAGTATCCTGTTCCTTACCCTTGGAACTGAGGCAGATGGGGATTTGTGAAGGAACTGGAGGTTTGATGGAAGGTCATCTGTTCCAGGAATGGAAACAGAAGGTGAAGGGTGATAAATGGGAGGAAGAATGGTGGTGTGGGTGGAAGAGTTGTGGAGGTGGAAGCAAAAGGATTTGGCCTTTTATTTCATCCTTCAACTGCTCAAAACTGGAAGGAACAGAGAAGGATGAAGGTGAAATGGAGGGATTTTGTAAAGGAACAGAGAGTTTGGAGATGGTGGTGGAGTAGGTTCCTTGAGAGTGAGGGTCCTGTTCCTCATTATCCGAAAGGACTAAGGAGAGTCCTGTTGGAAGGAACAGGAACTGAGCAATTTTCTACGAGTGCTCTTCTCACTCTCAGAGGAACAGAGGTTTAGGCTTATGGCAATGTGTTTGCGCCTCTTAGGTTTCGGTTCCCGGTTAGGAACAGGTCATCCAAGATACATCATTTCTTCTTCTAAGTCATTTAGGCAGTTTTCTTTTCCTGAGGAACTGGAAGCCATTCTTCCTTGAATGAGACACCTTCTTGGACGACAAGCCAAGTCCATTTAGGTCTTCTCATTCAAGATGTTCCCTTGTTTGACTCCTATTGTGGTCCAACCCGTAAGTCTTACTTCAAAGTGATGAAGTAAAGAAGTTATCAAGGCATCGTACCCAATTACACAATTGTTCTCAATACAGTGAGTTAAATGTTGAATGAAGAGGGAAGGGAAATTGATTTGTATGTGGTGGTCCAAGCAAAACATGTAACACATATCCAAGAGACCCACTTCATTCCTCTTTTCAGTTCGAGGAATGAGTGCTCTCCAAACCAATTAAATAGTACTTTGTGAAGGGGAGAGAGTAGGTTATGGTTAAGTTTGTTTTGGCCAGCTGTTCCTCCAAAATATTCTAAGATTTTGTCTTGAGGAAAATTCGGAAAGGAGACAGTTCCTTTCCGTTTAAAATACAAATCAGTTCCTTTGCAAGGAACTTCCCATACTTTGCTAAAGTGGCTTGATTAAACCTTATTTTCTTTCCTCTAACCTCAGTTGTGCAAGTTCCATTAGTATTAACAAATTTGCACAAATCATCCATAGCTAGAGGAACAAGAGCATTATTAAAGGCGAATTCAAACAAGAATTCCATGCCTTGTTCCTTTAGAATGGAGGTTAATTCTGAAATTCAATTTATTGCCCATTCTAAATCGACGCAAAAACCCAAACATACCTAGATTCACTTCGTTCGACCCTTTCTTGGAAGAGAAGAAACAGTTCCTTTGGAAGGAACAGGTGATTTCTTCTTCTTCCCCCTGAGATTGTTCCGGGGTTTCTTCTTCATCGTCTTCCCCAATATAATTTCTTCTACGCATACTCCTTCTAGGAGATTCTAATTGTGTTCCTCTATGGGGTTTTCTTGAATTATGTCGGTTTCAAGGGTTTTGTTGGAGATGAAGATTTCCATTTTTGAAGTGTCGGTTGTTTTTGATGTGGAAAAGGAGAGTTTCTTGAAGTTTTTGCCATGATTTGTGAAGGTTTGGAGGTTTTTATGGAGTATCAAAGGGTGTGATGAGGTTTCGGCTATGGTGAAGATGAAGAGTTGAGAGGAACACGGTTTCTTAGATGAATTAAGAAGGAAGTTTTGCATGTAATAGTAATTATGACACGCGGGAAAGAAATAAAGCAAAAAAAATAAAAAATAAAAAAAGAAGAAAACGAAAAGATAATAAGAACCAAGATTTAATTAAACTGGTTCCCTTATTTTTGGGATTTTTGGATTTTTCGGATTTTTATGATTTTAATTTTTGAAAGAAAATAAATGCTAAGGAACTTGTGCTATAGGAACAACTAATGCTACATATCAATGTCCTTCATTCATGCATGTTTCTTACCTTAGGAACAGTAAGGGGAGTATTATGTGACATTTGTGAGTTGTTTAATTTCTTTGAATTCATGTTTATGTTTTGCAACATTCCAATTTGCAATGGTCTTAGGCAATTAAACACAATTATTTTTAGCACACAAAGTCACTCAAATTGATTCAAACATGGGGGAATTGACATAGGAACAATCACTTAATTTTTATTAACCTAACTCAAGCCTTAATTTTTCATATCTATCTCTTTGCAAAGGCTTAGTTAGATATCAGCAATCTGATAATCAGTTTGACAAAACTCAAGTTTAATCAAACCTTTTTCAACATTTTCTCTTAAAAAGTGATGTCTATATGTATATGCTTTACTCTAGAATGATGCACTGGATCTTTAGATATACTTATAGCACTTGTATTGTCACAATAAATAGGAACACATTCAAAGTTTATTCCATAGTCACTAAGTTGTTGTTTTATCCAAAGCATTTGAGAGCAACATGCAGCAGCTGCTACATATTCTGCTTCAGCAGTGGATAAAGCAACTGTGTTTTGTTTCTTGGTACTCCAAGAAACTAAACTATGACCAAGGAATTGTGCCATACCTGAGGTGCTTTTCCTATTTACAAGATCTCCAGCATAATCTGCATCTGCATATCCTTTTAGTTCGAATGTATCACTTCTTGGATAGTAGAGTCCAAGATTATCTGTTCCTTTAAGATATCTAAGAATTCCTCTTTTAAAATTGTTTTCTAAAAGGAACTTTGATAATCTCTCATACCATGATCTAGGTGCTTGTTTTAACCCATAAAGAGCTTTATCAAGCTTGTAGACATGATTTGGGAGATTATTATTTTCAAAACCAGGGGGTTGTTCAACATATACATCTTCGTTTAGATAGCCATTAAAAATGCGCACTTAACATCCATTTGATATAATTTAAATCCCATGTAAGCAGCAAATGCAATTAAAATTCTAATGGCTTCTAATCTAGCTACAGGAGCAAAGGTTTCTTCATAATCTATTCCTTCTTGTTGATTATAACCTTTTACTACAAGTCTAGCTTTGTTTCTTACAATGGTTCCATATTCATCTAGTTTGTTTCTAAACACCCATTTTAAGCCAATTACCTTTTGTTGTTTAGATGAGGGAACTAGATGCCATACCTTGTTTCTTTCAAACTCATTTAATTCAGCTTGCATTGCAGTAATCCAATCAGAGTCAGTTAAGGCTTCTTCATGATTTCTTGGTTCCATCATTGATAGGAACGCATGAAATGCACAAAAGTTCCTTAACTGAGATCTAGTTTGCGTACCTTTGGATATGTCGCTGATTATGAGTTCCATAGGATGTGATTTTTGTAATCTCCAAGGTTTTGGTTGAAACTCTCTTATAGGAACATGTTGTTCCTCATGAGTTCCTTGAGTAGATGAGGAACTCTGCTCAGTTGTTCCTCTGTTAGCCTCAGTGGACTCAGTTCCTTCATTTTGAGGAACAGGAGTATCTTCTCCTCCTTGAGGAACAGGAACATCATTGATGTCATTATTTTCAAATTCCTCGTTCTTTTCCTCTTTCACTTCTCCTTCTTCTTGTGAATCTGCGTTCCTTGTACTTGGTTGTGCTAATCCTATATCATAGTCATCAACCTGTATACTTGGATTATATTTGTCAGATTCATCAAAGATTACATGAATGCTTTCTTCAACACACATAGTTCTTTTGTTATATACTCTATAAGCTTTACTATGTGAGGAGTATCCTAAAAATGTTGCTTCATCACTCCTTGCATCAAATTTTCCAAGATTATCTTTTCCATTATTATGCACATAACATTTGCACCCAAATGTTCTAAAATATGTGATATTTGGTTTCTTTCCAAAATAAAGTTCATAAGGAGTTTTATTAATGATAGGTCTCATCATGGCACAATTTATTATGTGACAAGCAGTATTAACAGCTTCAGCCCAAAAGTTCCTTGGAAGTTCACTAGCAATCAACATGGTTCTAGACATTTCCTCCAAAGTTCTATTTTTCCTTTCTACAACACCATTTTGTTGTGGTGTTCTAGGGGCAGAAAAATTATGATCTAGGCCATTATCTCTGCTTAAGTCATCAAATTTATAATTTTCGAATTCCTTGCCATGATCTGATCTAATGTGCATTATTTTATGTCCACTTAAGTTTTGAACTCTTTTAGCAAAGACAAGGAACTCATCATAAGTTTCATCTTTAGTAGTGAGAAAAATAACCAAAGTGTACCTAGAGTAGTTGATGTATTTATTATTCAAGAATCAAATACTTGTGCGAAAGCTAAGTAAACAAATCAAGATTAACTAAACTCAATCAATAAACACCAAAGATTTCGAGCAAGAACTCAAAGATTCAAGCAAGAACTCAATCAAGAACTCGACTTAAAGTAACCAAGTAACTAGGATAGTACTTAGATTATTCAATGATAAAGACTAAGTCACCACAATGAATAATACTAAGGGTTTTGAATGCATAAAGGCTAAGCCACCAACACTCAAGAGGGTTTGTAAACAATCAATGTTTAACACAAAAACACTCGAAAACTCTTTATTAATCTGTAAGGAATTCGAACTACATAGCTCTATATTTATACTACTTGATAAAAACATAAACCTAATGGGATTAGGACAAGTCCCTAAGTCCTAGACTCCTTAGACTCTTTGAATCATGTAAAATCCATCGTTTTAAGAACGTAGGCAAAACCATGATTCCTAATTCAACTCTAACTAGGAAAGCAATTAAAGATATGAATCCTAATAGAATTAGGATCCTCATAGACATGTTCATTTCACACGCCTATTCCATGCTACCTTGGTTGGTTAGCAAGCATGCTACCACCTTAGTAGTCATTCCCATGAAGAGTCCTCCATGTACATCAATTGAGCCAAGATTTAAAGAGATACTTTTATATGCAAGTGCTAGAAAACTTGCATCCATTACTCTTGTATCATCCTCCTCTTCTTTGGAAACAATTGTCCTCAATTGAGCCATATCATCATCATGGACATAAGCTGCCAAATCTCCCACATTCTCAGTGGCACTTACATTGTAATTTCCAGGCAACTCCAACTTGAATGCATTATCATTCACTTTGCTTATGATCTTGAAAGGACCATCTGAGCGTGGCATTAACTTGTTCTTTCTAAGCCCTGGAAATCTTTCTTTCCTTAAGTGTAACCAAACCAAATCACCAACCTTAAAAGAATGTTGCACTCGATTTTATTAGCTAGTTGTTGATACTTGGTGTTCACTTTCTCAATCCTTGCTTTAACATGTGCATGAAGTTTAAGCATTGCTTTCGCCTTTTCCTTTGCATCTACATGGTAAACTTCATCACTAGGGAAAGGAATAAGATCAATAGGTACCTTAGGGTTAGCTCCATAAACAATCTCAAATGGAGAACAATTTGTAGCATAAGTAGGTGACCTATTGTAAGCAAATTCAGCATGTGCAAGCTTCATGTCCCAATCCTTGGTACTCTTACTTACCAACCCTCTAAGTAAGGCGCCCAAAGTCCTATTAGTCACTTCAGTTTGTCCATCAGTTTGAGGATGATGGGAAGTACTAAAGCATAACTTTGTATCAAGGAGCTTCCATAGTGTCTTCCAAAAGAATATATTATTTAGTATCCCTATCACTTACAATAGTTGTAGGAACACTATGGAGTCTAATTACCTCTTTGCAATATAAATCTGCTACTTTGGAAGCATCATCAGTTTTGTGACAAGGAATGAAGTGTGCCATCCTAGAGAACCTATCAATGACCACCATGATAGAATCTTTGCCTCTTTGTGTCCTAGGCAAACCTACAATGAAATCCATAGCCACATCTTCCCAAGGACCATTAGGAATAGGTAAAGGAGTATACAAACCTTGGTGAAAAGTGCTTTTGGCTTTTTGACATGTAGCACACCTTGAAATGACTCCTTGCACATCCCCTTGCATCTTTGGCCAATAAAAATGTTCTTGTAGAATAGCCAAAGTCTTGTTCATGCCAAAATGTCCTGCTAAACCTCCTCCATGAGCTTCCCTTACTAAAAGCTCTCGAATAGAACAAGATGGAATGCATAACCTTTCTCCCTTGAAAATCTAACCATCATGAAGCACATATGCACCATAGGAACCCTTAGAACATGCCTCCATAATCTCCTTGAAGTGCGCATCCTCCTTGTAATATTCCTTCACTAATTCAAAACCAAGAAGTCTTGAACTCAACACTCCAAGTAAAGAATGCCTCTTAGACAAAGCATCTGCCACCACATTAGCCTTGCCTTCTTTATATCTTGAAGAGAAGTTGAAAGATTGCAAAAACTCCACCCATTTAGCATGCCTAGGGTTTAGCTTTTGTTGTCCATGTATATACTTCAAAGCTTCATGATCTGAGTGAAGCACAAAATGACTTGGACTCCAATGGTAAAGTGCTCTCACTATTGCATAAAACTCCTTATCATATGTAGAATAGTTGAGTTTAGCACCACTCAACTTCTCACTAAAATATGTAATAGGGCGCTTCTTTTGAATCAACACTGCTCCAATTCCAACTCCACTAGCATCACATTCAACCTCAAATGGTTGTGAAAAATCCGGAAGTGCAAGAATAGGAGTATTACATAACAAATCCTTAATAGTATCAAAGGCTTGTTGAGCTGCCTTTGTCCACATGAACTTACTTTGTTTAATACATTCGGTCACAGGGGCCACAATGCTACTAAAATTGCGCACAAACCTTCTATAAAAAGAAGCTAAACCATGAAAGGAACGTACCTCTGAAATAGTGGAAGGAATAGGCCAACTTTTGATAGCTTCTACCTTAGATGGATCCACAGAAACACCATCTTTGGAGACAATGTACCCCAAGAATGTAACACTAGGAACTAGAAAGTAGCACTTCTCTAGCTTCCCATAGAGCTTTTGTTGGCGCAACACCTCAAAAACTTCCTTTAAATGAGCTAAGTGTTCCACCACATTCTTGCTATAAACAAGTATATCATCAAGATAAACCACAAACACTTACCTAAGAATGGTTTTAACACCTCATTCATCAATCTCATGAAGGTGCTAGGTGCATTTTTAAT
This sequence comes from Beta vulgaris subsp. vulgaris, assembly GCF_026745355.1. Classification (NCBI taxonomy): domain Eukaryota; kingdom Viridiplantae; phylum Streptophyta; class Magnoliopsida; order Caryophyllales; family Amaranthaceae; genus Beta; species Beta vulgaris. The sequence goes on from NC_079203.1 coordinate 17,978,804, forward strand.
CCAAATGGCATCACAAGCCATTCATATAGTCCCATCTTAGTCTTGAATGTGTTTTCCATTCATCTCCTTCTCTCATTCTAATTTGATGATAACCACTCCTCAAATCAATCTTAGAAAATATAGTAGAGCCATGCAATTCATCAAGTAAGTCATCCAACTAGGAATAGGAAAACGATACTTAATGGTTATGTTATTAACTGCCCTACTATCAATGCACATGCGCCAAGTACCATCTTTCTTAGGCACCAACAAGGCTGGTACTGCACATGGGCTCATACTTTCACGCACATATCCTCTAGCCATCAACTCTTCAATTTGCCTTTGCAATTCTTGTGTCTCTTGAGGATTGCACCTATAAGCAGCTTTGTTTGGCAATGAAGAACCTGGAACTAGATCAATTTGATGCTCAATGCCACGGATGGGGGGTAAACCTGGAGGTAAGTCTATCTTGAGGTAAGACATCACTATACTCATCAAGCACACGTTCAAGGTGTTTAGGAACCTTGTAAGTTTGTGGTTCCCCTTCTACTTCCTTAGCCATTAAGATGTACCCTTCATGTTCTTCCTCCAATTCCTTTTCAATCTCCTTAGCACTTACTAATAATGTACCTTTCTTTGGAATAGGGGAAGGTAAAGGTTTTAAAGCTGTTCTCTTACCTCCAATTGTAGCAATGCATACATTGTGTTCGGCCATCATACTTCACATGTCTATCAAATTGCCATGGTCGTCCAAAAGGATGTGACAAGCATCCATGTTGCATACATCACATAGAACCTCATCTTTAAACTTACCAATTTCGAACACAATTAAGGCTTGCTTAGTCACCTTGATGCCATTATCATCACTAAGCCAATTAAGCTTGTAAGGGTGTGGATGGTTTGAAGTAGGCCACTTCAGTTTATCTATAAGAGTAGTAGACACAACATTAGCACAACTACCATTATCAATGATTAAATCACATACCCTTTGTTTCACTAAGCAACGAGTGAAAAAGATCTTGTCCCTTTGAGTGTGCTCCAAAGGGGCTGGTTGAGTGTGGAGCATGCGCCTCACTATAAGCTGTTGGCCTTCATACACTGGCTCTTCCTCTGAATCAGCTTCATAAGTGCCTTCTTCCTCATGCTCTTTGTCGCCTATAACCTCCTCTTCTTCAAAGTTGCCCTTAGCATACTCATCCTCTATCTCTTGGATGTCCCTTAAAGTCATCACCCTATTATTTGGACAATCTTTCAAGATGTGTCCATAACCTTTACACTTGAAGCATATGCGCCTCTCATCTGTTGCTAGGGGTGTAGAAGCCTTACCTTTATCCCCTTTAAACTTATCAAACTTAGAAGTAGATGCACTACCTTCTTCCTTCTTGGCGCCACCATAAGGTTTATCTCCTTGCTTCACAAAAGGTTTAAAGGTTGGAGCTTTCTTAGCCTTGACATACTTTTCAGCCCTCAAAGCCACTTGTACCACCTCTTCAAAACTCCAATAGGGTTGTAGATCCACCTTCTTTGCTATCCTCTTATCTAATCCAGCAATGAAACGAGCAATCTTATGCTCAGCTTTCTCATCTACATCACATAACATGTTGATTTTCTCGAATTCTGCCACATATTCCTCCTCACTTAGAGATTTTTGTTGCAAGACTTGGAGCTTTCTAAACATATCTTGAGTAAAATCGGAGGGAAGAAATCTTTTCTTCATCCTAGTCTTTAGTTTCTCCCACGAGTGTAAGCTAGGTTTGCCATCCTTGCGCCTCTTGTTTCTTAAGTTTTCATACCATAGGCCAGCATACCCTGTGAGTTTTAAGATAGCCACCTTAAATCTCTTGTTGTCATCATAGTCTTTATAATCAAAGACTCTCTCTAATCTTTGTAGCCATTCAAGGAACTTCTCTGGCTTCATAGCACCATCAAAATCTGGGAGATCAAGCCTTAAACTTCTATCATCATCCCTTGGTGGTTGTCTATGGCGTGGATGATGAACCTCTTCATCAGAACTAGCTTCATGGTTGCTAGTATGCATACTCCTAACAGGACTAGGAGAAGTGTTGCGCCTCCCATGCATCCCTTGTTGCATCATGCGCATTAGCTCGTCCATACGTGTGGTTAGGTCTTCTAGTTGCCTATCCCTTCGTATGTTTTGTGCTTGTTCCAAGCTAAGTCCTCTAGGGACTCTCCCTTCTTCACCCTCTCTTCCTCCTTGATTATTGTCCATGGTTGCCAAACAGAACTTGGCGTGGACACCCCTTGTGTTCGTCTCCAAGAAACCGCCTCAACTCACCTTAATATGATATGTAGATGTATGTTCTTGGTTGTTTTAATGGATCTTGGATGTTTTTCTTTCACCAATCACTAATAATATTGTAGTACTTTGATGAAACTTTATGAAAAATCAAGAATCTTGAAAAAAAGATTGGATCTTTAAGACTTTCTTGAAGATCTATTACTCCCCCTTAAAGGAAAAAAAATCCGGACCCCTTCAATGGATGTCACCTATGCTCTTGATACCATATGATCTATTTATTCTTCAAGAATCAAATACTTGTGCGGAAGCTAAGTAAACAAATCAAGATTAACTAAACTCAATCAATAAACACCAAAGATTTCGAGCAAGAACTCAAAGATTCAAGCAAGAACTCAATCAAGAACTTGACTTAAAGTAACCAAGTAACTAGGATAGTACTTAGATTATTCAATGATAAAGACTAAGTCACCACAATGAATAATACTAAGGGTTTTGAATGCATAAAGGCTAAGCCACCAACACTCAAGAGAGTTTGTAAACAATCAATGTTTAACACAAAAACACTCGAAAACTCTTTATTAATCTGTAAGGAATTCGAACTACATAGCTCTATATTTATACTACTTGATAAAAACATACACCTAATAGGCTTAGGACAAGTCCCTAAGTCCTAGACTCCTTAGACTCTTTGAATCATGTAAAATCCATCGTTTTAAGAACGTAGGCAAAACCATGATTCCTAATTCAACTCTAACTAGGAAAGCAATTAAAGATATGAATCCTAATAGAATTAGGGTCCGATAGACATGTTCATTTCACATGCCTATTCCATGATACCTTGGTTGGTTAGCAAGCATGCTACCACCTTAGTAGTCATTCCCATGAAGAGTCCTCCATGTACATTAATTGAGCCAAGATTTAAAGAGATACTTTTATATGCAAGTGCTAGAAAACTTGCATCCATTACTCCTGTATCAGTAGTCATCAACAATTACAAGTACATACCTCTTTCCACTTCTGCTTTGAATTCTCATGGGTCCACATAAGTCCATATGAATTAATTCTAATGGTTTAGTGGTACTTACAATCGTTTTAGATTTGAAAGAGGATCTTACTTGCTTACCTCGTGCACATGCATCACAAACTTGATCAATATGAAATTTTATGGATGGTAATCCTAAAACAAGATCTTTTGATCTAAGTTTCTCAAGTAATGAAAAGCTAGCATGTCCTAGACGCTTGTGCCAAGAAGTGAATCATCTTCAATAACACTAAGACAAGTTAAATTGATTTGAGGAACAAGGTCTAGATCCACAATGTATGTGTTCCCTTTCCTTGTTCCTTCCAAGATAACCTTCTTAGTTTTAATGTTGATGATCAAGCATTTTTCTTTATCAAATTTTACAGTATTTCCTTTGTCACAGAATTGAGAAATGCTTAATAGATTATGTTTTAGACCTTCAACTAAAAATACATTTTCAATGGAGTGTAATGGTGACTTACCGACCTTACCCATAGCAACTATGTTACCTTTCTTATTATCACCAAATGTTACACTTCCACCTTCATAGGTTGTGAGTGAGAGAAACTTCGTTTTGTCTCCTGTCATGTGCTTGGAACAACCACTATCGAGATACCATGTGTTGTTCCCCCTCACTCCGGTGTTAGTTGTAGGAACCCCATCTTTCGTGGGTTCCTGTTCTTGACTAGGATTTGTTTTGACAGCCCATTTTTTCTTACTTATTGTCACATTTTTCCCAATCATTTCAGATTTTATTGACATTGATTTATGTAATGACCTACCTTGCCACAATACATACAAAACTTATCACTAGGTAGATCAACATATTTCTTTGTCTTGTTCCTTTTCTTGTAGTTTTCAAAACCAAGACCTTCCTTCCTCTTGGTCTGTGGTTTCTCAATCCACTTAGGAACTTTCATGATTTTGCCTCTGTTCCTTGCGACAACCAGTTCCTTTTTAAGATTACAGATCTGTTCCTTTAAAATAATTTTCTCTTTATTCATTTTTTCAATCTCAGATCTGTATCCTTTCAAAGGGGTTGATCTTATATCAAAGGAACTCAGAACAGGGACAAATTCCTTCAAGTGTGAAATCTCTAAATTAATTAGATAATTTTCTTTTTCAAACTTTCATAACATTCTTTGATTTTTAAGTTTTTATCAAATAATCAAAGAATCTTGTTTCGACATCTGTTCTCATTTTCTTAAGCCATTCTATGTGTTCCTTGCAAGACTTTAAGGCTTGTTCCGTTTGTTTATTTTTCACTACGTTCATCTCTACATTCAAGAATTGCATCATAAAGAAGATCATATATTTCAGCCTAGTTTTACCATCTAAGTCTGACTCAAGACCATGTTGACTTACCTCAACTTTTTCTTCATCTTCTTTTTCGTCAGTGTTTGCCATGAGGCAAAGGTTTGCTGTTTCTTCAGTTGGTTGTTCCTCTTCTTCTTCCGTCTCTGAATCTCCCCAAGCAGCTATCATAGCTTTGCGACATTTGCCTTAGAGAAAGGTGCTTTTGATTCTTTGTTCCTTTCAGCAAAGCGTTCCTTGTTCCTTTCTTTGGTTTTGTCATTTTCCCAAAGAGGACATTCCTTGATGAAGTGATCTGTACTACCACATTTATGACAAGCAGCTTTGTTAGAAAATTTCTTAGTTTTACCTTTGAAGTTTCCATTCTTCATGTTCCTGTACATCTTTCGAAATTTTCGAACCATGAGGGCTGCTTCTTCTTCTTCTGAGTCCGAATCATCTTCATCATCTGCTTTGAGAGCAATTGATTTTGATTTGGAGCTTTCACCATATTCAGTATCAAGGTGAAGCTCATGAGTCATAAGTGACCCTGCCAGCTGTTCTAAGTTGAACTTAGTGAAGTCTTTTGTTTCTTGAAGAGCAGTGACTTTAGCCATCCATCTGTCCTTAGGAAGACTCCTAAGAACCTTTCGAACCTGTTCCTCAGATGAAATAAACTTTCCAAGAGAAGCCAACTCATTAATAATGTTAGTAAAACGAGTAAACATGTCTCGGATGCTTTCTTTGGATTTCATGCAGAACAGTTCATATTGATTCATAAGTAAATCAATTTTCGATCTTTTAACTTCATTAGTTCCTTCGTGGGTTACTTCTAGTAAATCCCATATTTGCTTTGCGGATTTGCATCCCATGATCCTATTATGTTCATGGGGTCCAAGTCCACAATGCAAAATTTAATAGCCATGGCATTTACTTCCATTTTTTCAAAATCAGATTTGTCATAATCAGAGAGGGGTTTAAGAGTTACCTCATTTTTGTCATTTGTAGTTGTGACTTCGAAATCACCAACTTCAATGACTCTCCATACCTGATAGTTTTCAGCTTTGATGAATATCTCCATGCGGTTCTTCCAATAGTTGTAGTACTTCCCATTGAACATAGGAGGCCTTTGAGTGGAATAACCTTCTTCAAGTTTCTCGGTGGTATTCATTGTTCCTTGGATCTTTTCTCAATAGGGTTTCCTATCTTACGTGAGTTCTAGCTCTGATACCAATTGTTATTTCCCTAGGAACACTACAAGAGGGGGGGTGAATTGTAGGTGTAGAAATAAACGTAACTTTTTGCGGAAATTAAAACTTAAACGAATAAACAAGCTAAAGGAACACAAGGGATTTTTACGAGGAAAAACTTCTTGGGCCAACAAGAAGAAACAACCTCGACCACTAGGGATTTTAAACTCAACACTTTCACTAATTAGGCCAAACAACTTTGTTACAACCTAATTCTAACTCGAGCCACACCTTGAGTTCCTAAACTCAAGTTCCTGAGCCACTGTTCCCTTAACAGCAGTTCCTCTCAACTTCACTCGAAGTTTTCTCACACATACAAGCTTCACTCAAAGCCTTCTCTCTACAGAACTTCACTCAAAGTTCCCTTACCCCAAAAACCAAAATACAATTGATCGAAATAAGCTTAGTGGAATTAGAGTAAGAAGGCAAAGAACAAATGGCTATTATGAGAGAATGAAGGCACTGACACTTAATTAGTTAAACTCACTTAATTACTTAGTCAGACACAATTTGGAACTTATCTAGACTTCTATATTTATAGTGTTAATCATGAAACGTGGGATTAAACTTAGAGTACATGTTTAGTCCATTAACCCATGATGTTCCTTCCCCTAAGGAACACGTTTTCACATCATGTCCCATGATCCCATGAACTAAAATGAACGTGGATATATTCAGCCATTACTCCTAAGTAATAGGAGTTCCTTGAGCTTTATCCGAAAATCAGTTTTTATAAAACACTTTTTATCTTTAAAACTGAATTTTTAATCTTTAAGAAAATAATATCTTTTAAAAATCTTTCTAAAAACCGGATATTTATTTTCTTATTTTCCGAAAAATAAAATCTTTTTCCAAACAGATTTTCTTTTTAAAACTGATTTTATCATTTGAAATTAGATATAACTAATTTCCTTAATATTAGGCATGACTTACTCAATATCTTTTTAACCGTTTTAATGTTGCACGCCTAAGTCTAGTTCCATTTATTAACTAAGTTCCTTTAACATATTCGTCTAGTGCCACTTAGTTTGTTCCTTACAAAGGAACAAACTCTCATTCTCAAATAACTGCCACGTTCCTTACCATTCTTTCTTTGTTCCTTTACATTGGAACTAGAAAATAAAACGCCTAGCTTCTATTCTTTCTTGATCCAATGCTTGCTCCAGTATCAACATAGAAACTTCTTTACTTAGCCTTTGAAATCCTCTCTTGACTTCTTCTTGACTTCGTATTCTCCCAGTTCCTTTTATTGATACCTTAAACACCATACACTTAAATAACTCATTAGTTCACTACTTAGTTTGTTCCTTTGTTTCTTTGTCATTATCAAAACTAGGGTTCAACAGATGAGAAAATCAAGATGGTATCGATTAATGGGATCCATAGTTGACACTAATCCAGCTAAGCGAGTTATTGACATTGCCTTGCTTTGTACCTTGCCTGAGAATAGTGGAAGGCATAGAATATTTATAAATTTGGACGTGGCATAGTGCAGCTTGCAAGTCTGCATTTTTTTAGACATCAATTTACCTATTCTGATGCGGTTCTAATGTAAAACCGCATCAGATTGTTCCCAAAAGATGAAGATAACCTTTGCGCCAAGACCATAATCTGATGCGGTTCATGGGGAAAACCACATCTGATTATGAGCTAAGCTGATACGGTTTTCCCCATGAACGGCATCAGATTATGGTTTTCTGATGCGGTTTTAGACTGCATCAAAATTTATTAGAGTGCTACTGCGACCCCACCTGATGCGAACCAAAACTGCATCTGAAAGGCCAGTTTTGTCCGCATCAGGTGGGGTTTTTTCCACTAGTGTTTCCTTGAGGCTATGTCTCAAATGTCGGCCTACGCCAAATTCTTGAAGGAGATCCTGTTCAACAAACAGAACCTTGAAGATGAGCTTATGGTTTTGTTATACCAAGTGCTTTAGTGCAACGTGCTATTCCCAAGAAGCAAAGAGACCCCGGGAGCTTCACCTTGCCGGTGAAGGTAGGTGATCTAGAGCCTAAGGGTGCATTATTTGATTTAGGAGCGAGTGTGAGTTTGATGCCCTTATCCATAGCTAAGCACCTTATTAATTTTCCTCATCATCCCACGCGAAAAACTATTCAACTAGCGGACCGCACTGTGAGAGTACCCCATGGTGAGTTGGAGGATGTGTCAATCCAAGTTGGGCAGGTGTATGTGCCTTGTGATTTTATGGTGATGGACATGGAGGAAGATCCGGGGGCTCTTCTCATGCTTGGAAGGGAGGCTCTTAAGACATTGGGTGTCGTGAAAAATTACAAAAATGATACAATCACGGTTGAGGTTGCCAATGAGCGAGTTGTGTTTGAGTTCTCTAAAACTTTGAAGAGGCCTATGATAGAGAAAATTGGTTGGTTAAATCTAGTGAAGAGTGAGATAGAAGATTTTGAGAGAGAGATTCACACCGGGGATGAATTATATGCTTCTCTTACTGAAGCCCCGAGCTTGACATGGAATAAGTGAAGGAGTTCTCTATGCTTGTTGACATCACTACTATCGAGGAGACAGAAGAAGAAGCGTTTGAGGTTCTTGCTACATCCATTGATAAAGAGGAGTTTTCTAAACCTCCTCCTAATGTAGAGTTCAAACCGCTTCCCCCTCTCTTAAATAAGTGTATTGACGATGCATGTACTTATCCTGTTATTGTCAACTCCAATCTTAATGACATCTCTATATCAAAATTGATTGAGACACTACAAAAATATAAAGATGTCATTGGGTACTCGATTGATAACCTTAAGGGTATAAGCCTTTCTCTCTCTATTAAAAAATAATATTTTAGTCTATTGATGGCCGTTTTGGCCATAAACCACAACAATAGAACTGGTCAATCAATCAACCAAATTTGAGCTTTTTAATTTTGTTGATATATATTGCTGCGGTTTTGGCCAAGAACCGCAATAATAGGTGTATTTTCTATTTTACCTTTTTCTTTTGACGTGATTTATTGCTGCGTATGGGTAAAACGCAGCAATTCCACCGCAGTAGTAAGCAAAAATTCTACTAATGTATGGTTGACGAGGAGAGAGAGGCGTTGAAGGAGAAAGGACATGAAAGAAGTTAAGCGTTCAAGGAGAGAGGAGGTGAAGAGTTAAGGGTCGAGCACTGAACCATAATTGACGAGAGGAAAAAGGAATTGAGAGTTGAGCATCTGATTTATAAGGTAATGTTGTGGGAAAGTTGGGCCAGGTGTGAATTGGGGCTTAAGAATTTTGGACCATCAACCTGATCCGATTTGGAGAGGACTATATCAGTTTTGTAAACTGATCAGGTTCTCCTCCAAACCAGATCAGTTCAGTGGCCCAAAAACTTACGCACTGGAAAAAAATTAAATTTATTGGTCCGATTTTGGGAGAATTAGATCAGTTTGTTTGTGCCATTTAAGGTTTTTTCCACTATTGTAGACATATCTCTTGTCCGGCTCACTCCAAGCACATTCACATATATTCACTAAAATATTTGGGCTTGCTTAGGTTCTATTAGCCATGGAAAAGGGTATCCCCCCCCCCCTCTTTATTAGAAGGGAGCTCATGAAGATGAGAGTAACGTAGTCATCTCGTCACACAACGTAAAAGTTTAGACTTAAGATTTCATTTTCTTTTTTACTTCTCTTTCTTTTATATGGTGTAATATAAGATTCCTCTTTATTGCATATATTTTTTTTCATTTGCAATTACAAATGAGCATTTATCTTCATTAACTTATTCGTGAACCTTGTATTAATGAGCAATAATGGAAACCATGGGTGTCGCCTAAAAAAAACATTTCTAATTCTCACGACTTCTATAAATAAAGATAATGTACATACCTGGCATACAAGAGGTATTCTTTCCTTCCAATAGCCATTTCTCCAACCCTTGTCACTTAAACACATAACCTTTCACTTTTTTAACCTACCTTTATCAGAAGGACATTTGGCATCAATATAAAGGGCAAAAAAGAAAAAAGCAACAATAAGAAAACGAAACTAACGAATAAAACAACAATTAAAAAGCAAAAAATGGGAAAAAAAGAATTAAAAAAAGAGTTTTTAACAAGAATAATACAAACTTTTGGTTGTTCTCTCGCAATAATACAAAATTTTAATTATTATGTAATAATACAAACTTTACATCAAAATCCCTCCAGTAGTATATGACCATTTACCTGTAAAATAGGTAATTTGTTTAAAAAGAACTCCAAAATCTCTTCCTCCTCCCCCGCCCCCACCCCCACCCCCACCCCCCACAAATGAAACCACCCTCACTACTCCCTCCCCATCATGAAACCGCCTTCCCCAGCCACGAAACATCCCCCACCCAAATCAACTCCTCCTCCCCTACCCCAAAACACTTCCCCAGGCCCACCCCCACGATTTAGGGTTTCTCAATCACAGGAACCGAGTCCTCACCACCACCTCCTCCACCACAACCTTAAAACTCTCTTCTCTCAACTCAAATACCGTGAACGTCCTCGCGTAAATATGTGGAATCGTCGTCGACGACGACGACGTCTCCTCCTGCAATTTGCCGATAATATCAAAATGACCACCATTTTCGAAGATCGTATTGATTTCGCGCTGAGTTACGATTTTATTTCTTTCGCTTCAATTTGCCGATAATACAAACTTTTGACTGTCTCTCTCTCTTCATCCTCCCCCCTAACCGATCAAACTGGTATTGCCCTACTAGAGGGATTTTAATGTAAAGTTTGTATTATTACATAATATCACATATTATTGCGAGAAAATAGTCAAAAGTTATTATTATTCTTGTTAAAATTCCTTAAAAAAAAGAAAGAAAGGAAAAGCAAAAAAAAAAAAAAAAAAGTGTTGCAAATAAGCCCATCATCAGTAGCTTTAATTTGCCAAGTGCACTCCTGGTCTTTATAAAAATCCTTTATCCAAACCATAAACCTCCCATTAATATCAAATTTAACCAAAGACCTTGACCTCCGCAACCAAACCACAAATCACATATTACAAGTCGAATCAAACCTCAAACCACACCTCTATCATGAACGTTCTCATAAACAACCCACAACCACATAGTATCCCAAAAGGCTCAAAAGACAATCCCGATCCTGCTAGGTCGAAAACCCAAAAGGGTGACATAGGCAAAAATCAATCAGTCATTTTGTTTATTAGTCTAAATTACGAATGGTCTGATTCTATTAAATATACATAGGAAGCCTTACCCTCGAGTACAATCTCTTCAGACCAAATCAAACCAAGACCTACAAATTATTGACCCTTTTCAAGGCCTCTTTCAAAATCAAAATCAAAACATGCCAAAATCATTGCAAGTGGCTCCAATCAGAATGCCCGACCATTATTTTAATTGTTAAGAGTTATGATTGACCTGTTTCCATCATGGATTCGAAGAAACCTCTTTTGAGAATCCAACCATTTCAATTCAAAAGAATGTCTTAGGGCTCATTTAGGCCCGTGAGAAAAAGACAATCATTAAATCATGAATTTTAATGCTCATCCCTACCTTTACAATTATACTGAGGGTTGAACCTTCATCGTGAGTCTACCTTATTATGAGAGTCAAGTCATTATGGCTTCTAGGCGTGTTTTTTTTTTTTTTTTTTTTTTTTTTTTTTTTTTGCCTACGCAGTGTGAGCTTGTATTTGATTTGACTATCCCACTATAAAGGTTTTCTTGAAAATTATTTTGAAAGAAGTCGCCAACAATTCTTTTTAGGAAGAATCATAAACCTAATTAGATATAGGAAAATCGTAGGGATAAATTATCCAATGTATATTTCCCCACTCTGGCTCCATAAATGGTCAGAATGAACTAAAGATTGAGTTCGGGAGTGAGGGTACGAATATAGTCATAATGAACCACATTCGCCTAGAGTTGGGCTCTACTAGATATTGATTCATTGCAAGTTTTATGCCAAACAATAATCATATAATAATTTTATACAACCTAAAAATAAATATTTTAAGTTGGTTCAGGAAACACATAAAAATACTACTTTTAGTGACATGTTAATATGCAATCAATTTACAGGGAACCTAGCAAGTTGTCCAAATTAATCTGATTAATGTTAGAGCAGTTCTTTTGGTCTTTGATTAACAAAAATAATATGTGAGTGATAAAAGCAATAAACAGGACAATCATACAAGATGCATAAAATAATCAGGCACGCATATAATAATGTATGAAAATAAATAAAAAAGAAAGAAAAAGGTTTAGAATATACAACAACAACTTTACATTAAAGATCTACATCATGAAATAAAACAGTTAATAACTTCAATATAAAAATAGAGAACTTATTTAAGGACCCTCAGGATTATACCGTGGCTAGGGTCTGCAAGATTGACAACCTTTGAGACGAGCAATCGTGATACATAAAATCCAATTTAAATATGAGAAAAATGGGTTGCCCGGGACTTGAACCCAAAACCAATCGGATGGAGTAGATAATTCCGCTGTTAAAAATAAGAAGAAAAAATCCTTCCCCAAACCGAGCCTGAAATTCTGATGTCTAGATGTATGTAGATTGATTGTGTTTGTGTTTGAAAAGTTTGAATTTTGTAGAGAGGTTTCATAGTTCATAAAAAGGTATTCGTAAAGTATTCGTCGAGTATTATGTGAAAAAATTCATCCTTAATCGGTACGAAAATCAGGCCTGTTTATAGGGAAAATAGAATTGCACCTCACGCGCCAGATGCGCCTAGCGCAGCTGACGTGTCAAGCGCATGACGCGGCATGCCCATTAAAAAGCGTACATGTGGCACGCGTTTTGAAAAAGATAAGAAAGAAATTCTGCGTCTCAAATAGAGAACTGCGCTCAACGCAGAGCAATGCACCAGACGCATGGTACGGTGCGTGGCCTAATGCCACGTGTCAGGAAAGCTGCGCCTAGTGCACGGTGCTGCGCCAGGTGCACCAGCCTGAATTTTGACACACCTTCGCCAGCTTGTTTAGAATGGGATAATATCTGATTTCAACTACAAAAAATATCTTTTGAACATATTTATTTATTAATAAAATCAATAAATTATTTTTAAACAATAAATAAGAATTTTAAAAGAATTGGAATCAAAATACAATTAATTATCATGAATAATTAATTAGGCTTTAACATAGGACTTTAACACTTTTCGAAATGGTTTTGAATGACTTTTCAGACTGCCCTGCCCTTGGGTCGGACCAATTAAGACCACAGTATGTTTCATTATCAGATTATTATATGGGGAGACACAATTATGTGTCTACATAGCTCTGCCTTTTTCTTTCCTTCCACTTAATCAACCACATTATTAAGCTAGCCATAGTATAACCTTTCAGCACTCGGTAATATGAGCGCGCCTCATCCTTTCATTTTTCTTTTATTTGGCCTTATTATCTTCTTCTGTTTATATTAGGAATGCTATATGAAATATTTTATCAAAACTTCCGCTAAGCATGATGAGATATCGTTAGAATCAAGCGACCAAGTCAAATAATTCATAAACTCTATTTGTGTTGCGGCTACATAACAAGTCCACAAAGAAGGTCATGGGCTCCAGGCCTATTTTGATAAGGACTTCATTACGAGTCCATTTGACAAAATAATACAAGATCAAAGCTATGTATGGGCTCACTTAGTCCCATAACTAACTAAAATCGAAGCATATGCAGCTAAGACATCTCAAAGATTTGTTCTATAGCACATTTCAAATCAGACATAACCTATATGGATCATCCTTGGGGATTTCCATTTCTTCTCCTTCAAAAACAATTTTCTAAAAAAATTGAGTTTCTATAGGAATAAAACGCAAAAAAAATTCATTGGTACCATATCACTGCATTTGCATTACATATCTTTATCTAGCATCATACAAACATTGTGTCCAGAATTATGTATTTCACCTTAGTCATAGGATCCTAACATCAGTCATCGAGTCAAACACACACACATAAGTACCTTTAAGTCTAGAGCATTAGATGTCACTATTTGTAGGACAAACCATTTCCTATACGGTTATACCTACACTAGGACTTACATCACGGGACATATGCATGTTCCATAACTTTTTATCTCCACGTTTGTATTCCTTGCATTCTAAAGTCTGATAATTCCACCATCTAGCGGATTCCATATTAGAAATCCGTTAGAGGAATCACTAGCGTATTTTGAAGACATTGACAATGCCAAATCCAACATTAAACAACTCTATAAGGGTTATATTTCACCCAATCAAGAAGACTCTATATGAGAAAATTGTTAGAGAGATCATTTGCGTATTATGAAGACATTGACAACGCCACATCTAGCGTTAAACTACTTTATATGGGTTATATTCCGTCAAATCCAGCGCACTTTATATGATAAAATCGTAAGATGAATCATTCACGCATTTCGAAGACATTGACAAAGCCAAACCCAGCATTAGACAATTCTATACGAGTTATATTTCGACGATGAGCCTTATACAAGACAATCGTCAAAAAGGTCGGGCCCGCATTCGTGATGGCTGGAGGATAAACAAAGTTCTTGCGTTTGTACATAAATTTGATGATTTGCTTAAGTTCACTCATATGATAAACGAATATCCTAAATATATCTCATAGGAGACCCAATTTGCCAAAAAAAAAAAGAAAATTATATGCGCTAGACACACATGCTATAAGCTTGACGAGTGGTCTGTGCGTCTCGCGCACTGGCTTTGCGTTTTTTTGTTTTTGCGTACGATATAGGCGATGTGTGCGCAATATATTGCATCAGACGGTGCAGTTGATCTAGTCGATTTTTTTACCATTTTAAAATTCTTAATGATCCCTTGGTGAATTTCATCCTTTAAATCCAAAATAAGCTATTTTTAGGAATAAAAATTGACTTTCGCAAGAACCTTTAAAAATTAATTATTGGAAACAAATAATATTATAAAATCAAATATACAATTAAGTATCAATAATAATTAATCGGGATTTTAAAAATTGGGATTGGACTTAATAAGTAAACTTTATATTTTCGAAGCGCTTTTGGGCATAACTCGTTTGATTGCTCTTCCTTTGGACCATATCAATTAAGACAACAATATGTTTCATCATTAGGTACTAAGTTCTTTTATGTATATTGTTAGCTAATCAAATGATCATGCTGAAAACATACTAAGTTCTTTTAACACCATTGAATACGTTTTACAATTTGAGATTTAGCTAATCAAAGTGTCAGCGCGCCGTTGATTCAAGTTGTTGAATTTGGCAAGCGAAGAAAGAATGGTAGAATCTAGCGAGCAACGAAAGAAATAAGTAAATTATCCGTCATCTGCATACATAAGTTAATAAGAAATAAGTAAATTATCTGTCATCAACTTATACTCAATCTTTGTAATCTTTGCTCTCATTTTTCCCTTGGTCAGTCTATTTCTGAGGAGTTTGATTGTGGTCGGTTTAATATCAATTGGGAAAAAATTGGTTTGATGGTCTTTTGTGATCCATGTGGCAATTATTCATCCTTTCACTGTGAGGCACAAATATTCTGTCACTACCTGCAACAATCATTTGCGGCTTCTGACGAAGAGATTGGATCCGCTCATAAAATTTAGAGTGGTTATTCCCCTCGTCTCATAAAATTTAACGAAATGAATTTCTGTAAGAAAATTTATACATTACATTGAAGATTACATGTCTAATATATCTGGTGTGCTTTTTCAGGGGATGAGTATGATCACATAATATCATATACTATCATCGTTCTAAATACATGTAAGATCAGAAACTTTGCACTATTTAAATATTAACTGTATCATATTTCAAAGCTAATCTATAAATACTAACCATCTAATAGTAATAGTGTTATACCATAAGCCAACGAACGCAGTCAGTTCTAGTAAACTTCTCTATACTAAAAAACAGAGAGATATAAACAAGCTTCATGCCAAATCCATGAAATAAGCACAGCTATTTCAGCCCAGTTATATGAAACAATAACCACCTCTTCATCCCAATTACATGAAACATTAGCAATTACTTCATCCCAGTTATATGAAAAATAGGCAACTATTTTGTTCAATTAAGATGAAGTCCATTAAAATGTATATGGAATTCTAACCAACACTATCAAATAATGTAAAAATGATAAAAGATCTACACAAAGGTTGGGGACAAATCGAACCAAGGGGGGAAATGTATTATTGAATTGAACAAATCCAACTTAATCTTCAAAAATAATTTCGCAAAAAACGACCAATAATCATGCAAATTTTACCAAAATCGAACCTAATTCTCAAAATCGAAAATTGGTAAAATAATCCTACAAAATAGGTTTGAATTTTGCACAAATCTGAAATTACACTAGTAAAACACATAATTGGGGAGAAAACTAACCTTAAAATACTGAAATTACCTTCAAAATTCGGAAAAAAAGTTGGGCGAAATTCAATTAACTTCTTCACTTGATATTGAACCTGAAATGTGTAAAAGATCTAGTAATTTATCAATTTTCCAACATTTTCATAAAGATTAAAGAGATTGGAAATGGATATGGGGTACCATGGTGGACGAATTTGTGAGATTCTGAACTGTTAATGAGGAGATGAAACTGAAGAGGAAGAGGGTGATGAGAGAGTTAGAGCAAGAGGGAGAAATGAGTTTTTAATGACAGGGTATGTTTGGAATTTAGGTGGGTTGTACATGGTAGATGAAAGTTGCATTTAGCAACCATGTTTTTTTTTATTTTAAACCCTAATTAACCCTTAATCCTAACCTGAATCCTAATCTCTAACCCTAAACCCTAACCCTCATCCACCCTACCAACCCCTTCTTCCCCATGCCCCCGCAACCCCCTACTCGATTTCCCCACCCCGTCAATTTTCGCACCCAACCCTCACCCATTTTCGCAACCCTTCCCCAACCTCCTCGATTTCTAGGCTCGCGATTGTGTTGTTCCACTTCCTGGAAAATCAATTTATGGGCTCGCGACGGGGTTGGGGGAGGGTTGCGGAAATCAATGGGGGTCAGGAGGAAGGTTGCAGATATCGAGTGGGGGGCCACGGGGGTGGAGGGGGGTTGCTGGGGTGGTGGGGAAGAGGGGCCACAGGGGGGTGAGGGATGGGGTGGTGGGAGGATGGGGTAGGGTTAGGATTAGGGTTAGGGTAAGGTTAGAAGTTAGGGTTTAGTATGGTTAACGTCGTTAGTCATTAAAGGTATTTGGGTGTATTATCGTGAAAATGAGGAGTACCCCGTGTATTTTTCAAAAGTGCAAGAATAACTCGTGAATTTCCTGAAAATTCGTGGGTAATTGATTAAAAAATTAAATAGTCTAATGAACATGAAGCAAATCAGTCATAAATAGGACTCATATTGTCAATCTTTCCAATAGGAAATGGGGACAAACAATAAGGAAGGAGGTACTACATTTGGAAAAAAAAAATAAAAAGTGGGCAAAGGAAAGTTAAACACGAGGGGTCCACCATTTAAACGGTCAGAGAATAAAGCTAATACAAGCACGTTCTCTTAACGTGACATTAAGTGGGTATCACATCTAAATCCGGCCTCCAAACACTTAAATGCAGCTAAACAGTAATCAAACACTAACAAGTGATAGTTTAATCTAAAACTCCAGTCTCCATTTATTGAAAAGGAAATTAGCATTACTTTGAAGTCTAAACATTCCGGTTGCTCAAATACAAAATCAAGTCCCCCACCTCGTTCTACATCAAAGGAACAGAGTTCTGTCAACTTTTTCATTAAAGTTTTACCAAACTAAACTTGCAGCTAAAGCAAAATCCAATAAGAAAACAAATTAGGAGAGCATACATTAGTAGAAGTCCAGGAACAAAAAAGAAAACGGGCATTATTCACATTTTTCTCATCTCACACAATCAACAATCAATAATGTTGAATATACGTACAAAAACATTGGAACAAAAAATTACAGGTGAATGAGGAGAAGTAAAATGTGTCCCTTGGTAGAACAACAATAATGAAATGGAAAAAAAGAAGAGAGAAGTAAGTACAGAAAGAACATTAATGGGTAATGAATCTCAATCAAACAAGGGCAGTTTCAAGAATAAACAAACAAATTCAAGTATTTCTATAAATTGAGGTAAACAATTGTAAGAATTGATAACTTTTAATCAATTGAAGTTGGTGGAGGATGTGCAACTCACACAAATTGGGAGGGACTAGCTTAGTTTTGAAGGCGTGATCTCTGGATCACTAGTGATGTCAGCAAGTGGATCTTGTCCAGAACTTAAGCTCGATTGACAGATTTCCTCAATGCGACTAGTTACTTCAGACATTGAAGGACGGCTATCTGGGTACTGAACAGTACAATCGATTGCGAGCTGCAAGAGCTTAACCATATCCTCCTCGACATTCTGATAGCGTAGTAGCTCCATGTCAAAGACCTCAGAAGCCCACTCTTCCCGCACCACAGATTGCACCCACCGTGGTAGGTCTACCCCTTCCTCGTTTAAGAGGGTATGGGTAGGAGCCTTGCCAGTAAGCAACTCCAAGAGGAACACACCAAAACTATACACATCAGCCTTTTGAGACACCTTGCGAGCATCAGTGATCTCTGGAGCACGATATCCAGCAACACGGTTTGGAGTAGTGCTTGGATTCGCAAGTTGTGCAAGGCCACAATCTGACACCCGAGCTTCATAAGAGTTGGAAAGAAGGATGTTGGATGACTTTATGTTGCCATGAGAGGCTTTAGAATTTTGTGAATGGATGTAAGTAATGCCACGAGCAGCTCCAAGGGCAATCGCTGACCTAGTTTCCCAGTTCAGTGGTGTTCTACCACCTCCTCTGTTACCTGTGGAGGATACAGTACAAAAAAGAAAGGTAAAGAATCAAATGTATAGATTACTATACAGAACTACAATGTCAACTTCAGAATCTTCAAACAACGAAAAGCAGCTATCAAAGTGATTGTGAAATTCAGGACAAAGTGGGGCACAGATTCATCAGGATCTTTTGCTATGAGCTAGAACTTACGACATAGCAGACAACGAAATGACAGCAAAGAATGAATTACAGCTCACAAGTCGCATAAAATGCCAATTTAATTATCAGTTGTGACATTAGACTTTCATAGCAACTGCAAAGAGGTAGGATCCAGTAAGTGGATGCCTAAACTAAAACACTGAAAAAAATTATTAGTTCATAGGGCAAGATAACAATTGCCCATATAAGAAAAATACTACTATAGTGCGATCTAAAATGACAATACTTTAATTTGGAGTTAGCAGTTCAAAACAGATATAATGAGACATTGGCTTTCTTCAGGAACAATGATAACATGCCCTTTTTGGTTGTTTGAAAGAAAATTTTAAAAAGTCACTAAATGGAGTAGAGGAGATCTAGAAATTTTGAGCAATGTATAACTAACCATGACAGAAAATTAAAGTTCGCAGCAGACATAATAATTTATCCAATCAACCAAAAGCAGAGGACAATGGTAAGAAAAAAAATAGCAGCAGCATACCATGTAGTAGGGCAGACAAGCTACCCATTGGGAAGTAGTCATATACAAGCAACTTCTCATTAGCACTACAATGGTAAGCTCTAAGACCCACCAAATTTTCATGCTCTAATTTCCCAATCTCCTCCAATTTCTCTTTAAACTCCTTCTCAGTCACAGTTACCTCCTTCAACCTCTTGACTGCCACCGCCACACCATTATCCAAGGCGGCCTTGTAAGTTGTTCCGTAGTTACCTTTCCCCAAAACTTCAGCTGATGCCCTCAACAGATCATCTAGATCGAAAACTCTTGGCCCATTACCAAAGAACACCAATGTCTTATCAATACCACTTCCACTCTTACCACCTCCTGATTTGACAGCCGCCACAGCAGCAGCAGTCGAGCTCTCACCATTTCTCTCACCCGCTCTCTCTCCAGCCATCTCTACATCTGATTGTTTACCACCTGCAGCACCAGCCACAGCTCCTGCAGACACAGCATCAACAGACCTTGTGCCTGTCTGCTGCTCTGTCTTCTTATTTCTCCGACAGCAGCAGAAAAAGATAAGAAGCAGTATAGCAATCAATGCCACCACACAAGCGATAACGATACCAATAATAGCCCCTGCTGAAAGCTTGCTCTTCTTTTTATTACCCCCACCTTCAACATCACTACTACCACCCGGAGACGGAGAAGGTACAGTACTAGCACAAGGACTCAGAGAATTCCCTTCGAATACCGTCGACGGCATCCCACAAAACTGCGAAGGGATATCTCCAGTCAACAGATTATGAGACACATTGAACTGCTTAAGATTACTCAGCTTCAGATCAGGGATCACCCCTGTCAACTGATTACTCTCTAAATACAATGTAGCTAGATTAGTTAAATTATTAAACCCCAAAGGAATCGCACCGGAGAATCTATTCCCAGCCAAATCAAGCCGAAACAAATTCGGCAACGAGAATAAAACTGCCGGAATCCCACCGGAAAGGCGATTATGTTGGAGATAAAGATACCGAAGCTCCGAAAGCGAAGCGAAGTCGGAGGGGATACTCCCAGTGAGCGCATTGTACCGAAGAGAGAGAAAATTAAGTGAAGACAAATTACCCAAAACATTATTTGGGATAGGACCGACAAATCCAACACCAGGCAAATGAAGCTCGATGACACGGCCTTGTGGGTTGCATACTACGCCTTGCCATCGACAGGCGTTAGGGGATGAGGTATTCCAGCGCCCGAAGAGCGACGATTTGAGCGCATTGAGTGAAGCAGCGTCGGTGGGGTTGGCGTCGGCTGGTGCGGCGGAAGGTAGGAGAGAGAATGTAAGGGTGAGGGAGAATAGGAGGAGGAGGAGTTTAGTTGACTTCATTGTGATACAGAATAGAATTATCAGAATATTTGGGGAAATCAATTGGTAATGATGCTAGAGGGTGGAAATGGTAATAGGTTGTTGCATATTTTTCAACACGGAGAAGAGAGAGAGAGAGAGAGAAAGAGTGAATGTGGGGGGTTGGGAGAGTGTCCGGCCTAATACACAGTTTACAGGACTACAATAGTGTGAAAGGTAGGGGAGAGAGAGAAGAAAGAAAAGGGAAGGGGGGGTTTGCGGCGTTATAAAAAATTTAGGAAATTGATGGAATTGTTTTGTATTTTTGGGTTTATGGGTTGGATTTAGGAGGAGGAATCAGAGAAAAAGAGATTGTGCAAGATTAGCTGTTTGATCGCTGGTCAGTAGTCACTTTCCTCTTCTACAACTGGTACTTTCGGTTTTTATTTATTTAATTTAGTTTTTCTTGGAAACTGTAAACTGGAACTTTATTTGGTTTATTGTGTATTTATGGTTTTGTTTCACTGTCGGTTAGGCCCACTAAGCTATGCCTAAAACTGAAAACGAGGAACATTACATATTGACAACTTCAGTTTGTTTTCTATGAAACCAAACCCTTGTTGGGTTAATGAAATATTTAGAGGCAATTATGGGTTGGTTTTTCCCGGGCTGGATTTCTGCTCAAAAAGGATCAAGGGATTGATTCAGGCCTATATTCTTGCTGAAATTGTGCGTAAACCTTGTGAATTGGGTTGGGTTTATGGGTATTTCGGCCTAAGACTAAGTAAGACAAATTTGTATTTCAAACCTAATAGTAATGTCCAAAACCAGAATAACTTGTCCAATATTAGACTTTTTCTGAAAAAGTTGGATTAAAATTTCTACCCAAAATGGACTTTATTAGGGTCGAGCTCAAGTTGATCAAGCATCGTTTTTTTTAATGGTTGATTAGAGCATTTTTAGTGGTACGCCAATATTAATTTTGCTTCACTTGCAACATAAACATTCCAAGTTACGAACTTCTCTATTAGTGGCAGGCCAATACCTAGTGGTGTCAAAACAGGTTCTCAAACAGGTTTTGGATATAACATGGCGAACCAGGTCAGACCGGACAGGTAAGGATTTTGATAGTCAGTGCCCCAGGCTGTGATTGGTCGGGTTTTGTTCATCTGGGTCAATCACATTTGAATCATGGGATTGTCGGGTGCCGGATAGGTCTAAGCGCTGTATATACAAGTCGATCCATTTTTGGTTATGATCGCCCGTGGACATTTATTTTACCGGGTTTGTACAGTCGTATACGGGTTTCATGCATGCTTAGTTAAAGTCAAGTGTACTCGGGTTGATATACCAATGATCTTAGTTCGTCATTGTGAAGTATTGGGTCCATTCGCTATTGAACGTCACTCCAACTTCGGTTAACTCCTTGTCGAGTCATTTTGATTTTGTTATGGATTTTGTAAGCACATTATATTATTAAAAGTAGGATAAATTTCATGGAACTACCTTTTATAACAATTTTTTTCAAAAAACTAACTTATAATTTTTTTTTTCAAAAAATTACCTTATAAAACAAGGGAAAAGCTAAATGCAGCCCTTAGGGCTGCATATAAGAATCTATAAATGGAAATTATTTTGTAAAACAAGCATTAATGACCTTGATAAATGCATGCTTTTTGTCATAAATAACCAACTTTATACTAGTTTAGGAAAGGTATTTAATGTTTATATGCAGCCCTAAGGGCTGCATTTAGCATTACCCATAAAACAAAATCCGTTTCAAACGACCACCAATTGATAACACCTGTTAGTTTGACCATTAACTCTCCTTTGACCATCATGTGATTCTCACGTGAGTTCATTAAACTCACTTCCCTCCCTTCTCAATCTTTCCTACCCACCAATTTCCTTCCCTTTTCTTTGTTTTTTTTTGTCTTGGCAGGAAACCCCACCCCCCCCTTTTTCTTTCATTGTCTATGGCGGCTCCATTTACTCCACTGCCATAGTTAATGAAGCTTGGCAGGGGTATTAAATAGAAAAATTGGTCCAACTTGCTACATTAAAGGTAAAAATCGTGTAACAAAAAAGGTACATTCTTTAATTCGTGTAAAATATGGTTTTTAATCACAATTTAGGGTTTAATTGCAATAAAAGGTTAAGCTTAAAGTAACAATTTTTTTTGTTGAATTGTGTCGATTTATGTGCTAAATATAGTTGAAATTCTAAATTTAGGTTGTGAAATTGTGATTGCAACAGTTTATTGTCAAAAAAAGGAACCAAATTTTGTTGTTTATCACTCAATGGAGACAGTGAATATGAGGTTGTATTATGGGGGTGAGTTTGTGACTGAAAAGTATAGAACCAATTACAGGTGGAAGTTGGGTACTCAGAAATATGGTTGCAGTAAGCATAAAGATGTTAGTGAGGTGGCTTACTTTGACATAATTGACTGGATCAAGAATGAGTTGGGGTTTAAGGATGAGGGAAAAATATGGTTTAGGAGAAAAGGGTATACTTTGTTTGCTGGGAGGACTGAGTTCAAATGTGATAAAGATATCCCTGCTCTTTTAGAATCACCAGAATATGATGGTTGGTATAATTTGTATATTATATACACATTATAAGCCTAGTGTAGGGGAGAGTTCCAGGCAAGAGGATGGATAATTTGGTAATGTAGTGACCATGGACTGCATGGATAAAGAATTATCAATTCTTACTAATGGGGACCCACTAAAGGACAATTTTTTTCTATTGCAAAAGCTAACCCTAGATCTACTCTCCTTGAAAAGAAAACCTCAGTACCTGAGTTTTCAAACCTCAAACATATACCTACACAAATTTCCATTTTCTTTGAACCTAACTCAACTGAAAACACAAATGAAGAAGGTGAAAGTGATGAATCTGAGGAGGATTCAGATGTTGTGTTGAGTGAAGGAGACTACGAGGATCAAGATGATGATGATTTATTTTCTCAATATGTTGACAAAGACATATCTGAAAGAGTGACAAGGAGTTTACGGGGTGTGGTGAATGAAGATGAAAATGGCAGTGATGATGAGGAAGAACCAGAAGACGTGTATCTTGCCAGTGATGAGGAAGCTCTTGAATCAGAGGATGAGTTGAAAGAGTTGGAAGCATCTGATGATGAAGGTTCAGATTACCCTGTGTTTAACCCGGAGGTTGACTTTAAAGGAAAATTAGTCTCTCTTTGGGGTTAAAATTCCCATCTATTGACACATTTAGGAAGGCTTTGAGACACCATCATATAGAAGCTGGCAGAAACTATTATTTTTTGCACAATGGCCATTTCAGAGTGACAGTGTATTGTGCTAAGAAGTGCAAGTGTCCCAAAAAGAAGGCTAGGATAGTGTGCAACTGCAAAAGCAAAATTAAGTGTCCTTTCAAAGTTCATTGTACTAAAGTGAAGGGGGAAGAAACTAATTAGATCAAGACTTACAAACCAAAGCACACCTGTAAGCATCAACATAAAAACTTCAAGATAACATCTAAGTATTTAGCAGAGAGATATTTGGATGATTTCAAAGACCACACAAACTGGAAGATAGATGATTTTTTGAGAAAATGCCAGAGGGAGTGTGAAGCTGAGATTAATTATTAAAAAGCTTGGAGAGCTAAAAAAATTGCAATGTCAATGATTTATGGGGATGCAGCTGAAGAGTACAAAAAGAGTGTGGTATTATGCAAATGCAATCATGAAGTACAATCCAAGAAGCACAACAAAAGTCAAATGTGTGGGTATTGAAAACCCCGGCCCCCTCCTTTGTTCCAGAGATTGTACATTTGTCTTCAGGCTTGTAAAGAAGGGTTTATGGCTGGATGTAGGCCACTTTTAGGTGTTGATGGGTGCCATTTGAGGGGTCTGTACCCTGGTATTCTGTTGACATCTGTAGGGAAAGATGGAAATAACAATATCTTTCCAGTGGCTTGGGTTGTGGTTGAAACTGAAAATACAGAGACTTAGACTTGGTTCCTTCAACTTCTGGTGGAAGACCTAGAGTCAGTTGCGGACGCTATAACATGGGTGCATGGAAAGAATGAAGATACACTTGCTGATGATGCTGATCCAGGGAGGGTGACATACATGTCTGACAGACATAAAGTAAGCATTATACATTCAATCTTCTGGCATTGTATATGAGTAAATTGAACATTGATAACTTGTAAATACTTGCTAACAAATTGGAATAATTTGTTGATGACAGGGATTGTTGGATGCATTCAAGACTATCATCCCCAATGCAGAGATAAGGTTTTGTTGCAGACACATTTGGGCTAATTTCAAGCAGAAGTTCAGTGGTGAGCTCTTCAGACAATCCTTCTGGCTTGCTGCTAGAGCATCATCAAGGGTATAAAACTTTTATTAACATTTTTTTTTGTATTAATAGATGTATGAATCGAAACGGATTACTTCAATTTTGCCTTTTTTTTGTCCAATCAGCATCAGTTCCAGAAGCATATGGAAGGCATCAAACGTTTGTCAGTTGAAGCATTCAACTATCTTGATGCTATACCTGCATGTCATTGGTCAAGACATGCTTTTAGTACTAGGAGTAAGTCAGGGATGTTGTTGAATAATTGTTGTGATAGTTTCAACAATGTCCTAAAAGACGCAAGGACAAAACCCATATTATCTCTTATGGAATATATTGGATAAGAAGGTGGGTAATCCAAAGATGCTCATCTAAGAGAGAAGGGTTGAATAATTTTCATGGCCTTATAATGCCATCAGTTACGAAGATGATCGAAAATATGAGGTCAAATGTTGCTAGCCTGAAAGTTGTAATTGTTGCAGTACATGAATTTGAGGTTGATGATGGAGAGGATAGCTATGTAGTGAATTTGGAGAAGCATGTATGTGATTGTTACAAGTGGAGCTTGTTGGGCATTCCTTGTATTCATGCAATGGCCTGCATAGTGAAGAGGGAACTGAACTATGAAATTTTTGTGCACAAAGCTTATCATGTAAAGACTTATGAAGCTGAAGCTGAACAAAAGAAATAAGAAAAATGATCTGGTATATAGGCCAAAAAAGCAGAATAAGTGTAGCAGATGCGGTCAACTTGGGCATTACAAGCCTAAGTGCACAAACCAACCTCTCCCACCTCAGCCACAAAAATCAAAAGAGGGTAGACCACCTAAAGCACCTACTTTCCCAAGCAACCAACAAATTAACAATCATACTAATCTTTCTTAGGCTACTAATGTCCAAGGAAAAGTCAAGAAGAAGGCATGTGGTTCTGCATCCACCTCGACATCTAAGACCAGTACCTTAACTCATGCTTCCAGTTCATGTTCGAAGAAGAAAGCACCCACTGCTACAAAGGCTAAGAAAGCAGGGGCCTCACAACCAACACCATCCAGTCAACAATCAACCATATCACAAGTTCAAGACAATTTAAGCCAAGTTCAGTCATGATCTTAGATTTGTATTGGATTATTTTAGGGGTGAAATTGAGTTTCTGTTAGTTTATGACACAAATTTATAGATTTTTGCTAGATTGAAACTGACTACTTTGTAACTCAATTATTTATGTTGGCTCTCGAAGCTTTTGAAAATGTTGAACTTTGAAATCCCTTGGCTCTTTGATGTCTTTAGTGCTACTACTCTCTGGTAACTGAATGTATGAAAGTGTGATTCAACATAAAACAGGGAATGCAAACATAATCAGTATCACAATCATTTTTCAAAATGTTTATTTGACATTGCATGGTTAAACATATTACACCATCAAGTTGAAGATATTACCATCAACTACAACACGAGAACTAGCAATCTAAGTACTACCATAATAGCTACTAAATAATGCTCCTATTTTTAAAGATTATACTTATCCTACCAACTTCACAGTAGCAACACTTGCAATAATAGACAAACAAACACACACCACTAACCCCAGCCCCATGTCCTTCCCAACTTCTTTGTGCAGCTTCTTCTTGCCCCCATTCTTCAATTTTTTCTTTGCATTTTCAGCTTCCTCCATTAGCCTTTTGTTTTCATTTTCCAAGTTGCTAATTTTTGCCTTCAACATAATTACCTCCAATTGCATTTCTCTTCTTTAGTGATCGAATTTTTTAAAAAATGACATTGTTGCTGCATTAGAAGTATAGTAAATATTTAGATTTTTGCTCAGTTTTTCTCACATATTTCAAATTTCACGCAACAACATTAAGTTAACAAAGAAACAAAGCATAATTTGCAGAGGAGAGAGAAAATTTACCTTCTTTAATTGGAAACACTTGGTAGCAAAGGTGGGTGACAAAATTACGGAGGAGAGAGAATTTTTATGAAGGTGGTGGATGTGGTGAAGAGTGAAGTATATTTTGGGGTTTATGATAGGAAATTCAAAGGTTAACTACGGCAGTGAGTTTAATGAACCCACGTGAGAATCACATGGTGGTCAAAGGAGAGTTAACAGTCAAACTAACAGATGTTATCAATTGGTGGTCGTTTGAAACGGATTTTGTTTTATAAGGTAGTTTTTTGAAAAAAAAAATTTATAAGGTAGTTTTTTGAAAAAAAATTGTTATAAAAGGTAGTTCCATGAAATTTATCCTTAAAAGTATTAAGATATATATATACATATGTGTGTGCGATAAATATATGGATGATCACAAACAAGTATTGAAAATAATATATTGTTTACCGTGATGTTTAGTGTATTATCTTAGTCAACTCTTCATATGTTCTAATATTATATATTATAACCAACGACAATAATGATGAATAGACAATCAATTCCAAGCTTTGTATAAATATTTTTTTATTAGGAAAAATTGTCATAATTAAGTCAACCTTTAGGCGGTCTACTAAAAATAAGTCAATCTTTCGATTATTCCGGAATAAGTCTAACTTTAATACCAATTTGTTTTAAACAAGTCATAACCGGTTATATCTTAAAGAACAGGTAAAATGGGACACATGTCCTATAATTATTGGTTCTTTACACAATTTCTTTGAAAAAAAATGAAAAAAAAAATTACAAAAATTGCACCATCATTTTGAGTGGTTTTCATCGCATCATCATCATCATCAGTAATTCACCATCACATCTCATCCTCTACTTCCTCCCTCCACATCATCACCATCATACCATGCACCACCCTCCTCAATCATCACATCATCATCCCTTCCTCTGCCACGCACTCCATCCCCTTTATGCTTACACAACTACCAACACCAAAACATCACCACCAACTGCCAAAACCTCCTCAAAAGATATATCACTATATTCTTTTCTCCACTTTCAATCAACTCTAAAATCAATTAACCAAACAAAATCCCAAAATCACAAAATTATATGGAACACAAAACAAAACAAATAAGAAAATAAAGAGAGTAGGAGAAGAGCAGGTGGTGATGTTTTGGTATTACTGGGTAAACTCCCTCCATGGTTGCTGGGTCAAGTGAGAAGGAGAAAAGGATTTAGTGGGCCCAGAAAACAAGGGCTTGGATTTGGGTCATGTTTGGGGGTTGGCTTATCAGGGAAATTTCGAGTTTGTTGTGGTGAATTGCAGTGGTTGCGGTGGGGGCATTAGAGGAGGACCACCACTTCCCCTCTCACTCTGTCGCTGCCACTTTCCTGTTCTACTCCCGCTAGCACTGCCACTACTCCTTCACATTTCTCTCTCTTAGGGTATTGGGTGGGTTTGGGTTGCTGAATTTTGGTGGTTTTTGGATGAGTCTTGGGTTGCTTGTGTACGGGTTGTGGGTGGACTTGGATTGGGGTTTTTGAGTTTGGTTTTGGGTGGGGTTTGGTGGTGGTGAGGTCATCTCGGGTGTGGTTTGGTGGTGCTGATGTGATTTCGGGTGGGGTTTGGTGGTTCGGTAGAATTTTGGAGGGGAAGAGGGATAGGTGGTAGAATGTTAGCAATGGAAGGGAGGGGAGGAGAGAGAAAAGAAATAGAATTTAAAAATACAAAAAGAAAAACAGATTATTTTACCTATGTAACCGGTCACAAGTCATTTAACTTGTTTAAAATTGATTGGTGTTAAAGTTAGACTTATTCAGGAATAATCAAAATATTAGCTTATTTTTAGCGGACGGCCTAAAGGTTAACTTATTCATGACAATTTTTCCTTTTTATTATAAGCATTATGATTGATATATAAGTTTTTAAATAGCTATGATGATAAATATTTATAATGAGAATAATAATAATAAACATAATGTGATGCTGATAATAATAATAATAATAATAATAATAATAATAATAATAATAATAATAATAATAATAATAATAATAAAAACAATTCTCACAATAATATCAATATTAATATAAAGAATGTCAGGAATACTAACAATAACAATAACAATATAAATACTAATAGTAATAATAGCAACAATGCTAATAATAGCAATAACAATAACAAATATAACGCGATATATATGTATTATGTTAAGACTATATATGAAAAAGTATAAACAAACTATTTCATTAATATGTTGAATCATTTTAGTAGTGCATTGATATCCTTATTATATATGTCAAGATGGGTAGGACACCAACAAAAAAGAAAAAGAAAAATAAAAAGAAAAGGTGAAGCTAACTACCTATTGTATTTTTAAAAAAACAAAAAAAAAATAGCAAGAACATCGTATAACATATAATAAAAATAACTTCCTAATTGTGTTATCAACTAACTACTATTTAAAAAATCTTTATATTAGTGGAAGAACTCCCATAAAATGCATGGTTGAACACTCCAAAATCCTTTATCTCCATTTCCCAAAAATAAATCACAAATAAATGCTCCAAAATTCATCAAATTCATCTTCTCCACTCCATTATCTGCAATTAAAAACACAACCATTACCGTTTTCAAATATCAACAAAAGTATCAATATGATTGTAAAACCACTCTAATACTCTATTGATTATAAGTTAGATAAGGACTCTTGATATGTTATAATATTATAAAAAAATG
The DNA here is from genome assembly GCF_026745355.1 of Beta vulgaris subsp. vulgaris. NCBI lineage: Eukaryota > Viridiplantae > Streptophyta > Magnoliopsida > Caryophyllales > Amaranthaceae > Beta > Beta vulgaris. Next base: position 18,008,311 of record NC_079203.1, read on the forward strand.
ACAATTATATGAGGCCTAAGTGATTGTAATGAGGGTTCATATCTTGCACAATTATAATAATAATAAATACAACAACATACCCCCCAAATCATTCGTACCTATAAAAGCTAACCATAACTTATTGAAAATAAGCAAAATCAATAAGTTAACTGTTAACAACTAATAACCATAAGTAAGTAAGTTGAAAAGCAAAAATAAAAACACTCTCCCTGGAAAGATAGGGTTTGGCTCCTTCGAAAGATAAGCATCTTCTATGCGTCGGCGCTTGGTTGTCTGGTCAGATGACCAACGAACTAACATCGAAATTGTTGTATAATTAGAGTAACACTCGAAGTATACAAGCTTAAGGTTTCGAATATCAGTGGCACTGAGGGTGGCACTGAGCCTTGACGGGGAAATGATAAAATAGACAATCAAGAGGCTTGAATCCACAAGCTTGATTGAATAACGACTCTTAAATCACTTGGATAAGTCACACCACCAAGCAATCTAAAAGGTCCTAAGAACACAAACTAACTTACTAAGGTTAGTTAAGCATAGGCACTAAACACTTGATTCCATTCCAAGAATGCAAAGTATTAAGCAAAGTATAAACTCACGTTTTAAGTCATAAAAGTCATATTCTTCCTTTCATTTCATACGTCTATTTAAAGACTATTACAACTTAAGTTTTCTGATCTTTTTCTAAACAAAATAATCAAGAAAATAAACAAATTAACTATCCACTATTACATGTACGAATCATGGCTTAAGATAAAGGAAGAGTGGTCCAACTAAACAAATAACCAACTAAACCACAACAGCTAGTTATCAACGTGCAAGGAAAACAACTTCTCCTATTATGATGGTGCCTTATTCCCTCATTGAACGTGTGTTTGTTGCTGCTATTCACATACTTCAAACATCCACTCTTGCACGCCTTGAAGATACGGCAGTTGTTGTAGTTTGAACGTGGGATCAAGGAGTGTAACCAACTCCTATAATTCAACCATAATCACGTGTAGTTTGGACGTGCTTCCTTAGCTTCTTTTCTTGCTTCAGTACAACTTAAACTAATAATTCGTCATGCTTACAAGGACTATATGATTTAAATCAAATACAACTCGAAACAACTACATGAAATAATGAAAGGACTCAAAGGAAAAACACAAGACACGCCTATGGATTTAAAGATTTCTAACTTATTCGAAGAAAAAGAATAACAATGAAAATGCGGACTTAATGAATCAAATTAAAGACTTCCATGAAAGAAGCATTTAACTCATCAAGTTTAAGAAGGAAGATACAATCACCAACCAAATGAATTAGCTTAGTATCCTTGACAACCTTCAATGGTGGCGCAGCCTCGTCACCATCTATAACATCCTCCCCTTGTTGGGAAAAGTTTGACCTCAAACTTGGAAGATCACCTTCATCTTCATAAAATGGACTAAGATCCGAAATGTTAAAAGAAGAAGAAACACCATAATCACCTGGTAATTCAATCTTGTAAGCATTAGGATTGATCTTCTCAAGGACTTTGAATGGACCATCTGTGCGAGGACTTAACTTGGAACGCCTCTTGGAAGGAAAACGCTCCTTTCTTAGGTGAATCCATACCCAATCTCCAGGAGAGAATTGAACATCATGCTTCTTTTTATCAATTCTTTCTTTGATCTTTTCATTGGCACGCATAATTGTTGTCATCACAAGTTCATGAAGCTTCTTTATCTCCTTAGCACGCTCATCAGCCTCCTTACTAAATTTGTCTCGAATGGGAAGGGGAGCTAAATCAAGAGGAGTACATGGATTGATCCCATACACAATTTCAAAAGGACTTAATCCAGTGATCTTATGTGGTACCCTATTGTATGCAAATTCAGCATGGGGTAGCATTTCTTCCCATTGTCTCGGACTTTTAGTGGCTAGGGCTCTTAACAAAGTCCCCAAGGTTCGATTAGTTACCTCGGTTTGTCCATTGGTTTGTGGATGAGATGATGTGCTAAACTTCAACTTGGTTCCCAACTTCTTCCCAATGTGAGCCAGAATTGACTTAGGAACTTAGTGTCACGATCACTAACCATGCTCCTTGGAACTCCATGTAAACGAACCACCTCTTTGAAGTACAAAAGAGCTGTTTGAACCACATCATGAGTAGTATGACTAGGGATAAAATGAGCCATCTTTGAGAATCTATCAACCACTACCATCACAACATCTTAATTGTGCTTTGTTCTAGGAAGTCCCGTAACAAAATCAAGGCCAATGTCTTCCCATGGTGCTTGTGGTGTAGGAAGGGGTAGATGTTGACCTTGAGGAAGTGAGTGACCTTTGGCGTGTCGACAAGCCACACACCTTTTAACAATGTATTCGACATCCTTCACCATTCTAGGCCAACAAAAATAATCACTCACCAAGGTATAAGTTTTCTCAATACCAAAGTGTCCAGCTAGGCCACCTTCATGAAATTCTCGAATTAGAGACTCCCTCACACTATGTTTAGGCACGCATAGTCTCTTGTTTTTGAATAGAAAGCCATCATAGATATGATAGTCTCCATGAGCATGAACTTGACACTTTGCAAAGACTTCACCAAAATCTGGATCATCACTATAACCTTCCTTTGATACTTCCAACCCAATGACTCGATTTCTAAGGGAAGTAAATAATAAATACCTCCTGGACAAGGCGTCAGCACCCTTGTTCATCTTTCCGGATTTATGCTTGATTACAAAATGATAGGCTTGCAAGAACTCTACCCACTTGGCATGACGTGGCTGAAGTTTTTGTTGGCTTTGCAAGTATTTGAGAGCCTCATGATCAGAATGTAAGATGAATTCTTTTGCAATCAAATAATGTCGCCAATGGTCAAGGGACCTCACAAGAGCATAGAACTCTTTGTCATAGGTAGAATACTTCCTCTTTGCTTCATTTAATTTCTCACTAAAGTAGTCTATGGGGCATCCACTTTGAGAAAGAACTGCACCAATACCAACTCCAGTAGCATCATATTCCACTTCAAAAATGTCTTCAAAGCTAGGCAAAGCTAAGATAGGGGCTGTGGTGAGTCGAAGCTTAACCTCTTCAAATGCCTTTTGTGCTTGAGGGCTCCATTCAAATTGCTTAAGTTTAGTAATCTCAGTGATAGGAGCCATGAGAGTACTAAAATCTCGAACAAACCTCCAGTAAAAGGAAGCTAAGCCATGGAAACTTCTTACTTGTTGGATGGAACTCGAAATTGGCCATTCCCTAATGGCTTGCACCTTCTTTTCATCTACTTCAATGCCGTCATGTGAAACAAGGAAGCCAAGAAAGGCAACCTGATTTGAGAAGAAATGACACTTCTCAAGGTTTCCATAGAGTTGTTCCTTCTCCAAAACTTCGCACACTTGGTGTAGATGATCAACATGCTCCAATTCATTCTTGCTATAAACCAAAATATCATCGAAATACACCACTACAAATCGACCAAGAAAAGGCTTCAAAGTTTGGTTCATTAGCCTCATGAATGTGCTTGGTGCATTTGATAATCCAAATGGCATAACTAGCCATTCATACAATCCTTCTTTTGTTTTAAAGGCTGTCTTCCACTCATCCCCTTCATGGATTCGAATTTGATGATAACCACTCCTTAGGTCTATCTTTGAAAAGATTTTCGAACCATGTAAGTCATCTAGAATATCATTCAATCTTGGAATAGGGAAACGATACTTTATAGTGATCTTGTTGATGGCCCTACTATCAACACACATACGCCATTCACCATTCTTCTTAGGTACTAGTAATGTAGGAACAACACAAGGGCTAAGTGATTCCCTAATCAAGCCTTTCACCTCCAATTCCTCCACTTGCCTCCTTATCTCTTCGGTTTCCTTAGGATTTGTCCTATAAGAAGGTTTGTTAGGTAGGCTAACTCCGGGAATAAGGTCAATCTTATGTTGTATGTCTCGTTTAGGGGGTAAGCCAAGGGGTATCTCTTGTGGAAAAACATGTTTGAATTGGTTGAGCAAAGGGGTTAGTAAAGGGTGTTGTTGTGGTTCGGATGGTGGATGAGGGGTTTGATCTAAACCACTCAAGATGAGCTCTTGGAATGACTCATATTTATGATAAGATGATTTGATGAGGGTAGTGAGGGATACTGGATTTTTGGCTTGGTTGTTGGTTTGCTCTTTGTGTCGTGGATATAAAGGGTTTAGGACAATCTTCTTTTGATTTTTCACAAAAGCATAAGTATTCTAAGAACCATCATGTATCACCTTCCTATCAAACATCCAAGGTCTTCCCAATAGAACATGGCACGCATCCATAGGGATAACATCACACCACAATTCTTCTTTATACTCCTTTCCAATGGTGAAAGCTAATAATACACATGAAGAAACATGTATTCCCTTTCCTTGATTCAACCATTGTATGACATATGGATTAGGGTGAAGGGTAGTTTTCAGGTTTAGTTTAGTAACCAAAGTTTGTGAGGCCACGTTGGTGCAACTGCCACCATCTATGATTAAGGAGCAAATTTTGCCTCCTATGGTGCATCTCGTATGAAAGATAGCCTCTCTTTGCAATTGATCCTCATTAGTAGGTATACCACTAAGAGTTCTTCGTACTACTAAACATTCACCATCATCAGGTCCAATGTATCGTCCCTCTTATTCCTCCTCTACATTCTCCTCCTCCTCCTCCTCTTCTTCATAACCATCTTCTATAGCTTCATACTCCACAAGAGTTATTACCTTTTTGCTAGGACACTCAGAGGCAATTTGCCCTAGGCCTTGACATCTATAGCACCGTCGGGGTGTGCTTGGCACAGTAGGTTTGGTTTCAATCTTTTGGGGGTGGCTTAGAAGAGTAGGAAGTGTTTGGTTTAGAAGGGTTTATGTTTGGTTTAGAGTAGGGGGTAGGCTTGGTAAAAGTCCATGAAGAATCCCATTTACCTTTAGATTTGTTTTTGTTTTGGCGTTCCACCTTGTGAGCTAACAGAAATAGCTCTTCTAAGGTTGAGTAGGAGTGCAACTCAATCACATTGGCATTAGAAGGGTATAAGCCTCCTAAGAAACGCACCAATGTTTGAGGTTCATCCTCCATGACATCACATTTCATGATGTAAGCCTCGAACTCCCTTGCATATTCTTCAACTGTTTTACTTCCTTGGTTAAGGTGATGGAATTTTGAGAAATTTTCTTGCACATAGTAGGTTGGCAAGAATTTTTGTTTGAGAAGTTTCTTCATCTTCTCCCAACTCCTTACTTTCTCCTTTCCCATTCTTTCTCTTTTGGCACATACACTCGCCCACCAAGTGGATGCATATTTCCTCAACTTCAATGCTACAAGCTTCACTCTTTTATCCTCCGGAACTTGCTTGTAATCAAACACTCTGTCAATAGTTCTAATCCATTCAACAAACTCATTAGGATCAAGCTTGCCATCATAGTCAGGTATATCAACCTTAATATCATTAGAAGGTCGAGGATTGAGCCTTCTAGGGCGCAAAGTTACATCACTTGCATCATCCGAATCTTCACCTCCTTCTCGTTGGTGTTGAAGTCGAATTGAGAGTTGTCTTACCTGGTCTTGCAACAAGGCCAATCTAGCATTACTTTCCATCCTTTCTTCTTCAAATACCCTTAAGGTTTCACGCCAATTACCAGGGGGATTAGCTTCATCTCCCATGGTTATGAGAAGTTCGAAATGGGTTGTTTGGGTTTAGGGTTGTTGGGGAATGTGTTTGGGGCTTAAGGATGAATGAAATGGTTGGGATTTAAGCTTAGCTCTGATACCAAGATGTTGTATAATTGGAGTAACACTCGAAGTATGCAAGCTTAAGGTTTCGAATATCAGTGGCACTGAGGGTGGCACTGAGCAAGGCACTGAGCCTTGATGGGGAAATGATAAAATAGACAATCAAGAGACTTGAATCCACAAGCTTGATTGAATAGCGACTCCTAAATCACTTGGATAAGTCACACCACCAAGCAATCTAAAAGGTCCTAAGAACACAAACTAACTTGCTAAGGTTAGTTAAGCATAGGCACTAAACACATGATTCCAATCCAAGAATGCAAAGTATTAAGCAAAGTACAAACTAACGTTTTAAGTCATAAAAGTCATATTCTTCCTTTCATTTCATCCGTCTATTTAAAGACTATTACAACTTAAGTTTTCTGATTTTTTCTAAACAAAATAATCAAGAAAATAAACAAATTAACTATCCACTATTACATGTACGAATCATGGCTTAAGACAAAGAAAAAGTGGTCCAACTAAACAAATAACCAACTAATCCACAACGACTTGTTATCAACGTGCAAGGAAAACAACTTCTGCTATTATGATGGTACCTTATTCCCTCATTGAACGTGTGTTTGTTGCTGCTATTCACGTACTTCAAACATCCACTCTTGCACGCCTTGAAGATAGGGCAGTTGTTGTAGTTTGAACGTGGGATCAAGGAGTGTAACCAACTCCTATAATTCAGCCATAATCACGTGTAGTTTGGACGTGCTTCCTTAGCTTCTTTCACTTGCTTCATTACCACTTAAGCTAATAATTCGTCATGCTTACAAGGACTCTATGATTTAAATCAAATACAACTCGAAACAACTACATGAAATAATGAAAGGACTCAAAGGAAAAACACAAGACACGCCTATGGATTTAAAGATTTCTAACTTATTCGAAGAAAAAGAACAACAATGAAAGTGCGGACTTAATGAATCAAATTAAAGACTTCCATGAAAGAAGCATTTAACTCATCAAGTATAAGAAGGAAGATACAATCACCAACTAAATGAATTAGCTTAGTATCCTTGACAACCTTCAATGGTGGCGCAGCCTCGTCACCATCTATAACATCCTCCCCTTGTTGGGAAAAGTTTGACCTCAAACTTGGAAGATCACCTTCATCTTCATAAAATGGACTAAGATTCGAAATGTTAAAATAAGAAGAAGCACCATAATCACGTTTTAAGTCATAAAAGTCATATTCTTCCTTTCATTTCATCCGTCTATTTAAAGAATATTACAACTTAAGTTTTCTGATTTTTTTCTAAACAAAATAATCAAGAAAATAAACAAATTAACTATCCACTATTACATGTACGAATCATAGCTTAAGACAAAGGAAGAGTGGTCCAACTAAACAAATAACCAACTAAACCACAACGGCTAGTTATCAACGTGCAAGGAAAACAACTTCTCCTATTATGATGGCGCCTTATTCCCTCATTGAACGTGTGTTTGTTGCTGCTATTCACGTACTTCAAACATCCACTCTTGCACGTCTTAAAGATAGGGCAGCTGTTGTAGTTTGAACGTGGGATTAAGGAGTGTAACCAACTCCTATAATTCAGCCATAATCACGTGTAGTTTGGACGTGCTTCCTTAGCTTCTTTTACTTGCTTCATTACAACTTAAGCTAATAATTCGCCATGCTTACAAGGACTCTATGATTTAAATCAAATACAACTTGAAACAACTACATGAAATAATGAAAGGACTCAAAGGAAAACACAAGACACGCCTATGGATTTAAAGATTTCTAACTTATTCGAAGAAAAAGAACAACAATGAAAATGCGGACTTAATGAATCAAATTAAAGACTTCCATGAAAGAAGCATTTAACTCATCAAGTTTAAGAAAGAAGATACAATCACCAACCAAATGAATTAGCTTAGTATCCTTGACAACCTTCAATGGTGGCGCAGCCTCGTCACCATCTATAACAGAAATGTTCCTCGCTTAGTTTAGCCGATGATGATAACGATTTGGTGGATTTATGAAGAATAGAAACTACTGAATCTCATGAAAACTTTTCTCTCTTGTTCGTTGGAAAACTATTGAGTTCTCGCCCCTATAATACCGAAGCATTCAAACAGACGATGATGAAGGTTTGGGCTCCAACCCATAATCTGGTATTTAAGAATGTTGAACCCTAGTTTTGATGATGACAAAGGAACAAAGATGCAAACTAAGTAGTGGACTAATGAGTTATTTAAGTGTATGAATCTTAAGGTATCAATGAAAGGAACAAAGAGAATACTAAGTCAAAGAAGAAATCAAGTGAGGATTTTGAAGACTAAGTGAAGATGTTTCTCTAATTGATACTGGAGTAGCATTGGAGCAAGAAGAATAAATCAAGGCGTTTTATTTCTAGTTCCATTGTAAAGGAACGAGTAATGTTGGTAAGGAACATTGGCAGTTTTATTTGAGAATGAGAGTCTGTTCCTTTGTAAGGAACAGACGAATTGACAGTAAACAAATCAGTTAAAGGAACTAATGAATAAAAGGAACTAGACTTAGGCTCGAAGCATTATAACGGTTCATTAATGGAAGTTGAGTAGATTATGCCTAAAAATAGGTAACCGTTTTAATCTAAGAGAAAATCCGATTTTATTGAAAATCTTTTTAAGGAAAAGATTTTGTTTTTCGAAAAAGATTAGAAAAAGATTATTCAGTTTTTAAAAGGATTTTCTTTAAAGATAATATTTTTTCAATGATTTAATTTCACTTTTAATATTAAATCTGTTTTAAATTAAAACTGATTTTCGGTAAGCTCAAGTAATCCTATAACTAGGAGCAGTAACTAAAACATGCCCACGTCTAAGCAATAATCATGGGATCATGGGATGTTTTAAGGAACGTGTTCCTTGAGGGAAGGAACATCATGGGATAATGGTTTTTCAAAAATACATGTTTTAATTCCCACATTCTATATTATTGTCACTATAAATATTGAAGTCTAAGTAAGTTCCAAAGTGTGTCTGACTAAGTAATTAGTGAGTTTAACTAATTAAGTGTCGGTGCCTTCATTCTCTCATAATAGCCTTTTGTTCTTTGCTTCTTACTCTAATTCCACTAAGCTTATTTCGATCAATTGTATTTTGGTTTTTGGGGTAAGGGACTTTGAGTGAAGTTCTGTAAGAGAGAAGTTTGAGTAAAGCTAGTAAAGTGAGAAAACTTCGAGTGAAGTTGAGAGGAACTGCTGTTAAGGGAACAGTGGCTCAGGAACTTGAGTTTAGGAACTCAAGGTGTGGCTCGAGTATAGAATTAGGTTGTAACAAAGTTGTTTGGCCTAATTAGTGAAAGAGTTGAGTTTAAAATCCCTAGTGGTCGAGGTTGTTTCTTCTTGTTGGGCCCAAGAAGTTTTTCCTCGTAAAAATCCCTTGTGTTCCTCTAGCTTGTTTATTTGTTTAAGTTTAAATTTCCGCAAAAAGTTACGTTTATTTCTACACATACAATTCACCCCCCCTCTTGTAGTGTTCCTAGGAAAATAACAATTGGTATCAGAGCTAGAACTCACGAAGATAGGAAACCCTATTGAGAAAAAGATCCAAGGAACAATGAATACCGAGAAACTTGAGAAGGTTACTATACCAAAGGCCTCCATGTTCAATGGGAAGTACTACAACTATGGAAGAACCATGGAGATATTCATCAAAGCTGAAAACTACAGGTATGGAGAGTCATTGAAGTTGGTGATTTGAGTCACAACTACAAATGACAAAAATGAGGTAACTCTAAAACCCCTCTCTGATTATGACAAACTGATTTTGAAAAATGGAAGTAAATGCCATGGCTATTAAATTGTTGCATTGTGGACTTGGACCCCATGAACATAATAGGATCATGGGATGCAAATCTACAAAGCAAATATGGGATTTACTAGAAGTAACCCATGAAGGAACTAATGAAGTCAAAAGATCAAAATTGATTTACTTATGAATCAATATGAACTGTTTCCATGAAACAAGGAAAGCATTCGAGATATGTTTACTCGTTTTACTAACATTATTAATGAGTTGCTTCTCTTGGAAAGTTTATTTCATCTGAGGAACAGGTTCGAAAGGTTCTTAGGAGTCTTCCTAAGGACAGATGGATGGCTAAAGTCACTGCTCTTACAAGAAACAAAAGACTTCACTAAGTTCAACTTAGAACAGCTACTGGGTCACTTATGACTCATGAGCTTCACCTTGATACTGAATATGGTGAAAGCTCCAAATCAAAATCATTGCTCTCAAAGCAGATGATGAAGATGATCTGACTCAGAAGAAGAGAAGCAGCCTCATGGTTCGAAAATTTCGAAAGATGTATAGGAACATGAAGAATGGGAACTTCAAAGGTAAAACTAAGAAATTTTCTAACAAAGCTGCTTGTCATAAATGTGGTAGTACAGATCACTTCATCAAGGAATGTCCACTTTGGGAAAATGATAAAACCAAAGAAAGGAACAAGGAACGCTTTGCTGAAAGGAACAAAGAATCAAGGCACCTTTCTCTAAGGCAAACTGTCGCAAAGCAATGATAGCTGCTTGGGGAGATTCAGAGACGGAAGAAGAGAACAACAAACTGAAGAAACAGCAAACCTCTGCCTCATGGCAAACATGATGAAAAAGAAGATGAAGAAAAGTTGAGGTAAGTCAACATGGTCTTGAGTCAGACTTAGATTGTAAAACTAGGCCTGAAATATATGATCTTCTTTATGATGCAATTCTTGAATGTAGAGATGAACGTGAAAAACGTGAACAAACTAACAAGCCCTAAAGGTTGCAAAGAACACATAGAATGGCTTAAGAAAATGAGAACAATGTTGAAACTAGATTCTTTGATTTTGTTTGATAAAAACTTAAAAATCAAAGAATATTATGAAAGTTTGAAAAATGAAAATTATCTAATAATTTAGAATTTCACACTTGAAGGAGTTTCCCTGTTCTAGAGTTCCTTTGATATAAGATCAACCCTTTGAAAGGATACAGATCTGAGATTGAAAATTTGAATAAAGAAAAAATTTTTTAAAGGAACAGATCTGTAATCTTAAAAAGGAACTGGTTGTCGCAAGGAACAGAGGCAAAACGATGGATGTTCCTAAGTGGATTGAGAAACCACAGACCAAAAGAAAAGAAGGTCTTGGTTTTGAAAACTACAAGAAAAGGAACAAGACAAAGAAATATGTTGATCTACCTAGTGATAAATTTTGTATGTATTGTGGAAAGGTAGGTCATTACATAAATCAATGTCAACTAAAAACTGAGATGATTGGCAAGAATGTGAAATTTAGTAAGAAAAAATGGGTTGTCAAATCAAGTCCTAGTCAAGAACAGGAACCCACGAAAGAAGGGGTTCCTACAACTAACAATAGTTGATTTTTGCAGGTTGGAGTGAGGGGGAACACACATGGTATCTTGATAGTGGTTGTTCCAAGCACATGACAGGAGACAAAACTAAGTTTCTCTCACTCACAACCTATGAAGGTGGAAGTGTAACATTTGGTGACAATAAGAAAGGTAACATAGTTGCCATGGGCAAGGTTGGTAAGTCACCATTACACTCCATTGAAATGTATTTTTAGTTGAAGGTCTAAAACATAATCTATTAGTATTTCCAATTCTGTGACAAGGGAAATACTGTAAAATTTATAAGAAAAATGCTTGATCATCAACATTAAAATAAGAAGGTTATCTTGGAAGGAACAAGGAAAGGGAACACATAATATTGGATCTTGACCTTGTTCCTAAATCAATTTAACTGTCTTAGTGTTATTGAAGATGATTCACTTCTTTGGCAAAGCGTCTAGGACATGCTAGCTTTTCATTACTTGAAAACTTAGATCAAAAGATCTTGTTTTGGATTACCATCCATAAAATTTCATATTGATCAAGTTTGTGATGCATGTGCACGAGGTAAGCAAGTAGATCCTCTTTCAAATCTAAAACGATGTAAGTACCACTAAACCATTAGAATAATTCATATGGACTTATGTGGACCTATGAGAATTCAAAGTAGAAGTGGAAAGAGGTATGTATTAGTTATTGTGATGACTACTCTAGGTATACTTGGGTTATTTTCTCTCTAGTAAAGATGAGACTTATGATGAGTTCCTTGTCTTTGCTAAAAGAGTTCAAACATTGAGTGGTCATAAAATAATGCATATTAGATCGATCATGGCAAAGAATTTGAAAATTATAAATTTGATGACTTAAGCAGAGATAATGGCCTAGATCATAATTTTTCTGCCCCCTATAACACCACAACAAAATGGTGTTGTAGAAAGGAAAAATAGAACTTTGGAGGAAATGTCTAGAACCATGTTAATTGCTAGTGAGCTTCCAAGGAACTTTTGGGCTGAAGCTGTTAATACTGCTTGTCACATAATTAACGTGCCATGATGAGACCTATCATTAATAAAACTCCTTATGAGCTTTACTTTGGAAAGAAACCAATATCACTTATTTTAGAACATTTGGTGCAAATGTTTGTGTGCATAATAATGGAAAAGATAATCTTGGAAAATTTGATGCAAGGAGTGATGAAGCAATATTTTTAGGATACTCATCACATAGTAAAGCTTATAGAGTATATAACAAAGAACTATGTGTGTTGAAGAAAGTATTCACTAATCTTTGATGAATCTGACAAATACAATCCAAGCATACAGGTTGATGACTATGAAATTGGGTTGGTACAACCAATAAGAAAAATGCAGATTCAAATGAAGAAGAAGAAGGTAAAAGAGGAAAGGAACGAAGAAATGGAAATTACACAATGATGTTCCTGTTCCTCAAGGGAAGAAGTGTTCTGTTCCTCAAGATGAAGGAACAAGTCTACAGGCTAACAGAGGAACAACTGATCAAGTTCCTCATCTACTCAAGGAACTCAGAGGAACAACATGTTCCTATAAGAGAGTTTCAACCAAAACCTTGGAGACAACAAAAGTCACATCCAATGGAACTCATAATCAGGACATATCAAAGGTACGCAAACTAGATCTCAGTTAAGGAATTTTTGCATTTCATGCGTTCCTATCAATGATGGAACCAAGAAATCATGAAGAAGCCTAACTGACTCTGATTGGATCACTGCATGCAAGCTGAATTAAATGAGTCGAAAGAAACAAGGTATGGCATCTAGTTCCCTCATCTAAACAACAAAAAGTAATTGGCTTAAAATGGGTGTTTAGAAATAAACTAGATGAATATGGAACCATTGTCAGGAACAAAGCTAGACTTGTAGTAAAAGGTTATAATCAACAAGAAGGAATAGATATGAAGAAACCTTTGCTCCTGTAGCTAGATTAGAAGCCATTAGAATTTTAATTGCATTTGCTGCTTACATGGGATTTAAATTATATCAAATGGATGTTAAGTGTGCATTTCTAAATGGCTATTTAAATGAAGATGTATATGTTGAACAACCCCCAAGCTTTGAAAACAATAATCTCCCAAATCATGTCTACAAGCTTGATAAAGCTCTTTATGGGTTAAAATAAGCGCCTAGATCATGGTATGAGAGATTATCTAAGTTTCTTTTAGAAAACAATTTTAAAAGAGGAAAGGTTGATAAAACCTTGTTCCTAAAATCTAAAGGAACTGCATTTTACTTGTTCAAATATATGTTGATGACATCATATTCGGAGCAAAATGAAACATTATGCAAAGAATTCTCAAATCTCATGAGTAATGAATTTGAAATGAGTATGATGGGTGAGTTAAATTTCTTTCTTAGGTTATAAATCAAACAAACTAAAAAAGGAATAATTGTTCACCAACAAAAATACATAAAGGAACTATTGAAGAAATATGGCCTCGAAAATTAAAGATAAATCACACTCCTATGGGAACTTCAACTAGATTAGATGAAGACTCCATAGGAACAAGTGTTGATCAAACAAAATATAGAGGAATGATTGGTTCACTTTTGTATCTAACTGCTAGTCGTCCAGACATAGCTTTCAGTGTTGGTTTGTGTGCTAGATTTCAAGCAAATCCAAAGACTCATCTAACTGCGTGAAGAGAATTCTTAGATATCTTAAAGGAACAGATGATCTTGGACTCTACTATCCAAGAAGTGATACATTTGAGCTAAGAGGATATGCAGATGCAGATTATGTGGAGATCTTGTAAATAGGAAAAGCACCTCAGGTATGGTTAATTTCTATCATAGTTTAGTTTCTTGGAGTACCAAGAAACAAAACACAAGTTGCTTTATCCACTGTGAAGCAGAATATGTAGCTGCTGCTGCATGTTGCTCTCAAATGCTTTGGATAAACAACAACTTGTGACTATGGAATAAACTTTAATTGTGTTCCTATTTATTGTGATAATACTAGTGCATTAGTATTTCAAAGATCCAGTGCATCATTCAGAGTTTAAGCATATACACATCAGACATCACTTTCTAAAAGAAAATGTGGAAAAAGGTTTGATTAAACTTGAGTTTTGTCAAACTGAAAATCAGATTGCTGATATACTAACTAAGCCTCTACAAAGAGATAGATATGAAAATTAAGGCTTGAGTTCGGTTTAATAAAACTTAAATAATTGTTCCTATTCCAATCCCCCATGTTTGAATTAATTTGACTTACTCTATGTGATATGAAGTGATTGTGTTTGATTGCCTAAGACCATTGCAAAATAAAATGTTGAAAACATAAACATGAATTCAAAGGAATAAAACAACTCACAAATGTCACATAATACTCCCCTTACTGTTCCTAAGGTAAAGAAACATGCATAATATGAAGAACGTTGATATGTAGCATAAGTTGTTCCTATAGCACAAGTTCCTTAGCTTTTATTTTCTTTCCAAAATTAAAAAAACCATAAAAATCCAAAAAGATCCGAAAATCCCAAAAATATAGGAATCAGATTTAATTAAGTCTTGATTCTCATTTATCTGGTTTTCGCATTTTTTTCTTTTTTTTTTGTTTCTACGCGTGTAACACTTCACCTACTGTTACATGCATTTCATCTTCCTATTTATTTTATCCCATAAACCGTGTTCCTTAGTCTCTTCAACTTCGCCATTGATAATGCTCCTCACACCTCTTCACAAACCATAAAACCCCAACCTTACTTCACAAAATGGCAAAAAATCACGCAATTCACCTTTTCCAAACACAATATCCCAAAACCTTAAAATGGAAAACACCTCTTCTCCTACCAAAACCCTAGAAACCGAACAAATTCAAGAAACACCCATAGTAGAAGAAGAACAAAAATTAGAATCACCAAGAAGGAGTGTGCGAAGGAGAAAATTGATTGGGGAGGATGATGAAGAAGAATCCCCGGAACAAACTCAGGGGAAGAAGAAGTAACTCTGTTCCTTCCAAAGGAACTGCTACTTCTTCATCCAAGAAACGAGTTGAACGAAGTGAGTCAAGGTATGTGTTAGGTTTTTGTGTGGATTTAAAATGGGCAAAAGAAGTGAAATTTAATGGATTGATTGATATACTAAAGGAACAGGGTATGGAATACTTGTTTGAATATGCATTTAACAATGCTCTAGTTCATGGATGAATTTTGTGCAAATTTTACTAACACTGATGGTATTTGCACAACTGAAGTAAGGGGAAGAAAATAAAATTTACTAAAGAAACTTTGGCCAAGATTTGGGAAGTTCCTTGCAAAGGAACAAATGTGTATTTTAAAAGGAAAGGAACTGTTTCCTTTCCTAATTTTCCCCAAGACAAGATTGTTGAATCTTTTGGGGGAATTGCTGGTCAGAACAAGATAAACCAAAACCTACTCTCTCCTGTCCACAAAGTCATGTTTAATTTTGTTTGGAGAGCACTCATTCCTCGAACTGAAAAGAGGAATGAAGTGAGTCTCTTGGACATGTGTTATATGTTCTGCCTAGACCATCACATACAAATAAACTTTCCTTCTCTTTTCATCCAACATCTTACCATTGCTATAGAAAACAATTGTGTAGTTGGTTATGGCGCTTTGATCACCTCTCTCCTTCATCACTTTAAGGTAAAGATAACTGGTTGGCCCACTTTAGGAATTAAACAAGGAAATATCCTTAATGAGAAAACTCTTAATGGTTTGATCTCTCTGTGCAAGAGGGAGTACTAACTCAAGGGAGAACATCTCCCAGTTCCTCTAGCAAGAGGAAACTGCCCAGGGCAGTTGAAGAGGAACTGACTGATGTTATTTTGGAGGAACAAGTTCCTGCACCCACTGAACCCAAGGAACCTAAACCATAAGAGGCGCAAAACAGTAGCCAAAAAGCCTACCCCTCCTGTTCCTACAAGAGTTAGGCAGAGCTCTAGACTGAAAACTGCTCTCTCTGCCCCTGTTCCTTCCAACAAGGACTCTCCCTTAGTTCTTTCTGATGTGGAGGAACAGGAACAACACTCTACTAAGGAACCAACTCCTCGATCATCATCTAAACTCTCTGTTCCTCTTACTATAGTCTTTCATCTCTCCCTCATCCTTTTTCTGTTCCTTCCAGCTTTGTACAGTAAAGGATGATTGACTGGTCCAATCCCTTCTCCACCACCTCTACATCTCACCACTCTACAATCTTCCACCACACCACCTTTTCTTCCTCACATATATACCACCACCTCTCCATCTGTTTCTACTCCAGGAACTGATGGTCCTTGAAACAACCCTAGCCCAGTTCCTCCACCAAAACCTCCTACTGCCTCTGGTTCTAAGGGTGAGGAACAAGTTCCTTCGGATGATTGTGGCTGGGTAAATGAAGTTTGTCTTCCTGCACAACACATGATAAAATTTTATAATCATCTTCACTGGACCTTAGATAATAAAACTGATAAGATGCTGATTTTAATGAAAGTTTTAAGTGATATGGTGATTCAGCAACAGAAGAAAATGGAGACAATGGCCATAGCCCTTGAGAGTTTGAAGCAGAGGTTGGTGAAATCATGGTGAAGTGATGAAGAAACTGGAGGATGTGGTAGAAGAAGAAGTTGTTGAGGAACACCATTCCCCTTCCCTTTCCTAGTTCTTAGTTCCTGTTTGTCTTTCGAGGAACAAGACTGTTAGCTTTGTTTTGTTTTTTTCTTTTTCTTTCTTTGTCTCTTTTTGTAGTTAGGTTAAGGAACAAGTGCTATATAATTATGACTTTTGCTACTTTGTCTTCTTTGTATTTATGTGCATAATTTCTTCCTTGGAATGGCTAGTATTCTGTGATTGTTTTGAGCTAGTCTAACCTTTGTATATTCTAACTTAAACCATGTTTGGTGCTTGCTCATGGTCTCAAGGTCTTGAAAACAATTCACGAAATCACGCAGAGTTTGCTCTTTTTGAAGATGACAAAGGGGGAAAAGATTTAAGGAACAAACTAAGTAAGTAAAAATAAAATGAAAATGAAAAAATTGAAAAAAATTGAAAAGCTAAATGAAAAATCAAAAATAGGCAAAAGGTAAATGAAAAATCAAAAATAGGTAAAGGTAAATGAAAAATTAAAATCAAACATTAAGTAGGTTACTTAATTGTGTTGTATTTTTCATTTTCTGTTTTATTGTTTTATCTTTTTCATTCACTAATATTATTTGTTATTTCCTTAGTTTGTACCTGTGTTGTCATCATCAAAAAGGGGGAAACTGTTGAACCCTAGTTTTGATGATGACAAAGGAACAAAGATGCAAACTAAGTAGTGGACTAATGAGTTATTTAAGTATATGAATCTTAAGGTATCATTGAAATGAACAAAGAGAATACTAAGTCAAGGAAGAAATCAAGTGAGGATTTGAAGACTAAGTGAAGATGTTTCTCTAATTGATACTGGAGCAGCATTAGAGCAAGAAGAATAAAGCAAGGCGTTTTATCTCTAGTTGCATTGTAAAGGAACGAGTAATGTTGGTAAGGAACACTGGCAATTTTATTTGAGAATGAGAGTATGTTCCTTTGTAAGGAATAAACGAATTGGCACTAAATAAATCAGTTAAAGGAACTAATGAATAAAAGGAACTAGACTTAGGCTCGAATCATTATAATGGTTCACTGATGGAAGTTGAGTAGATTTTGCCTAAAAATAGGTAACCGTTCTAATCTGAGAGAAAATCCAATTTTATGGAAAATCTTTTTAAGGAAAAGATTTTTTTTTTCGAAAAAGATAAGAAAAATATTATTCGGTTTTTAAAAGGATTTTATTTAAAGATAATAATTTTTTCAAGGATTTAATTTCAGTTTTAATATTAAATCTGTTTTAAATTAAAACTGATTTTCGGGTAATGCTTAAGTAATTCCTATAATCTAGAAGCAGTAACTAAAACATGCCCACGTCTAAGCAGTAATCATGGGATCATGGGATGTTTTAAGTGTGTCTGACTAAGTAATTAAGTGAGTTTAACTAATTAAGTGTCAGTGTCTTCATTCTCTCATAATAGCCATTTGTTCTTTGCCTTCTTACTCTAATTCCACTAAGCTTATTTCGATCAATTGTATTTTGGTTTTGGGGTAAGGGAACTTTGAGTGAAGTTCTGTAAGAGATAAGCTTTGAGTAAAGCAAGTAAGAGTGAGAAAACTTCGAGTGAAGTTGAGAGGAACTGCTGTTAAGGGAACAGTGGCTCAGGAACTTGAGTTTAGGAACTCAAGGTGTGGCTCGAGAATAGAATTAGGTTGTAACAAAGTTGTTTGGCCTAATTAGTGAAAGAGTTGAGTTTAAAATCCCTAATGGTCGAGGTTGTTTCTTCTTGTTGGGCCCAAGAAGTTTTTCCTCGTAAAAATCCCTTGTGTTCCTCTAGCTTGTTTATTTGTTTTGAGTTTAAATTTCCGCAAAAAATTACATTTATTCTACACATACAATTCACCCCCCTCTTGTAGTGCTCCTAGGGAAATAACAAATAATCTGGGGCCGAATTTGTTTGCTTTCTAGCTTTTCACTGGAGAGAGATAAAGAAAAAGCCCTAAAAGACAGACCTTGGTGTTGGGAGAATCACCTCCTGGTACTTAAGGAATAGAAGGAGGGGAACAACCTGAATACGTCCCACTCAATATTTTGCCTTTCT
This sequence comes from Beta vulgaris subsp. vulgaris, assembly GCF_026745355.1. Lineage (NCBI taxonomy): Eukaryota > Viridiplantae > Streptophyta > Magnoliopsida > Caryophyllales > Amaranthaceae > Beta > Beta vulgaris. The sequence continues at coordinate 18,027,047 of NC_079203.1, forward strand.
GGATTTGAGTGTGCAAACTTCCTTTTAGCCTCCGTTTGGTAGGGCGTAAAACGTTTTCCTGGAAAACGTTTTTCCTCTATTTTTAGTTTTACATTGTTTGGTCGATAAAAGAGTGTAAAACCATTTTGCTTAGTAGTAAAATTACTCTTTCGATAATGGAAAATCATTTTCCCTTCAAAATGAAGGGAAAAACTCTTTTCCATGTCTCTCTTGTACACTCCTCTCACTAACTCCTACTATCCCTTTTATTTCATCATTTCTTGCATGGAACCAATTAACTGAAAATAAATTTTGGAATTGTATTTTTCGTTGTAAATTGTTTTCCATGAAAATCATTTTACACTAAAAATGTTTTACGTCCTATCAAACGAAGCCTGAATTGCAATTCTGATGAGGATATTAAAGCTTTGACAAGAGGTTTAGGAGAATTTATGGATCGGAGATTAAAGAGGATACTCCTGGCCTTGACAGATTTTCTAGAGTTAGAGTAATGATTAATGTGGACAAACCATTGTGGCGCCATCAATGGATTAAAGATAAAGGGGGACAAAAGGTGAAGGTAGAATTAAAGTACGAGAGACTCCATTTTTATGCTTTGCCTGTGGAGTTATAGGCCATTCGGAGAAAGATTGCACAATAACCTCCGATGATGATCACAAAAGACAATTTGGCTGGGGTCTTTACTTGCGTGCTTCACCGAGAAAGGGCCATGTGAAAGAGGATAAGGAATTCGCTCAGATAACAGCAAGTAGGAAAATCCTTTTCATGACAAAGGATATGGAGGAGGCTCAAAAGGTTAATATGATTGAAAGAGCTCCAAGGCCTATAGAGGACAAAGTAGAGGACGTGAAATCCCCATATCATTCTCTCAAAAGATTAATATGATTGAAAAAGTTCATAGACATGTAGAGTATAATATAGAGGAAGTGGCATCACATATACGACTCTCTTAACATGCGGGGGAACAGGAAGGCACAAATGCACATGTTGAAAGCATGAAATGTGATTATTTACATGATGGAACAAATTTCAAGGTGATGGAGAAGACCCAACCCCAATTCATGTTAGGTGCATTGAGTCCTAAGGACCAAGGAAAAAAGTGGAAGAAGACTGCTAGATCATTAAAAAAAAGATGTAGTGGACCCTAGCAAGAAGGTAATGAAAAAAGGGCTAGGTGATGAGCTGGAGTTAGAAGTGGATAAGGGAGGATAGGGTAGTGGAAAACGAAGCAAGTTGAGTTCTCTTGTACTATCTAATACCCTTATGATGGCAGAGGTTGGCGAAGACCAACCCCGTAGAACATTATGAATTTAATATGCTGGAACCATCAGGGTATGGGCAACCCTTGGACAGTTCAAAGGCTTTGTAAATGAAGAAATTTTCATGACTCGAGACTTAGTTTTTATCTGAGAAACTAAGATTAGTAAAGCTGTTATTGAGATGGTGAAGGATCGAATTGGGTTTTCTTATACGATTGATGTCTCGAGTATGAGAAGATCAGGTGGATTCCGTTTATATTGGAATGAAGATAAGGTTAATTTTGATCTTATTTCGTTGTCTAGTCATCATAATTCGGTAAAATCACCAAAGGAGGGCGAATATGGCGCTTTGTTGGTACTTATGGGTGGGCGGATGTTGAGAATAAACACTGAACTTAGGAATTTGATTCAACATTTGTGTGATGGAGTAGATGTGCCAATTTTTGTTAGGAGGTGATTTTAACGAAATTTTGACACATGACAAGAAAGAGGGTGGCTCAACTCGTGAGAGGAGGGACATGGAGAACTTTAGAGAGGTTCTAAACAAATGTTGTTTGAGGGACTTGGGTTATGAGGGAAGATGGTGAACATGGGAGATAGGGAAAAATGTGAAAACCCGAGTACATGAACGCCTTAACAGGCTTGTGGCCTCCTCCTTTTGGACTCAAGCTCATCCTCATATTGCCGTTGAACATCTCTTGAAATACAACTCTGCAGACCATTCACCAATATTGCTACGAACCCGTCAAAAATCAAACAACATGCTAAAAAGGGACAATGCGTTTAAATTAGAAACGGCATGGTTGTTTGATGATTCATGTGAGCAAGTGGTGAGAGATTCATGGTGTGATGGTGCTACTGATTCGATGATATATAAGTGGGAAGGGTGGGGACTGTGCTGAAGACTTGGAGTCGTGAAAATTTCGATAAGTTAGGGAAATAAATTGAGAAGGCGGAGAGGGATTTTCTAGTGGTACAGCTTCAACCGATCACGCAGGCGAGTTGTACCGAGTGCGAGAGGTTAGAAGTACTTCTTGATGACTTGCATCGCAAGAATGAGGCCTATTGGTACCTTAGGTCTCGAGTTCTTGAACTTAAGGATGGAGACAGTAATAAGAGCTATTTTCATCATAAAGCATCACAACGAAAAAAGAGAAATAGAATTGATGGGCAGCTAGATGATGAGGGGAAGTGGCAGAATGAGACGGAAAAGTTGGAGGAGGTAGTGGGGAAATATTATGAGACTTTGTTTACTTCTTCGATGCCCGATTCAATGCAATTACAAAATGTTCTTGATCATGTGCCGCGCTTTATTACCCTATCTTATAATGATATATTGCTCTAACCCTATTCAAAAGAGGAAGTTCATGCCGAACTTTTGCAGATGCATCCGTGTAAGGCACTGGGGCCGGATGCTATGTACGCTATTTTTTATCAAAGATTTTGGCATATTATATGGAATGATGTAACTAAATTTGTTAGTGATATTTTGCATGGTTTTATTTCCCGAGTCATGTAAATAACACTAATGTAGCTTTGATCCCTAAGGTGAAGTCTCTGAAGTCTTTACTTGAGTTTAGACCAATTAGTTTGTGCAATATTATGTATAAGCTAGTTACTAAAACTCTTGTAATGTGCCTGAAGAATTTTCTGCCTCATGTTATAATAGAAAATCAGAGCGCCTTTGTCCCGGGGGGTTTAATCACTGATAATGCCCTTATAGCGTTGGAGCTATTTCACACTATGAAGAAAAGAAACAGGGGTCGAAAAGGCACTACTGCCCTGAAATTGGATATCAGCATGGCACATGATAGAGTGTAGTGGGGCTTCTTGAGGAAACTCTTACTTACTATGGGGTTCGATGGCAGATTAGTAAATTTAGTGATGACTTGTGTTTCTTCTGTTTCCTACTCTTTCATTTTGAATGAAAGAGTATATGGTGAATGGTGATGTGACCCCTTCTAGGGGCTTAAAACAATGGGACCCTTTTTCCCCCTACCTCAGTATATTGGTAGTTGATGCTTTCTCTCACATGTTGAAAATGATAATTTGCGTCTCCCTATTTGTGTCGAGCAAAAGAAAAACTGAAACAAATGTTCAGAAACAAATTATTTGCATCGGATGTTAACAAAGATCTTACGCGATTAACCACAAAAAGGTAATTTGCGTCGGACAATCTAGAGAATGCGACGCAAATGATCCAACAATGTGCGTCGGACGTGCCCAAGTTTGTGATGCAAATACTATTTGCGTCGGATGATGAATGTTCGACGCAGATGATGAAAGACCAAGATTCTGGATCCGGCACTGTGCATCAGATTGTCTTGAATGTGCGACGCATATGGGCATTAAATAAGTTTTGGGCCATGATTTGCATCAAGACGCAAATCATGGGTTTCCCATATTTAAGGTGCGCGTTTAGGGTTTATTTTCCAAACCCACTTCAATCATTTTCTCATTTCAGAATTCCCTCCACCTTCATCTCTCTCACTCTCACACTTCAAAACCTCCACCTTCATCTCTCTCATCTCTCCTTCGCATCTCACCTTCATCTCTCATCTCTTTTTCACATCTTTTTTTCATCTCTCTCATCTTTCGTTTTCTCACCTACATCTCTTGTTTTCTCACCTTCATCTCTCATCTCTCTTTCGCATCTATCTTTGGCGGTAATCTATGGTGAATTCGGTTGTTTTCCGGCAAAGGGCGGAAAGAGAAAGAAGGTAAAAGAGGATCTTTGGGTTTATAGATTCGACAGAGGAGCAGCATGAAATTTGAACCTCCGGCCAGTGCAACCATATTCGACCTCCGGCGAGTGCAACGATATTCGACCTCAGGCGAGTGCCACGAAATTCGATATTTGCGGTATACAAACCTCCGGTGGTAAGTTACCATTGGTTAATAATTTTGTATTTTTTGATTCAATTTCTCTCAATTTTAGAGTTTAATTCATTTGAGTTGAACTTTCAATTGATTTATCTCAGGTTATCAAAAGGATTTAAGATGAAGATCTGAGTCGTTTATTTTTTTTTTTAATTCTGTAATTTTATCGTTTTGAATTTCTGTAATTTATTTATTTATCCTAATTAGTATTTGCAGTATAGCAAGATGTTAAGGGTGGGTGTACTAATAATGAGAAATGTATTATGAAGATCCTCAAACATGTTAAGAATTTGTCTTGCACTCTGTATCTCTTTGGATATGATAATTAAGATGTAGGTCTTCAATGGAAACCAAAGTCTGTTCTTTTCTATTTTGAATTTCACGAAATTTATGTTCTTTTGTAAAAAAACAGTCATTTGCGTCGGGTGGTGTTCAATGTCCGATGCAAATTGACTTGTTTTTTTAATATAAGATGGATCATTTGCGTCGCATGAAGGTTTTGTGTGCGACGCAGATGGTGCTGCTTGGGCTGGGGCTAAAAGGTCATTTGCGTTGGACTATGCAGTATACATGACACAATTAGCATCAAATTTACGTCTTTATCCTTATCCGACGCATATTAGATCTCTCAAATTTGCGTCAAGACATGTGGCGTCGAATCAATGCCCGACGCACATGGTGGTCTCAAGTTCAACGCAAATTATTAATTTTGTACTAGTGAGTAGAATTGGCAATGGGAGGGATCTGGCCAGGGTCCTTTAGGATCCAGATCCAGATTCATTTTTTAGGCAAGGATCCAAATCCTACTCGGATCCATTGGGTAATAAGAATGAGGATACAAATCAGTATGGATCCTACGGATCCGGGTCATAAACAGATCCAAAATGGATCCTTGCCTATTTTCTTCAAACTACCTTAATTTTCACAATAATTAAAGATTTAAAACAATAAAGTTATCCAATTAATATCAACGAAAGATTACATTTAATTATTGAAAAATAACCATTGCAGCTATTTACAACTATTCAGTTATCCAACTGTAGATTAATCAATCAAATTTTCAGAATAAATTATTTTAAAGAAGTCAACCTTTGTGTGGTCTTCCCATTATAAGTCTACCTTTTGATTATCCCTGATTGAGTGAAGCTTGTATGTCTGTTTTCTTCTATTGAGTTTTAACCTGTTTGTGACTTGTTTAGTAGGTTACTTATGATACATGTTACATTGTCCTACCCCCACCCTCGCCTATTTTAAAAGAAAGGAAATTGAGTGCGAACATGTTAAGTATAAGATTTAATTATGAGATTAATATCATGTTTGTATGGAATATTAATGCAAGCATGTTAGTCGGGAAATTTATTTATTAATTCACATGAGGGAATTAATATATTTATTGAGTTAGATCATAATTGAATCATAAGTTCAGTTATATTATTATTTTCACTACTCTATGAGGTTGTGGGCCTTATTTGGTAAGTTGATAATTTCTACCTTTGAAAGGTAAGTTGGTTGTTGGCTATGTTTAACAAATAAAAAGGATTGAAATAAAGAAGGAATTAATCTTGGATTGTAAGTTGTATGATCACTTATTTAATCCTAAGATAAAGTTGTTAATGTTTGATTATATATTATATGTATTGCTTGTGTGTCATAACAAGTAATAATTGATAAATCATGTAAACGTTTGAAGTTGGAGAATCAGGAGTTGGAGTTCATGGTGGTTGTGCCATGACTTTTTCTGGGAATTGAATTGATCACATTTCTTATTTTTATAAAAAGGTTCCTCGATATCGTAGGTCATTATAGAATACAGAGTCGCGCTCATATTTCGTCTTCCAAACAGAAGGCTGGTTTTAGATGAGACAACTCGGTCGATGACTATTCCATTAAAGTAGTAAAATGATTGTTAAAGTTTAGTTTAGTAAAAGTTATCTGCAAATTGTTATGTTGTTATTTATCCCTACTTAATATTTATTAGTATCATGTTAGAAATGTTTATTTATTATTATGTAGTACTCAGCTTTGTTAACTACGTGCTTTGTTTGTATCAACCAACTAGGCACTCACATGACCAACTCGGGTCCCCAATAGTAGGGCTCATTAGCCTCCGATTTGTCACCCACCCTTGTTGGCTTGGCCAAGGGGCTCAAATACCTTAGCTATCAATCAGCTAAGCACTCACATGACCAACTGCCCCCCCAGAGCAGGACTCATTAGGCCTCGAGTTGTCACATATCTTCCTTGGCCTGGCCAAGGGGCTCAAAATGCCTTAGCTATCAATTAGCTAGGCAGTCACATGACCAACTCGGGGTTCCCTCAACACCCCAGTTGACACATATCTCACAACTTGAAACCCCGACGCACACGGAGTCGGGATCAACCCCTACACGGGATCCTCCCTAAGGCACCCTGACAAATTCGGGGTCGGGGGTGCCACTCCTAAGCTCCGAACCTACTCGGGGATCTTCCGCTAGCCTTCCGGAAAAAACTCGGCTGTGGGGGTTGTCCATCCCGGGGTGTCACAAACTCGCTCGGGGAGCTAACATTAGCCCCCTGAAGCACTCGGGAGTGGGGGCTATCCACCCCAAGGAGTCTTAACCCGATCATACATTCCGCCAATGAACCGCATCTTGGATTGGGGATCCAACTCCGATTACTTGGCGTGGGGCTAATTGTTTGGACCCATGACCTGACCCAATAAATATCAGAAGAAATTCCCCCAAGGTCTAGGCTATTGGCCCAAAAGGGTCCATCAGCATTTCAAGAATAAAGCAGCTTTACCCTAAAAAGGTGACTGTGACAACTTTCCTAACTATTGGGATGCTCCCCAAAAGGGATTCCTATTTGGGGGGTTTCCAATAAATACCAATAGTCTCATCAATGAACATGTATTGAATTCTCACCTAACAAAACCAGAGCATCTCTCTCTAGACTTGCTTACTTTCTCTCTCTAGACTGTCACTGACTTGAGCGTCGGAGGGGCTTTCCCGGGAACACCCCCGGTCTAGTTTTCCTTGTTTTGCTGGACTCTTTGTGACAAGACTCGGGATTACATTCTAACTCGGGATTTGACTCTCACCTTCAATACATCACTCTTTTGACTAGTTTCTTAGCCGAAGTAGTCACTTAGTTTTTCAGTCATGTTTTTATGGAATTATGTTGTGGGATACTATGAATTTGATTTAGTATTATGATTTTGATTTGTAAGGGGAAGAAGTTGCGGGTGCAGTGATGAACAATATTTGTGGAGCGAGTTTTTCATTAAGTGATAATAGAGCGAAAGATCATTTGTGTTGGGTCATGATCTAAAAGTCTTCTAAGCGCTATGTAAATAGGTGGGGAAACGTCCCTCAAAAATTTTAGAGACATGACATAAGCTCTCTCTATTCGTGTTCTCTTTCTCGAATATGACTATTTGTGTTTTAGAAGGTCAATCGTGAATATTAAAGTGTAATTGTTTTTGTGAAAATATATGTGGAATCACGTTTTCAATAATAGTTTGATTATGCAACCTCGCTAGCACTTATACACCTTATTTTAGAAGTAATTTTCACAACTTATTTGATGTCGGAAATAAATAAATTACAATTATATGTGAAGTAGTATTTGGGGTACATGTTGATATGAGACAAGTAGACAACTTAAAACACTAATGAGGTTTTTTGCTTTATAAACTCCTAATTAGACTTATGGAATAATATATTTTCTAGTTATGTGAAATCATAATTACGAGTTCAGAGCTTAGATAGGAGAATGTTATGTTTCAATTTATACCAGCTACTCTGAAATATTTATAAGAATATGTAATTGGCTCTAAAGTTTGATTATGAAAAAACTTACGCTTGAGAGTAAATTATATTTGGGTTATGTGAAGTCCGTGTTTTTGAGGTCAAGTAAAGTAGCATGGCAATAGTTAGGGTGAGATACTGACATATGTACTACTCCCGTCACCAAACTGAGAAATCAGTAGAAGTCGAGATTCGAACAATGATATCTAACAAGTGTTCCATATATTTAAATACATAGCATTCACACATATTTAGTACTAAGAAATTAATATGAAGATAATAGTACTCATGATCATCAAATTATAGTATTCACTTCATGTTTTGTTGGAGACGTTTGGTTTTCTTGATGGAAGGTTATCCCTTCGTGATTTTATTTTGAGTATATTGATTTGTGAGATATAAAAGATTTACATGTTTAGATAGTTTTTCTATTATGTAACCATTTTACATGAGTTATCTTCATTCTTTAGCAAATAAAACATGTTTTAAGCTGCCAAAAAGAATTTATGGTTCAACATTGTGTACTTGGTTTCGCTAAGTTTATTCGTTGAACCGATCCTGATGGAGGCAGATTCTTGTGTGGAGCTTTTGTAGATTTTAGGTTGTGGGAGACTAAAGTGGCAAGGATATTGGCGATATGCTATAAATCATATATAATAGTTTAAGATTGTATATGATTGAACATATGAAAGAATTTATGTAATATCCTATTATCTTGTTTGAGACATCAGTTTGAATACTTGTGTAATCACAAGGATGGATTTGAAGATGTTATGGTTCATAACCGTCATATATAGGATTTGGATATAGGTTATATTCCCATGCAAGCGACTGAAATGGAAGGTTCATTTGATGTTAATTGGGTCTTAAATTAATATTATTCAGGCTTTGTGATAGTTTATTTAGCTACCAGTTCGAGAGTGCGGGCTATTACAAAAAATCCCAAGGTCTTGAGAGGTCGAATTTTGCAGCTCCATGTCTGACTCCTTTGCATGCCTCGCTCTCCTACAGTAAAGTGCATAAATGTTCTCATATAAAACTCTCTGTCATCCTTGTAATTAGAGGCTTATTAATGATAATCTGCACAAAAACGCGAGCATATCTTACTCTAGTAAGATGATTTGTAGCGAAATCCACCCAAATGGCTTTAGCTGTTATACAACAAGTTGAAAAGGGCATCCTTATCATAATATTCAATCGATAGTTATGGTAAATGAAATCCTAACCGCTAAATTATTAAATGGGATTCTGGATATAAAATTGCATTGCTATTTACTCAGTAGCAGATAGTGATATTCATAGCCCTCCAAAAATAGCAAGATCATCTTGTATTGAAAACTTAAAAAGATAGACTCCTTTCCCCAAGTCAATGACTTTAACAGATCCTTTGAGTAACCACATCTCCCGTATTTTATCACAAAAAAATTAAAAGAATTAAAATCACAACTTAATATATAACTATTATGACTTAATATTATTATCAATTATTCATAAAAAGACACTTAATGTACAAAATTGTATGTTTCCGAGATGAATGGATGTTCACTGTTTAATTGATTTCAAAAACCAATTACATCCTTGAATAACAAAATCCTAATAGCTATAAGAAGGAACATACGTGAAAGGCGCCTGCAACATGATAACAGAGATCGAGAAACTAGAGAAAATTGCCTCCTCATTAATTTGTCACTCTCTTCGCGATTTAATTGTATTGTATGCTTTATGTTACCAAAGGAACGAAATTATAATTATGGTTTTATGTCCACAAATTGATTGAATCGACTATTTAGGGTCACACTATGGAACCATATTAAATTTTAATATCATTGTGAGATTCATAACTAATATGCATAAATACTATTTGATGTTTTACGTAAACATAACTTCAAAATTTTAAAAATAACATTCCCAAATGATTACCGTGACCAAAATTGTCCTAACTTTCTTTTAATATTAAGAAGTTCTTATTTGGAGTGTATTTGGGAGGTGTTTTAACAAAGCAATTTCAGTAAGTAAATCACATAAACAACATCTACCATCCTCCTGCCACCAACATTCAAGCCCTCCACTGGCTTATCCCTCCGAAATCCTCTCCCTTCCCTCCGAAATCCGCCCAACCCACCCCACCTCACCCCCGGAAACACCCTCCCTTACCTTCCACCACCTCCTACGCCCCCAGTACCCCCTTCTCCACCCTCATATCCACCTTCTTTGTCCTCTGGAACTCCTTCGTTTGTTTGCGACATCCTCCTCCACCCTATCCCATGCTTGCAATTCCCTCCCCTACCCTCGACACCACCTCCCTCGCTCTTCGAAACCCCCTCCCCTACCTACCACTCCCTCCATTAACGTCTCCCTTGCCTGCCACTCCATCCCCCCCTGAAACCACCTCCCCTCTTGTGTCACTCCCTCCCCCACCCATCCCTTATCACCCTTCCCTAGACCTTAAAACCGTCTCCCCTACTCCAAAACCTCGTCCCTTGCTTGCCACTTCTTCCACTACCGCCGAAACTCCCTCCCCATCTTGAAAATCGATCCCCTAGAGCCTCTCTCTTACCTATCCTCCCCTACCCCAAGACCCCCTCTCATGCCCTACCACCCTCTCCCCCTCCATCGAAACCTATTAAACTGTCACCCCCTCTCATTTCTTTTGAAAAAAAAATCCACGCTTTTTTTAAATCTCTTTGACAGCTTACTGGTTAAACTAGATTGCTTTTGTAAAACACCCTCCATACTTGAATGTCCTGAATATCGAAGTGAAGTTGAAAGTATTTTTGTCATGAAGGGGCCAAAGTTTAGGCTCTTCGTAGAGATGTAAGCGGAATGTGAAAAGTCCATAATCCAATCCAGTCCACAGTCCAATCCCGTCCAATCCAAACTTGTCAGACTAGACTCGACTTAAAATTTTTTAGACTGGACAAGGGACTCAAATTTTGGAGTCAAAATATTTTTCGGATCGGATTTGGACTCACCCCTTTGGAGTCAATAAGTCCAGTCTAGTCCAGTCCAAAATAAAATTTATATATATATAATGTATATATATTTAATATTTATGTTATATAATATAAAAGATGTATGTGACTTATTTTACGAAATGGATACAAATTTAATTATGAGAAAACATTATGAATCGTTGAATCTAAATCGGAGAAAAAATAATATAATAATCAAACTGTGCTAGACTGGATTCGCACTCAAGAAAAAAATTATCAAACTGGATTGGGCTCAAAAATTATTTCGATCGGACGTGACTGAATTTCTCGAGTCCAAAAAACTATGGATTGAATCTGAATTTGGCAAAGTTCAATCCAGCCCAATTCACTTACACCCCTAGCTCTTCTTGTCAATTTTACCTTTATCAAACAACAACGATTTGGTCATTCATGAATAGGTAAATAACTATCAATGTCGTTAACAGAGGGTCGTTATACGGGATTCGCGTAATCGTGTGTGCAGAGGAGCCCCTGAGATTTCCCATCTTCTGATTGCAGCAATTTGTAGGGCTCAAGAGAGGGATGTACAAACTGTTAGAGGGATTCTGGAGTGCTATAGTAAAGCTTCTGGCCAAGTGATAAACTTTATAAAATTGGAAGTCTCTCTGAATTCGAATGTTCATCAGCATATGAAGGAAAAAATTGCTACGGGGTTGGAGGTGTGTTGTAGACTTGGAGTAACACTCGAAGTTTACAAGTTCAAAATTGCGAACAATAACTCGAACAGAAAATAGCACTGGGTTGCACAGAGTATGGCACTGTGTCATGATGATAGTTCGTGGATAAATTAGCTATCTTTAATCTTCTAAGGATACAGTCACACCACCTTACTTAATTAAAGTTTCCTAAGATCACAAATTAGTCTAGCTAGGATTAATTAAGCAAAGGATAAATCACTCTAAGTTTCCAAATCCAAGAAACGAGAATAATTCGAAAATTGAGATAAACTCGGTTGTTTAGGCATAAAATCTTGATTGTCTTTCATTGATCATTCCGCAATCATTTATACAAGAATTCATGTCCTAATTTTCTGATTTTCTGAAAATAAAATAAAAGAAATAACCAATTAATCCACTAAGTGTGATCATGGACAAACATGGGTGATAACTTCTTCGGATAAGGAGTGGTGTTGAGGATGGCGCACTTCTCCCTTGATTTGTGGAACCAACTTCCACATTCCTTGGTGGCTGATCATGGGTTTGAATATCCACCACTTAACTCCCTTTTCCACGCATAAGTTCCTGCAATAACCTCAGCATTACAACGACCATAATCTCCACATGACTCGCACATGATTGCATCAATTAGATCCTTCTAACACTAAGACTTCTATGCATTCGCTGGCATTTGTAATGGCACAGTGAATGGCACAGTTATAAGGACACTAAAACTCCTTGTATGAAACTAAGTTCATCACAACTCAATGACACTTAGTAATACATGTTTAGGGAATTGAAATTATAACTCAAAACAAACCTAACACAAGATTTAAGCTAAGTAAATGAATCAAAGGACGAATACATTCGACTTAATTAGAAACTATACTAACAATAGTATCTAACTCCTTCGAACAATTCATGGACATGGACTTGTATTCAAACATAGCTTCACAAACCATTGCAACGAGTGCATGAGCTTTGTTAATGAGCAATAATGGAGCTGCATTGCCATCATCCTCCCCTTGTTGCGAAGAGTTTGCCCTCAAACTTGGAATAGCACCAAAATCTTCATGGAAAGGACTATGATCCACAACATTGAATGTAGTTGACACTCCATAATCTCCTGGAAGCTCGATCTTGTATGCATTAGGATTGATTTGTTCAAGTACCTTGAATGGTCCATCTGACCTAAGACTCAACTTAGAACGCCTTTTGGAAGGGAAACGTTCCTTCCTCAAATTGATCCAAACTAGATCAATGGGTGCAAATTGAACATCTCTTTTCTTTTTGTCTAGGTATATCTTGAGTTTTTCATTAGCTTTCATGATCCTAGTTCGAACAAGTTCATGTATCTTTTTAATTTCTCGACCTCTTTCATCAGCTTCCATACTAAACTTGTTATGAATTGGAAAGGGTGCAAGATCAAGAGGGGTGCAAGGATTGAGACCATGGACAATCTCGAAAAGACTTAGACTAGTTACCTTATGAGGGACACGATTCTAGGCGAACTCAACATGGGGAAGCAGCTCTTCCCATTGTCTTGGACCTTTAGTGGCTAGAGCTCTAAGCAAGGTGCCTAAAGTTCTATTCACAACTTCAGTTTGGCCGTCGGTTTGTGGATGACTAGAAGTGCTAAACTTCAGTTTTGTTCCCATTTTCTTCCACAAAGTAAGCCAAAAATGACACAAGAACTTAGAGTCTCGATCACTTACCATGGACCTTGGAACACCATGCAACTTGATTACCTCTTTGAAGTATAATAATGCAGTTTGGACGGCATCATGAGTGGTATTGCTTGCAATGAAGTGAGCCATTTTTGAAAATCGGTCACCAACAACCATTATAGCATTTTTATGGTGTTGTGAGCGTGGCAATCCAGTGATGAAATCTAGACTCACATCCTCCCATGAGGCTTGGGGTGTAGGCAAAGGCATGTGAAGGCCTTGAGGTAAAGAGTGGCCTTTTGCCCTTTGACATACATTGCATCGTTTAATCAAATACTCCACATCTCTCTTCAATTTCGGCCAATGAAAGTAATCACTTACCATGCTTGTAGTTTTCTCTATCCCAAAATGTCCAGCTAATCCTCGTTTATGAAATTCTTTGGTTAAAGACTCTCGCACACTATGCCTAGGAACACATAGTTGGTTGTTTTTGAAAAGAAACCCATCGAAGTGATGATATTCACCTTGAGTATGAGTGTGGCACTGAGCGAACATTTCACCAAAATCCGGATCATCTTTATATTTCTCCTTCAATACTTCAAGTCCAATGACTTGACTCCTCAATGAATTCAACAACACATATTTCCTTGATAAAGCATCTGCCCCTTTGTTCATTTTTCCAGATTTGTGTTTGATAACAAAGTGAAAAGATTGTAGGAATTCAACCCATTTCGCATGGCTCGTTTGTAACTTTTGCTGGCTTTGCAAATATTTCAAAGCCTCATGGTCAGAATGTAGGATGAACTCCTTAGCAATGAGATAATGGCGCCAATGATCTAAGAACCAAAGCATAAAATTCTTTGTCATAGGTTGAATATTTACGTTTAGCTTCATTGAGCTTCTCACTAAGATAGGCCAAGGGACGACCATTTTGAGAAAGAACCGCACCTATTCCCACACCAGATGCATCACACTCCACTTCAAATACTTCCTCAAAGCTAGGTAGGGCTAGGATGGGGGCTGTGGTTAGTCTTCTTTTCACTTCATCGAAGGCTAGTTGGGCTTGAGGGTTCCATTGGAAGTGTTTAAGCTTGGTGAGTTCAGTTAGCGGTGCCTTGAGAGTGCTAAAGTCTCTCACAAAGCGCCTATAGAATGAAGCTAGGCCATGAAAACTTCGGATCTGTTGAATGGATGTAGGGGTAGGCCAATCTCTTATAGCTTCCACTTTCTTGTCATCAACCTTGATTCCTTCATTAGAAACTAGGAATCCGAGAAAAATCACTTGACTAGAGAAGAAGTGACATTTTTCTAGGTTGCCATAGAGCATTTCTTTCTCCAATACTTCGAACACTTGCTCCAAATGTAAAGCATGTTCCTCCTCATTCTTGCTATAAACAAGAATGTCATCAAAATAGACCACAACAATCTTCCAAGGAAGGGTCGAAGTGTTTGGTTCATAAGCCTCATGAATGTGATAGGTGCATTCGACAATCCAAATGGCATGACAAGCCATTCATACAATCCTTCCTTCGTTTAAAGGCAGTCTTCCACTCATCCCCTTCATGGATTCTAATTTGGTGATACCCACTCTTAAGGTCAATCTTAGAGAAGACTTTAGAACCATGTAGATCATCAAGAAGGTCATTTAATCTAGGGATGGAAAATCGATATTTTATGGTGATCTTGTTGATGGCTCTACTATCAACACACATACGCCATTCACCATTTTTCTTTGGCACCAAAAGCGTAGGCACAACACATGGGCTTAGAGACTCTCTAATCAATCCTTTAGTTTTAAACTCCTCAACTTGCCTCCTTATCTCTTCAGTTTCTCTTGGATTGGTACGATAGGCAGGTTTGTTTGGTAGACTAGCTCCAGGTATGAGGTCTATCTTGTGTTGTATATAACGCTTAGGGGGTAAGCCAGGGGGTTTTTCTTGTGGAAATGTGTGACTATACTTCTCAAGTAGAGGGGTGAGTAAAGGATGTTGGGTGTTTTGTGGAGGTGGGGATTCATCAAGACCACTAAGAATTAGTTCCTTGATAGGTGTATACTCATGGTATTCGGACTTCATCGATGTAGTCAAGGCTATGTTCTTTTTGGATTGAAGGCTTTGGTTTTCTTTCGACTTAGGTACAATGGGGGGCAAGGATAATCTTTTTTTGGCTCTTCATGAAAGTGTAGGTATTTTTGTATCCCATCATGGATTACTCTCCTATCAAACATCCAAGGTCTACCAAGCAGTACATGGCACGCATCCATGGGTATTACATCACACCAAATCTCCTCTTCATATGTTCTCCCAATGCTAAAATTAAGCAATACACGACTGGATACATGTATTCCTTTTCCTTGATTTAACCATTGAATGACATAAGGGTTAGGGTGTGGGGTTGTGTTTAGATTAAGCTTAGTTATGAGGGTTTGAGAGGCGACATTAGTACAACTTCCACCATCAATTATTAAAGTACATACCTTTCCTCCAATGTACTACGTGTATGAAAGATGGACTCCCTTTGTAGTTGTTCCTCTTGGACAACCATTCCACTAAGAGTCCTTCGAACAACCAAGCATTCCCCTTCATCTGGGCCGAGTACTTTTTCCTCCTCCTCTCCTTCTTCTTCATATTCCTCCATCTCATGTTCTTCTCCTAAAGTTTCATACTCCATTAAGGTCACTACTTTTGTGTTACGACACTCAGATGTGAAGTGACCTAATCCTTGGCACCTAAAACATCTCCTAGGAGCCTTGGTTTGTATGGGGCTGTTCTTGGGCTTTTTAAAGGGTGGTTTAAAATTGTTGGTAGGGTTAAGCTTAGGAGTGAATGTGTTTGGCTTAGTATTGGGTGTGGTTTTAGCAAAGGGTCGAGGTGACTCCCATTTGCCTTTGGTCTTTGTTGTTTCTCCACCTTATGCGCCAAGATGACAAGTTCTTCGAGGGTTGAGTAATGGTGAAGTTCCACTACATTAGCAATCTTTGAATCCAGGCCTCCTAAGAACCTAACAAGAGTTTGAGGTTCATCCTCTTGTAATTCACATTTCATCAAGAAAGATTCAAACTCCCTTGCATACTCTTCAACACTCCTCGAGCCTTGTTGAATGTTATGAAGTTTAGAAAAGTTTTCTTGCACATAATTGGTTGGCAAGAACTTCTGCTTAAGTAGTTTCTTCATATTCTCCCAAGTACGCACCTTCTCTTTTCCAACTCTCTCCTTTTGGCACATACACTAGCCCACCAAGTAGAAGCATACTTCCTCAACTTAAGAGCCACTAACTTCACTCGTTTGTCCTCGGGTACTTGTTTATAATCAAACACCCTCTCTACGGTTCTCATCCATTCTATGAATTCATCAGCATCCAACTTACCATCATAATCATGGATATCAACTCTAATGTCATTATTGCGTTGGTTTTGCTGTGGAAGCCTTCTATAAGCCATGAATGTCTCGTCACTCTCTTGATCAAATAGATTATCTTCGTCTTTATCTCCTCTTTGAGTTTGCAACCTTAACGTTAATTACCTCACTTTCTCTTGTAAAAGTTGCATTCTGGCCTCATTCTCCTTCCTTTCATCTACCAATAACTTCATGGTCTCTCTCCAATTGCTTGGTGGATTAGAAGGCTCACCAGACTCCATAGTTAACGTTTTTTTTTGGTTTGCGGTTTTGGGGTGGGTTGTGGATTGTCTTTGGGGGTGTGTGTTTGGGGTTTGAGGATTGGTTAAAGTACCTTCTTCAACCTCCAGCTCTGATACCAAGATGTTGTAGACTTGGAGTAACACTCGAAGTTTACAAGTTCAAATTGCGGACAATAACTCGAGCAGAAAATAGCACTGCACAGAGTATGGCACTGTACTCTGATGATAGTTCGTGGATAAATTAGCTATCTTTAATCTTCTAAGGATACAGTCACACCACCTTAGTTAATTAAAGTTCCCTAAGATCACAAATTAGTCTAGCTAGGACTAATTAAGCAAAGGATAAATCACTGTAAGTTTCCAAATCCAAGAAACAAGAATAATTCGAAAATTGAGATAAACTCGGTTGTTTAGGCATAAAATCTTGATTGTCTTTCATTGATAATTCCGCAATCATTTATACAAGAATTCATGTCCTAATTTTCTGATTTTCTGAAAATAAAATAAAAGAAATAAAACCAATTAACCACTAAGTGTGATCATGGACGAACATGGGTTGATAACTTCTTCGGAAAGGAGTGTTGAGGATGGCGCACTTCCTCCCTTGATTTGTGGAACCAACTTCCACATTCCTTGTTGGTTGATCATGGGTTTGAATATCCACCTCTTAACTCCTTTTTCCACGCATAAATTCCTGCAACAACCTCAGCATTACAACGACCATAATCTCCACATGACTCGCACATGATTGCATCAATTAAATCCTTCTAACACTAAGACTTCTATGCATTCGCTGGCATTTGTAATGGCACAGTTCTAAGGACACTAAAACTCCTTGTATGAAACTAAGTTCATCACAACTCAATGACACTTAGTAATACATGTTTATGGAATTGAAATTATAACTCAAAACAAACCTAACACAAGACTTAAGCTAAGTAAATGAATCAAAGGACGAATACATTCGACTTAATTAGAAACTATACTAACAATAGTATCTAACTCCTTCGAACAATTCATGGACATGGACTTGTATTCAAACATAGCTTCACTAACCATTGCAACGAGTGCATGAGCTTTGTTAATGAACAATAATGGAGCTGCATTGCCATCATCCTCCCCTTGTGGCTAAGAGTTTGCCCTCAAACTTGGAATAGTGCCAAAATCTTAATGGAAAGGACTATGATCCACAACATTGAATGTAGTTGACACTCCATAATCTCCTGGAAGCTCGATCTTGTATGCATTAGGATTGATTTGTTCAAGTACCTTGAATGGTCCATCTGACCTAGGACTTAACTTAGAACGCCTTTTGGAAGGGAAACGTTCCTTCCTCAAATGGATCCAAACTAGATCACCGGGTGCAAAATGAACATCTCTTTTCTTTTTGTCTAGGTATATCTTGAGTTTTTCATTAGCTTTCATGATCCTAGTTCGAACAAGTTCATGTATCTTTTTAATTTCTCGACTTCTTTCATCATTTTCCATACTAAACTTGTTATGAATTGGAAAGGGTGCAAGATAAAGAGGGGTGCAAGGATTAAGACCATAGACAATCTCGAAAAGACTTAGACCAGTTACCTTATGAGGGACACGATTGTAGGCGAACTCAGCATGGGGAAGCAGCTCTTCCCATTGTCTTGGACCTTTAGTGGCTAGAGCTCTAAGCAAGGTGCCTAAAGTTCTATTCACAACTTCAGTTTGGCCGTCGGTTTGTGGATGACTAGAAATGCTAAACTTCAGTTTTGTTCCCATTTTCTTCCACAAAGTGAGCCAAAAATGACTCAAGAACTTAGAGTCTCGATAACTTACCATGGACCTTGGAACACCATGCAACTTGATTACCTCTTTGAAGTATAATAATGCAGTTTGGACGGCATCATGAGTGGTATTGCTTGCAATGAAGTGAGCCATTTTTTAAAATCGGTCACCAACAACCATTATAGCATCTTTATGGTGTTGTGAGCGTGGCAATCCAGTGATGAAATCTAGAGTCACATCCTCCCATGAGGCTTGGGGTGTAGGCAAAGGCATGTGAAGGCCTTGAGGTAAAGAGTGGCTGATCATGGGTTTGAATATTCACCACTTAACTCCCTTTTCCACGCATAAGTTCCTCCAATAACCTCAGCATTACAACGACCATAATCTCCACATGACTCGCACATGATTGTAGCAATTAAATCCTTCTAACACTAAGACTTCTATGCATTCGCTGGCATTTGTAATGGCACAGTTCTAAGGACACTAAAACTCCTTGTATGAAACTAAGTTCATCACAACTCAATGACACTTAGTAATACAAGTTTAGGAGATTGAAATTACAACTCAAAACAAACCTAACACAAGATTTAAGATAAGTAAATGAATCAAAGGACGAATACATTCGACTTAATTAGAAACTATACTAACAATAGTATCTAACTCCTTTGAACAGTTCATGGACCTGGACTTGTATTCAAACATAGCTTCACTAACCATTGCAATGAGTGCATGAGCTTTGTTAATGAGCAATAATGGAGCTGCATTGCCATCAAGGTGAAACTAGTGAGCACTCATGGACGTTACCTGGCAATGTCAATTGTTGTGGGGCGCTCAAAAACTCAGGCTTTTGATTAGCTGAAGGATCGGGTATGGAAAAGGCTTAAAGGATGAAACAACTCTTATCGTTCGTGGGTCGATAAATTCTCTTAAAGCCAATTGTCCAAGCGATTCCTACCTATATAATGAGTTTGTTTCATCTTCATGTAGGCTTTTGTCATGATATTCAAAGGATGATGGTTCAGTTTTGGTGGGGTTGCGAGAATGAGGAGAGGAAGATTTCTTGGGCTTCCTGGGATAAACTTTGTGATTCAAAAGTCCAAGATGCCCGATGGAATGGGGTATAGAAGGCTTGGTGATTTTAATGAAGCTCTCCTTGCTAAACAAACCTAGAGAATTATGACTAATCTGGAGCTGCTGTCATCCACGGGGCGTTTGGGATGAGGGATTGGGAGTTTGGGGATTAGAGGATGGGCTTGAGAATGGGAGTTAGAAGGTGGAAATTCATTAAATATATCCCAATCCCTTGTTTGGTATGTTAGTGGGATTAAGTAGGGATTATATTGCTAAATTACAAATTTACCCATTTTAATGAAGGATAGCAAAAGAAGCGCAAACAATATTAGTGAAGTATATTTTAATAAAGGGTAAATTTATCTTTTAACATAACAAAAAATAATCGCCCTCCTTAATACCTGCCCCTTTGTCTTATTTTGGTGGGATAAGAGGGATTTTAATCCCATTCTCCTTCACATGGGAATTTAGATATCCCCTCAAACAAACATGGGATATCTACCCATAAGGATATAATATCCCATTCCCACCCCCTAATCCCCCAAAATAAACACCCCGCCAGTATATTAAAAGCAAGGCATTTCCCTACAAATTCTGTTTTGAGTTCTTCTGTTGGTTGTAGACCGAATTATGTGTGGAGAAGTATTTGGAATAGTAAGTGGGTGTTGGAGAAGGGGTGTAAATGGATTATAAAAGGTTAGAAAATTGGTGAATATTTGGAGTGTTCCTCGGCTGAATCGTCCTCCATCACGTGGTGTTATCTCGAAGAGGAAAGAGGGTTGTACGTGTGAAGTTGTAGCTGATTTAAGTGACCCATTAGGTGGTATATGGAAAGAGGAGGTGGTGAGAGAAACTTTTCTTCCATTCGAAGCCAATGAGATTCTAGATATGCCATTACATCCAATCCCTCTTGATAATACTTTTGTTTGGAACCATGAAAAATCTGGAGAAAACTCAGTAAAACGGGATACCGTTTTATTACGTTATACAAGAGGAAATAGAAGGTGGAGTAGGTTCGTCGGGGTGCCGAGTTTATGGAAGAAAATATGGAGTCTCAATGTTCCTCCTAAGGTGCGGGTGTTTGTGTGGAGACTTTGTAGTGGAGCGTTACCTACTGCCTTGGGATTACGCAAAAGAACTAAAAGCATTTCCCCGTTGTGCTCTAGGCGTATAGCAGCTTTGAAGAGAATAGTATTCATCTGGTGTGGAGATGTAGGTGTCTTGGGGATCTGTGGGATGTGACAAATGTTAATGGCCTGGTAGAGTGTCCTCAGGTTGGCGATGTGAAAGATTGGGTGACATAATGGATTGAGAATCTAAAAGAGGAGGAAAAAAGTAAAGTTGCTAGTTGGAATGAACGCAATGCTGTAATACATGGCAAGGATCCACGAGTGCATGAAGAACTCGTGGTAGTAGCTACTTTTTATTGGCTACATTCATTCTAGCGAGGGACGCATGCTGGACATACACGGAGGTAGCAAGAGTGTGCTTGGAAAGGAGTGGAGTTATGAGGCGTCAAAGGGAAGGTATGGTGTGAAAGGCTCCAGAAAATGGGTTTTTTGAAGATAAATGTGAATGTTGCCATTTTTTAAAATGTAGAAGTTTGGATGGGGGTGGTGATTAGAGATGATGAAGGTGGGTTCGTTGAAGCTGCTTGCCTACAGGTGCGACATAATTGAGATGTCAAAGTCACTGAAGCAAAGGGGTTAGAATTAGCCATTCATAATGCAAGACAAAGTAGAGGTTGGATGTGATAATTTGCAAATTGTTGAGTTAATTAATGTGAAGCAAAGGGATGAGTCTTTTGTGGGTATGATTATCAGAAAGATTAGATCAATTATTAGTTGGTTGGATGTGATTCGTTTTAGTCATGTGTTTAGAAAGGCTAATCTTGCTGCTCATACTATGGCTCACGTCAGTGGCGGAGCCAGGATTTCAAAATCGAGGAGTCACAAAAAAAGACAACGGATATTCAATATTGAAAAATGCAAAGACTCATCGCATCCTATATTCATTATTTAATACAAATTAACACATATGAACTAACTATTAAACTATATGAAAATCAATCAATAAATTACCATCATAAAGAAACTAAATCATCATAGAAAATTATAAATTAATTAACACTACCTAATTTATACAAATTCACATTTCACAAATTCAACATTCACAAAAAAAATAAACAACAAACTAACTAATAAACTAAATGCATCAATCACTTATCACACCTTACAAATTCGAAATTTCACAAATATGCGCAAATATTACAATTAATATCAACAAAATAAGATTTTAAATATACAATTTAGGAATTAGGAAATAAATAATATACAAAAAATAAAATTTAAATTCTGTAAATGTTAATAAAATAATAACTGCTAGCGTGCTGGCGATGGTGCTGCCTGCGGGCTGGTCGGAGGAGGCGAGGAGCAGTGCTGCGGTGCCGCTTGCCGGAGTTCCGAAGTGCCGGTGCGGGCTGCGGTGCCTGAATGTTGACTAGGTAGCCGACAGTGAGAGTGTGAGAAGGTAGTCAATGGGCTAAAATTTTTTTTTTAGCGTGAGAAATTGAGAATTGAGTAATTGACTATATTGGGAAAGGAATGAGAGAGAAACTGTTAGTTTTTAAAAATAAATAATTTTTAACTTTTAATTTAATTTAAAATCTGATAAGAATTGGGAGTTGGGAAGTTTGGGACCACTATAATTAATAAACATATGCAAGTGGGCCGAAAAGCAGAAACTGACATTAAGAGTGCAGTGTGCAGCATGCATTTCCCTAGTTTAATTTTTTTTTTTTTTTTTTACGAAAAATCTTTAACTTTTTTTATAGATTTGAGGGGTCACGTAACCCAATGTGGCTCCGCCACTAGCTCACGTTACTCCTCTTGAATTCAATACTCGAGTGTGGGTAAGTGGTTGTCCAAGTATGGTTGATGATGTTGTAGTTTCTGATTTCTGTTTAATGAATAATAATGACTAGTTGCTCCGGATTGTTTCCCTCAAAAAAAAGAACAATCAATGTCCACATTTTTAAACCAAGCAAGTAGTTTTTTCATACCACATAGTAGGATAAAATGATACATCTCATGGTCTCATGAACAATCCATGAAACAATTCCTGTAGAGTAGTTGTTTACAACACGTGAAAGGAGCATGACTTATATTTTCATGACTTCGTTTTTTTAAATCTTTGAGAGCACCTTCAGAGCTTGCTAGAGATGTTAATAGTGCGAACTTTAGAAGGCTTTGGATTATTATCTTTAGCAACAACAATGGTTAAGACACCATTTTCTACCTGAGCTTTAATCTGATCAACTTTTACGTTTTCCGGCAGCTCTATTTGCCGATGAAAGTCTCCCTTTCCGCCTCTTTCGGCTGCGTGCCAAATGATGTCTTTGGCATGGGGTTCCTCTTTTCCTCCTCCCCCTTTTATGTGGAGAACATTGTCTTCATCCACCTCCAATTTTATGCTATCCTTGTTGTATCCTGCTCGTAATGATTTAGCTCACTCGTCAAATTACATATTTCTCAACTATACTTTCTCTATTTCTAAATACATGCAACATTTGTATATTAACCACTATTCATCTATTCAGCCTTATTCTATATTCTCTCACATATGTATAAAAGATGGAGTCATGTAGTCTTATTTGAATTTTCTATATACAAGATTTCATAATATCAACTTTGATAATTTGTACTTATAGATAATAATAAAAACTAAAAAAAATTGTGCATTACAAGCACCAAATGTTACATGTATTTAAAAATGAAAGAAGTATGTTAAAATGGAAAATTCAATCAATTAACAAAGTGAAATGATTTATTTAACACAAAAGACTATGTTAATACAACATAAAAAATCCTGAATAATTTCACTTAACATTATTTTATCGTTCATTAAGTTTAATTTTAAAGACCTAAAATAAAGATTAAGTAAAAAAAATTAAATGATAGAGACTTAACCTATTAAATTTAGCAAAAAAAATATTTAATGTCCAATCTTTTACCCATATTCATTCCCAAAAATATTAGAATTTATATTTGAAAAAATAAAATAATAATAAAAAAAATTAAACACGCATAGCGTGCATAATTTACTAGTTATATATAGTTAAAGATATCAATAAGTTACGTTATTTTTTTAAGTAAAGGGAACATTTGGCAGACATATCAAAAGTATCTTGACCCAATTTTTCGAAACCTGAACATAATCTTTTGACCTGAAACCAAAATAACTTGAACCGGATTAACCCGGAAGTCGACCATAAATTTTGATTAAATTTATAAGAATTAAATCTTTTACATATAAAGTATAATATTTGAATAATATAACTCATACATTATCAAACGTAGTATATATGTACATGAAATAAATGTTTATATTCATCCCAACTTCAATATCTTGAATTTTTTAGGAAAAATAAAAACTAATAATCCCACCGTTGTCACTTCTGTCCAAAACAATCCCACCTTTTGAAAATCTGGAAACAATCCCACTTTTGACCCCATCTTCTCAAAACAAGCCTTTTTACCTCCAACATGTTTAACAGGTTAGATTTTTATTTTTTGTCCTTTAATCTCTCTCTTCTCATTCTTTCTTCCCACCATGGACACCACCACCACCCCTAAGCTCGACCTCACCCCCTCCCCTTCCCCTCCACTTGTAGTCCCACAACCCCTGCTCCCCGATCCCCCTTATTCCCTTTTCTTGAACCCTGATCCCCCCCCTCCTTCACCGCCGCGCCACCCTACTGGGTTTTGAGTGGAATGTGGGGGATTTTAGTGGCTTGGTTTAGGGTGGGTTTTCTAAGTAGGTAGGATGGGTTTCGGTTGGTTTTAGTGAGGTTTCAAGATCGAGTAGTGGTTAGGGGGTGGGTTGGCGGGAGTAAGTCGTGGTACGAGCAGGTGGGGTAGTGGGTTGTGGTGGGGTAGTGGTCAGATGGTGGGTTGGCGGGGGTTAGTCGTGGTGGGAGGAGGTGGGGTTGTGGGGTGTGGTGGGGTAGTGGTGAGGTGGTGGTTTGGCAGGAGTTAGTCGTGGTGGGAGGAGGTGGTTTGTGGCTTGTGGCGGGGTAGTGGTCAGGTGGTGGGTTGGCGGGACTTAGTCATGGTGGGAGGAGGTGGAGTTGTGGGTTGTGGTGGGGTAGTGGGGTAGTGGTCAAGTGGTGGGTTGGCGAGAGTTAGTCGTGGTGGGAGGAGGTGGGGTTGTGGGTTGTGGTGGGGTAGTGGTCAGGTGGTGGGTTGGTGGGAGTTAGTCGTGGTGGGAGGAGGTGAGGTTGTGGGTTGTGGTGGGGTGGCGAGGTGAGAGAATCAGAAAATATGGAGGTAAGGGAGGGAAGACCAATCAGAAGGTGACACATGACAAGTCACTTTCTAGAACAAGTTACTAATTTCACAAATCGGTAAAAAGCTTATTTTGAGAAGATGAGCTATAAAAGTGGGATTGTTTCCTGATTTCGAAAAGGTGAGATTATTTTGAGCACAAGTGGCAAAAGTGAAATTATTAGTTTCCATTTTTCCTATTTTTTATGATCAAACATTGTTTATATAGTACCATAATTGATCTCACAATTACCAAATTTCCTATTTATTAGATCATGTACATATATGTTACTAATATGTTTGATTGATTGTTATACTTTATCATAAAAAGCTGAAATAACAGTTATATAAAAGAAAAACCTCATTTGATACTTTTAGTTGTCTGATAGCACAAGACCGGCTGAAGTCTTGATTGTCTGAAGTTCCAATATGCTCTGATCTTCGCATAGTTATAGGGAACTTAGGAGATTTCTCAAATATTACATTCGAAATTGTACAAATGTAATTATTAATAATTTATAAGATTCATGACTTCATTTACATTAGTACGTACTCAATAAAATTAGCGAACTTGACCTATAGCACCAAAAGAGAACGTCACATCAGGGGCGGATCCACTGGGGGTACAGTGGGTACAGCTGTACCCCCATTTTCAAAATTTTTTTTGAAGGAAATAAAAGCAAAAAAAAAAAAGGGCCCAAGACTGACAAAAGACGCTCCTTATTTCTCTCTCACTCACGCGTCTACTGCTCTACTCCCCTTCTTTCTCTCTCCTCTGGTCAGTCTAAAGATAACGTTTTTTTTTTCTTTCTTTTTCGCCTGCCGGAGTGCCGGATTTCTTGTCGCCACTTTCATACTTTGCAGCCGGTGAGCCAGCGCCCAGACTTGTAGACGTTGTTGTCGCCATTTTGCAGCCGGAGGCCGACTTGTTGTAGATCCGCCCCTGCACTTTTCCCTTTGCCGGAGTTCTTCTGTCGCCACGACTCACGAGCCCACGAGACCGCGAGACGCCACCGCCGGCAGTAAGAAGCAGAACTCAGCAACTGTAACTCTGTAAGCCGTCGCCACTTTTTTTTTAATTTTTTTATAATTTCTGGCTTTTTGCTAATTTATAAATGATAGATTTCTCATTTTAATATGAATTCAGAATTAATATTTTAAATTGAAATAAAAAAATTATGAAAATGAAATTTAAATGTTGTGCAATTATGAATTATGAAATTAGATTACTTGAATTGAACTTAGAGATTTAAATGTTGGATTGAAATTAGAGATTACTAATTACTTGAATAGTTGAATTGAAATTACTTGAATTGAAATTAGAGATTACTTCATTACTTGAATTGAAATTAGAGATTGTAAAATTGAAATAGAGGTTGTGAATTGAAATTAGTTGAATTTGGAATTAAATGTTCAATGTTGTGAAATGTAATTTGAAACAAGGAACTTTGGTATTAATACTAATAATATGTTTACTTATACTAGATTTGGAAGATGAAAAATAAAAGTTTAGAATCTTTTTGGAAGAGAAGTGGAGGAAAATCACAAAAGTCTATTAGTTGTAATTTGAATCATTAATTGATATTGGCATTGTATTTTGATTTGAATTTTTAGTCGTAACTTAACTCAAGTATTGTATTTTGTTTTATTTGATTTTTTCTCATCCGTACCCCCATCCCGTAATTCCTAGATACGCCACTGCGTCACATTAATTAGAAGCTACTCCATGTGAGTAAAATTACACAATTAAATTGAGTAATATTATTATCCTCTACTTCTAGCAACCAATTTTTTCCTCGTTTTCTATATATAAAAAAAAGCATCAGTTAACTCTGGAATTAGACATGCATCAAACATAAATAATTGAATATACTCCCACTGAATCTCATATGCGGAAAGTTACATTTTATATTGTACTTTAATCTTGCGAATTAGAGAGAAGCGGAAAAGTCCTGAGCAAAAGTGTACAGTAATCAATTGGAAACAAATCATGCACTAAAAGGTGAAATCTAAAGCAGAAAAATAAAATAACCTGGAACATTGATTTTGAAGAAATGAGCATTCGGAGATTCGAACCAGTCCAAAAGAGCAGTGGAACTGGACCGTTCATGGAACATTTGGGGACTCCATACAAAACGATTGAAAGGGTCGCCGAAGAAACTCCTTGCCATTTTTTGTTTTGAATTAACAGAATTCTTTTTCTCTTAGTATGCTATAGAAATCTGAATGGTTGATGCATAGAAATTGACTGCGAAGAAAATAAGAATGTTTGATTGATGAAGAGTTTGTTGTATTAAGTGCTTGGGTGATCGGTATAAAAGAAAATCATGTCATGCCACAATGCCTAGATGCCTAGAAGGTTCTATCGGTCATATCGTTTTAGAGTTCTGTGTAATTTGGCTTTTGTCTTTGGTGCTTCCAAGATCTTCTAGATCTTCCAAACCTGTACTATCAGTACTTTATACTCCCACTAGTTTTTAACCCGTGCAAAAATGCACGGGAGGTTTTATGTGGCAGTTCAAAAAAAAAAACCATTTTGCTCATAAAAATCAAATGGATATTGCGATGTTTTGTCATGATTTGCTCTATATTTCTTAATCATTATATGATTTCGGATCTTAGAGTTATTTTTTCCATAATATAGTTTGTTTGACACTATGAGAGATAATTAGATTAAATTTCTATTACATAAATAATTCAATTTTTTATATGAAACACAATCTTCTCTTAGAATGACAACGGAAACGCTGATATAATTAGCCAAATCATTTTAAAGAACAATTTCATTACAATTTTTTTTAATAAAATCAAAAGTAATACAAAATTTAAAACGTTGAGATGGTGCCAATGAATATAAACAAAAGATCAATTCTTCTATAATAAGAGCAAAACTAATCAAATTTGATAAACAACACAGATTAGTAGATGAATTAGGGCATGTTCTCTTCAGTATAAAATAGCTGAACTGAACTGAACTAAACTGAGTTGAACTGAACTGAAATGAATAGTGATATGTGAGAGTAAAATTATTGTCCAGAGCTGAGCTGAGCTAAACTGAATTGAACTGAACGGAACTGAATGGAACTGAATTGAATTGAACTGAACTGAAAATAAGCTGGAGAGAACAGGCCCTTAGAGTGTGAATGATCATGTAACAAAATAAATTAAATAGTCAAGTAGATTAATACTATGATTATTGATTACACATTCTGAATTACTTCCTTGTACATTACATTAGTGGTAACATTTAGATCCCTCGACGTTTAACACATATTAGATTTTCAAACCCCTTTTTCAAGACTTTTCTCTATTTATCCGTTGGAGGTTGAAGATTACTAAATTATCTTTTTGCATGTTGGTTTAGTTCTTTACCTCAAATTCAATTCTTTCATTATAGTGAAGAAATACTTGATTTTCTTTTTTTAAAAAAGGCTTAAATGAAATATAACGAAGAAGAAATTCAAATCCAACCATTTTTATTATATTCCCTATTTTTGGCCCAAGTTACTTTCTTAATTATGCCCTCTAAATCCTTCTATATTATGTCATACGAAGTATAACTTCTATTAAAAAAAATACACACAGACATTGTAAACAAAATCTGAAGCAAAACATGCATATGATTCTAAAAATCAGCTGAAATGTCAAATGAAATCAATGGTTTTTTCTAAAACTATAAGAGGTAGTGAAATTAGTTAATTGTTTAGTACATATTCTTAGGGTTTAGGAGGTAGTGTAATTAGTTAATTGCAATAATGTTTGATTAATGTGAATTGAAGTTATATATTATTTAAACAAACTTCAAAGCATTCCATTAGAAGTACAAATTTATTCATCATTGCATATAACAATATGATTCAAATATTTAATAAATAGGATCGAAGGAATAATTTTTAGTAATAAATAAAAAGTCGTTTATTATTGATTTATTTGATAATCAAAATACATTAGTCATCCTTATCTAAAAAAGGAAGCAATTTTGGATTTGAAATTGGTGGGTGTTCTTCATTGTTCAAGTTCACCTCTTCAAAGAAATTCTTGGACACCTTGTGAGCTCTTGGCCAAATATTATGCAACTTGTACAATACCATGTTGTCACAATAAAAAAATGTTTAATAATCCAAATTTGAGGAGTATTCATACTCAACTTTAGCTCTTCAAGTCTGAATTTAGGTCAATATCTAAGACTCATTTGGTTACCGTTGGAACTTAATTCCTATGGGAAATCTTATTTCATGGAAAGTAAATTCCTTTGTCTGTTCCCTAGGATTTGGCTTTGGGTGTTTGGTTGAGCATAGAAATTTGTAATTAACACAAGAATTTCTAATCACCAAGAGGGGGGGTTGGTGATTAATTTCCTACACTACATAGGAATTTCCATGTCCTTGGAAATTTTATTTCCCATGAATTCCCTATTTTCTGCATACCAAACAACTAACCTATTTTGTACTTCCTAGGAAATCCAAATTCCAGTGGAATTTGAGGTGAACCAAATGACCTCCTAAAGTAAAACTTCTTGGATACCTTATCATATCTAAGTATCTAACACAACCCGATCGTAAAATTGTCAAACCCATGTCTTCTTGGTAAAAAAAAAAGAATTCTCAGTTAGGATATAGAAATTTTCCATTAACCATTCTTATGTCATCATAATTCATACTAAGGATTACTTCGAGCTTCATTGACACTAAAAACCGTTATCACAATTAAGTGGAGGGATTTGAGAAGACTAAGGGAAGAGGAAATTACATAGATGAACAGTTGCGTTAGTCAATATATATAGATGAAGTGTTAGACACTTATTTTTTAAATTGGCAGTTTTTTTTTTCCTTTTAAGGGAAAATTGGAAGTTTCGTAAATATATCAGTTGTTAAATCTTTATATACATACAACATTCAATAAGGATTCCATTCCTCTAAACACGTGAATAAGGTTTCCATTTTTGAAAATTTTTGTTACCTTCAAAATTTCTGAAAACTCAACTTTCAATAAGGACTTGGTAGTTGGATATGTTACCTTCAAAAAATTTGAAAACCCAACCTTTTAGTGAACCATATATATTACCTTTAAAATTATGAAAAATATATGTGAACCTTCCATATCTCACATGAATATTGTTAAAATTGTAAAAAATATTATGTTTCACATCATTTCCATAAATTGTAGTTATATTATATAAGGGGAAAATCTAAGGGCCTGTTCTCCCCAGCTTATTTTCAGTTCAGTTCAGTTCAGTTCAGCTCCAATAAGTTCAGTTCAGTTCAGTTCAGTTCAGCTCCAATAAGTTCAGTTCAGTTCAGTTCAGATCAGTTCAGTTCAGCTCCATTCTTTTATAATTATTTTGTTAAATATTATTATTATGTTGGTATAATTTATTTTACTAATTACTCTTCTTCTTCTTCTTCTTCTTCTTATTATTATTATTATTATTATTATTATTATTATTATTATTATTATTATTATTATTATTATTATTATTATTATTATTATTATTATTTTATTATTATTATTGATTATTATTATTTAAATATATATCATTACTATATAATATTATTATTATTATTATTATTATTATTATTATTATTATTATTATTATTATTATTATTATTATTATTATTATTATTGTTGTTGTTGTTTCTATATATTATTTTGTTTATTATAGCTTTACTCATTATTATTACTATTATTATTAGGAGGAACATGATTTAGGTCAAAGCACAAATAAACCCACTTTTTTTTTAGCCCATAAACCAATCAAATCGCGTCAAGACGGTTTATGATGTAATTTTTGCGGTCCAACCCAATCATTATTTTTATTACTAAATATTTTTATATTATTAAATCTAATTATTAAAATAGTAATATTAATTTACTTCTTAGATATTATTGTTATTATATATCATCATCAAGTATTAATATATTAATACAAATAATATAAATAATAATTATTAATTATCATTATTATCATTAATATTATTATTATTATTTATGATTATTAATATTATATATTTATAACTATCATTTAAAAATATCCAAAATACTATTATTATTATTCATTATTATTACTTATCTTTATAATTATTATTTAATATTCATATTATTCTTTTTTAAAATATTATTTATATATTTATTACATTCAGTTTATTTCAATTCAATTCAATTAAATTCAATTCAGTTCAGTTCAGTTCAGTTCAGTTCAGTTCAGCTCTGATAAGTTCAGTTCAGTTCAGTTCAGTTCAGCTCCAATAAGTTCAGTTCAGTTCAGTTCAGTTCAGCTGTTTTATGCCGAAGAGAACATGCCCTAATTCCATTATTTAACAAAAAAAAAAAAACCGACATCATATAATCACCCTCTTGCGAAAGATGAAGGTATCCTTCAATTCTATCATGAATAAAGTGGTTGCTAAATTTTAATACTTTATTATTCTTCATATTATGCTTTTTAATATCATCTCCATACTAATCTTTTCACATAAGTTTAGCACTGTACTAATCTTCTAATAATTGTTAATGGATTCCCTTTCCTTAAAACTATCCTTCATATATAGTATTCTAAAGACCCATCTTCATATACGATTATACTAATCCTTCATAATTTTCGTTTGCATACTAATTCTTCATAGTACCATTCATAGTATACTTATCCTATAATGTTTTTCATAACAATAGACTAATCCTTCATAGTACATATACTAAACCACAAACTTACACATAAGGGTTGATGATTGGATTTATTTATCACCTTGGACATGAAGAGCGCTCGAACAAAATTACTTTGGATTGTATTTTATTGCAATACAAAACTATGTGTAACTGCTTCAAATATATTTGGCTTGATTTTTTCTAGCATAATAGTAACTTATATATTTTTTTCTTTGGATTCTATATCTCTATTTTATATGTCGAGAAGGATAGGACGCCAAAAAATAGAAAAAAAAGAAAGATAACTACTTACTTTCATTAAAAAATACAAAAAGTAAAAATAGAAAAGGAAACTACCTAATTAATTTTAATAGAGTAAAAAAAGATAAAAAAAAGGCATTACAAAAAGAAAACAGTCAACAAAAAAATTCCTAATTTATTAGATATAATTAACAATTAATTTGATTTTCTACATATTTTCGCACGCATCGCATGCATATAAAACTGATTTCACTGAATGATTGTAACTTATGATGCCATTAGAAAATTCAAGTATGTTGAACATCGTTTCAATATGTCTGCTAAAGTTTTTTGATTCATATTTGTAATAGAATATTTAGTTCTATGGTAACTCCAACTGCAGCAACTTTAGAAATGTATTCGCGGAACACACTAAAGCAATTGCTTGAATTTCTAGACTTTCACAGCATCTATTTTGCTAAACTCCAATGAATTGTCCCAACTATTTTGAGTGCAATTAGATGTTAATGGGCCTTATACGGATTTGTATTGAAGGTCGTTGAGCTAGGATGAATGAGAAAGTGAGAACTCTGCATGTTGTATGCTAAGAAAATGACAGTATTTATAAACACCATTAGTAAAATAATTTTTTTGCATAATCTTTTGTATATGAAATTCACTGTTTTTCAATGTTATTAAGATCATAGCCGTGAATTATGGGATATGATAGGGAGTCCAAAGATACTATTCCTATTTAAAGCAATTGAGGATTATGCGGGGATTGATTTCCTAAAATATAGATTGAGTGGCACACGCCTATTTTTATATGGAACCGACACATCAACAAATATGGACATGAATGGTACTATACACGTGGCGATTGAAAGTGGAGGATCAATTTAGAAGCGACATTTGGCAAACTGTTTAAGAGTTTGACACGTAAGCTAATATGACTTTGCTTTATATATGTATATAGATTCTTTTTAAATGTAACAGACTTTAACATTATTTATTTAATATATTTTGAATATAAATGGTCATCTATAAATACTAGTTGGACCACCGCGTGCGTATAATTATAACAATAATCTTAATTTTGAAATAATATTTCGCATATAATAAGTTATATATATAAATATTATTTATATACACACATATTTATAAGATACATATATAAAAGCTTAATTTTGGACATAATTACATGTAGACCAAGATATAAACATCGAAGGAAAAAACAAATATTACATTCCTATGATATATTATTTTACATAAAATATACTTTTCTAAGAGATAGCAACATCATTTTTTTTTATCTTTGATCTTGGATGCATTCATTGTATTCTTGAAGTAGATGACTATTTGTGTCTTGCAATATTTTGAATTCATAGTAGTTGAAATCTGCAACTTCAATATTATATGTTTGTTCTAGAAATTTAATTGCTTTTCTTGCTGCATTTTGTTGTGAAGGGCCTAGTTGTGTAGATGATGATCCAATAAATCGTAGAGGTCCACAAACCTTTGGAATTCCATGAAGATCGGCATATGCTTCTATTTTGTCATGAATTGCCGCATGAATTACAAAATCTGCATGTGGTAGACTTAACTGCATTAATATATCATTTAATATAATTTTGATATTTACCTCAATTACTCGACGTGGTTCTTCCATTGATACTGAAATAGAAAAGGAGAGTGTTAATCAATTATAAGCAAGTAGTATTTGAGATTTAAGATATGTAAGTTGTATGAGTACATTCTTAATTACTATGTAAGGGACGAACTATTGTACTTGTTGATGTTTTTTTTTTGTGTATTTATATGGAATACAAAAGGAACTGAAATAAATTTGTGAAAGGTAAACTATGAACAAACTTAATTTCAGCTACGTGTCTTGATGTAGATATCTACAAAAATACGTGTAAGACATGTGGTCAATTCAATGTAAACTTTTATTATACGTGTCTAAAAAGTTGTTGCATACTCCCTCCGTTTCCTAAAGATCTTCCCTCTTTCCGTTTAAGGGTGTTTCCAAAAGATCTTCCCTCTTTTGATTTATTCCTTGTTTGGCAAAACAAATTTCCCTATTTACCCTCTCATGTCACTATCATATGGTCCACCATTACATTATTAATTCAATTTTACTCCATTTCTCTCTCCTATTTAACCCCTTTTTATTTGTTTATTTATCTTAACCCCTTTCTCTCTCCTACTTTACTCACACCATGCCCCACACAACTTGATTTTCCTTGGTATTTGTAGTAACAGTAAGTGGGAAGATCTTTAGGAAACGGAGGGAGTATGTGTCAACCAGTTAGTCAGTTATAAAAAGGTGTCATAGTATTGAATGACTTTGATTTAAGTAAAATATTGATAGTTATCCGCATATGATGTATGTATATACATTTTTTGTATTTGTTATAATATTGTATTTAGGATAGATAAAGAAATTGAGTTGTTGTCATTTCTATATAATAATATTTGTTAAAGTAACTATAATTATGAAATAATATGGATGTAGTAAATAAAACAAAATGATATTAAAAAAAACTTAATGGAGATATATTAGTATTTGTGAAAAAAAGACAAATACATATTGCACCATATATTACATAGTTAATAAAACATAGTTTATTACATAAAATCTAAATTTGAACGTGAATACATTATGCAACAACACAATTAGGTTCTAATATATTTTTTGTATAGTTGATGTAAGTGTCGGTGACTGTCTTCCAACAATTTCATCTCATAATAATTGTAGTCTCCAATGTCAAGATTATATGTATCTTGAAGAAAGCTAATGGCTTGTCGAGCTGCAGTTTGCTGTGAAAGATTCGCCTCTGTTGAAGTTATTCTGATGAATCATAGTGTTTGTGGGAAATTTGGAACTCCATGAATTTCAACGTATGCTTTCAATTCGTCAGTAGTGATAGAATGAATTCAATAGTGTGCCGCTGGTAAATTAAGTTGTGTCAGCATGTCATGCAAAATTATTTTCATGTTCGTTTCGATTACTCGATGTGTTTCACCCATTATAAGCAACAATATTTTTGAAGTTTTCGTAGTATTTGAATGAGTGTGTATATGTTTCACTTTCTTTCTATATATCTCTGTGTGTGTGTGTGTGTGTGAATATATATTGAGTACGAGTTTGATAATATATGTAACATGCATGTTGCCATGTGCCACAAAGATTGCTCTAAATGCATATATGTACGACAACACGTGTTGTTTAAATATTCATGTTGATATGATTTGGCATGAATGTTTATGTGGACTGTATATTTGAAATTTACGTGTCAGAACATTTATACCCTAAGATAAATAATTATGACATAATATGGATGTAGTAAATAAAACAATCTGATCTTAAAAAAAAAAACATAATACAAATATATTAATACTTGTAAAAAAAAGGTAAATACATATTCTACCATATTCTACCATAGCTACAAGACATAATCTTTTCAATCGGGAGATCTACCACTCCAGTGCTTGCCCAATCTGCCTGGATGACTCTGAAGACACACAACACCTTTTTCGCTGCTGCCCACTAGCAATAGAAGCTTGGGAATGTCAACACTTGGATATTGTGTTAAATTCGGGGATGGAGATCAATTTTCGGGACTGGCTAAGTATTTGGTTACTTTACTTTTATAAAGAAGATGGTATTCAGGGAGTGCGGTTACCAAAGTTTGTGGGTACTCTGTGGAGCATCTGGATTTGCCGCAATGAACAAATCTTTCATAACCGTCGACCAACAATGCAATCGATTCGTCTTCAACTGCAGCTGAATGCCAGCCAACATGACATCTTCAGTACCCCTCCACGCGCTCAAACTAGCAGCCCGCACACAATAGAACTTGATCTTCCACCTGGGTTTCATTGTGCTCATATTGGTCGCACAAATCACGGCCCACCACCAATCCCGGTCCAAATAGATGGTTCGTGGGATAGAGTGACACATATGGGGGGTACAGCATGGGTGGTAGCCGCGACGCGAATCAATAGCCAACAGGGCAAATTCTGTTACGCCACCTCAGCTTTAGGTACAGAAGCCGCGGCTTGTCTTATGGCTATAGCATGGGCCAAAGAGGCAAATCACATGGATGTGGTTGTACTAACAGATTCCTCAATGCTAGTCCAACTTCTTCGATCGGAGGGGCGGCGGGACATCCACAGCAAATGGACAATTCAACAAATACTACATTTGGCCAACAGTTTTAATACCTGTAAGGTGATAAAAGTCCATCGCAATCAGGTTCAGCAAGCCCACCAACTGGCGCAATGGTGTCGGCAGCATCACATGGACTATGGCTGATAATTTCATCCTTTATTACTAGTTTGTTTTCTTTCTTATTGTACGTTCCAACGATGTCAAAAAAAAAAAAAAAAAATATCTTACATAGATTGTTACATAGATTTTATCTTAGATTCGGATACATTATGTAATAACACAAATAAGTCCTAAAACATTTTGTTGTACAGAAAAAGTAAGTGTCAGTAATTATCTTCCAGCAATTTCATTTGATAATAATTGTAATCTCCAATGTCAACATTATATGCATTTCGAAGAAAGCTAATGGCTTTGCGAGCTGCAGTTTCTTGTGAAAAATTGACCTCTGTAGAAGTCATTCCGACGAATCTTAGTGTATGTGGAAAGTTTGGAACTCCATGAATTTCAACGTATGCCTTCAGTTTGTCATCAGTGGTAGAATGAATTCCATAACATGGCACTGGTAGATTAAGTTATATAAGCATGTCACGCAAAATTATCTTAATGCTTGTTTCCATTACTCGGTGTTTTCATCCATTACAAGTAACGATATTTTCAAAGTTGTGGTAGTATTTGTTTGAGTGTGTATGTGTTTGTGTGTGTGTTTCTGTAAGTATATGTTGAATACCCGTTTTATAATAAATGTACCATGCATGTTGACATTTGTCATAAATTTTGCTTTAAATTCATGTGTCTATGATAACACGTGTTGTTTAAATATTCATGTTCATATGATTTGTCATGAATGTTTACGTGAGCTGCTTATTTAAAATTTACGTGTCAAAACATTTATGTCCTAAAATAAGAAATAACATGTTGTTAAATAATTTAATTTGTTTTAGAACAATTATAATATTGTACTTTTTAGAAACCATATTTTATTATATTTATATCAATAAATTGTGATTTATATTTGATTTCTCTATGTACTTATGATAGTTGATATGATAAAAAAAATATAGTAAAATTGGAAAGCATTGTATTTAAATATTTAAGGGTTCAACAAATGATATGAAATACATAGAATCAAATGTGGAAGATAAAAACGAAAACCCACCAAAGGAACACAATTTTATGATAAGTTTATGAAATCACAAAGCACAAACCATCAAGCAAATGAAATTTCGAAATTGTAATTAATTCCACAAACTCAGTGTCAAAATTCGTATAGCCTTAATTTGCTCCATAAACTATAAAACTTCATAAATATAAATGAGAAAACAAACAATAATAGTAGCTGAATACCTAAGATGATACAAACTCACCGTACTTGATCAACCCACATAACCATCTAATTTATCGTAGCTCAACCAACACTATATCAATCAATGTACCATAATTTCATAATGAAATCTACTAATCATAATCGCAGCTTTACCAAAGATCATCTTTTGGTTATACAATGTTATTACAAATGGATACATCACTACAAAATTTGACTCAAAGAATACGCTCGTAGTCCACTTCCATGAATAAAATTTTGTTATACTATACAATAAAATTTTGTAGAACATACAACATTCCACACATGCAAATTGGGAATCAAAGTACCATGGAAGTAGTTGTTGTAGGCTATCAAATATAAAAAAATACATAATTTTAGTTGACTAATACAACTTCATCATGATTAATTATGGAAGTATAATATAGGTTTTTCTAGCATAGACTTAAATTATGCATAGGTATCCTATACGTCTCTCTTATAACAATTTCTTGCAAATTATAACAACTAAATAAAGTTTCATTACAAGTACTAATAAAGATATAGTTTCATGAGGAGGAATGCCTAGGTTGAGTCGATATTTTTTATTCTTTTCTTATGAATTAATAAAATTTAATACTAAATTATCAAAAAAAGTACTAAAAATATAGTAACTACTTTAACAACAAAAATATATGTATGGTTGATATCATAAAATATAGCTTTGTGCCATGCAAGGTATAAGGATTTATAAGGAGCTAGCGTCAACTTAATTAATAAAGTTATGCATCTAAATTGAAAATGACTAATTTTTCTATTTGAAAATACCACTTTGTGTTACATATAGTATTCAAGTCTCATGCAGTTCATCTACCACGCTTAAATTGTGGATTTTAAGAGAAAAAAAATACATCGCCAATAATGTGGGTCAGATGTGATCATGTCACAATTCTTAACCTAAATTTATCAATTAGAAGTTGCTGATAGATATACCAAATGATTATCATTACATATCTAAGTAACACAATTTTTTAATTTTTTCTGGTGCATGGCTAGATGAAGACAATAACACAAAGTTTCCTACAACTATAAAATCAAACGGTTAAAATAAGTAAATTAGTTAACACCAGAATAATACTTCTACTTACTGAAAACAAAGCTAATAAGAATAAAATTTTTTTAAAAAAACAAGGTTGCTGATGGTTTCATTAACTTTTCTTCATCTTCTTAGTTCTTAAGAACTGCCATCACCATTCTCTAAACTTTCTCTAAATGCATGACCATTCTTTTCTTTTCTCAATGATGTGCAAATGCTCATATCTCAATGAGGAAGAAGTAAATAACCGGAAAAGACGAGGTGTTTTTCCTTCCTGAACTTCGTCTTCTCAAAGTTAAAAATTAATATTACATGATCGTGCATATCAAAAAGAAAAAAATTAGGCAACATAGAGTTGAAAATAAAAGAAAGAACATTCTTTATCTATAAAGATCGAAAACCAAAAAAAAAAGAAGATGGTCATATCTCAATGAGGAAGATACTCCAACATAATCATAAAAAATTCAAATTTTTAAAGCATAAACTTGAGAAATGTAAGAAATTTACCAAACCCATATCAAATTTTAAATTTTTTTTAATGGGAAGAGAGAGATTACCTTCAAATACTATGAAGAATTTTCTTTACTTTTCGTTTGCAACCTTCACAGTTAATGGAGACTTTTAAGACCCATATCTGAAAAGAAAAAAAAAAGAGCAAAAATAAAAAAAAATTTAGAAACTTGCAACTATAAAAACAAAAAACATGAGAGGACAAAAAAAGGAATTTAGAATGAATCTTATATTTGAGAGGTTTAGAATTATCTTGATCGGGTTCACTTGGAAGTGAAGGTAAATATGAGCAACGGTAGGCAACAGATAAATGAGGGGCTGTGGCTACAATTTGGTTATACAAAACATGAAGGTAAAGCACATAGAGGAAAAGGAATTCCAAAATATAATGGACAAAGAAGCAATTGTTTTTAGGAAAAATGGTCAAAAATAAGTCAACCTATAAGCCATCCGCTAAAAACAAGTCAACCTTTTGATTATCCTTGAATAAGTCAACATTTAATAACAATTTGTTTTGAACAAGTCTTTGCATGTTGTTAACTTATTTAAACGCTTAAATATGATATGTTTTACTCTTCAAAGGGATGAGAAAGAAAACAACAAGAAATTAAAAATTATAAAAAAGAAAGAAAAAGTCATATTATTTGTAATTTAACTTGTTTAAAATTGATAAGTACGAAAAGTAGACTTATTCCAGAAATGATCAAAAGATGACTTATTTTTAGCGGACAGGAAAAAGGTTGACTTATTATTGACGATTATGGACTAAACACTTGCAACCACAGCTTTCAAAAAAAAACTTACCCAAACATGCCACAAGGTATCTGCCAAAGCAATACATCGCAAAAGCTTCATAGCAATCACGTAATATCTTAATGTCAACACTATTGATGGTTTCGTCAATGAAATAAACTGCACAAATATACATACATCATCCGGCGTCAACAAATAAAGCATGTTAATCACGACTAAAATTAAAAAACAAGAAACAAAATTATCACAACACAATTACAACAAATTAGAAAGATGAAATTTCAGATTAAAAAAAAAAAGCTTCAGAATTTTGAATTTACGAACTGACCAGCGTCAATCAACTGGCCTCGATCTCCGGCAGCGACGACGATGATGCCGACGATAATAATGGCGAAGATTACGATGATGATGAAGAGAGAGAAAGTAAGGAAGTTTATTTTGGTAAAACTGATGAAAGAAGAAGTAAGAGTTTGAGGAGAGAGAATTGACGTGTTGGATACTGTCATTCTTCCCATTATTTTTTATTTTCCATTAAGGAAAGAAGAGAGAAAAAAAAAGAAGAAAGCAAAAACTTCTTCAGAACCACAGTCCATGGAGATATAAATGTGCTAAGGTTCATTAACAACAGCTAATGTCAAGCTCTCCGAACACGGGTTTGAGAAACCAAAGTCATTATCGACGACGACAATGGCCATGATAATAATGCCGGTAATTACTATGATGATGAAGAGAGAGAAAATAAAATGATGAAGTAAGAAATAGAAGTTTGAGGAGAGAAATTCACGGGCTGAATAGTATTATTTTTCCCTTCTTTTGTATTTTCCATAAAAAAAAAAAAGCTTGTAAGGCAGTTATGGCACGAAGGTAATATTGTGAACACAGTGGTCGGTGCCCCTACCCCTAACCAGCCGAAACCCAAGTTCCCTTTTTATATAAGATAAGAAAAAAAATACTTCCTCCGTTCCGTTTTAAATGAAACGTTTGCTTTTTCACGCAACCCAACGCACTTCTTTAGTCATTAATCTCTATAGTTGTGTACGCGTAAAAAATATAAAAAAGCTATAATTTGATAGTATGCATCGAGACGAATCTAACAAGATCCCACTTGACTATGTTTTTCTTTATATAATAGCGATAAAATGGAGTCAAAATTGATCAATGAATAGTGTCATTTCATCCAATGTTTCATTTAAAACAGAACGGAGGAAGTATAAGAAATTATTAATTCTAATAATACAATCTTTCATCAATTAATTTTTAATAAACACTAGTAGAATAAATGCTTATTGATGCGGTCATTAAATGACCTATCGCGCGGCGGTGTTGGCCGCGCATCAATTAAGGGGGCAATAATAGGTAATTAATATATTGCTACGATTTTTAAACCGCAATAATATTTTAACATATTGCTGCGGTTTCTAGTGAAAACCGCAGCAATATATTTATTTTATATTAGAAAGTTTTAGTATATTATCGCAATTTTTAGGGCAAACCGCAGCAATATACACTATTTTATACTAAATAATAAACATATTGTTGTGGTTTTTACCAGAAACCGCAACAATACGTATAGGTGTATGTGATTTTTTTTTTCTATTTTGCAATTAAATTTGAAAATAAAAAATCCTAATATAAAAGCAGCCTGTTTTGAGCATAGTCTTCCCAGTATTAAACTGTTGAGCTACATAAACGGTTGAATGAGTGACTTTTCAAGTGACAAGTTTAATGGGTATAACATCTCCAAAGTGAAGGATGAAAATAAGTTTGTTTATTGGATCTTATGGCAACTTAAATTTTAGTCACAATGACTAATTAAAAAATATATAATAAAAACAAAAAATATATTAAAAATAAGAAACTGAAAAAAACCTAAGACGAAAAATCTACAGATCTAAATTAACGAAAAAAACGAAAAAAAGAAAAAAAAAAGGCACAACCGAAAAAAAAATCGAGTGTTGAAACCTAAAGAACAGAAATTATGAAACCCTAAAGAACCGAAAAAACGACTGTTGAAATTATGAACGGTTGAATAATTTGGCGGACGAACACCAACAAGTGTTGAAACGAGTGTTGACGAACCAACGGTCAAATCTGGCGGATGAACAATCGAATCTGGCGGACGGATGAACTGTCGTGGTTGAAGCTCTGACGGAGGAACGAAAGGTCGTGGTTGAAGCTTTGGCGGACGAACGAAAGTTGAACTCTGGCGGACGATCGATCGGTCGTGGTCGAGAGGAGGAGAGAGTTAGGAAGAGAGGAGGGGGGAGAGAGAGAGAGAGAGACGTGAGTGAGAGGAAGAGAGGAGTTAATTAAAACCCTAGGTGTAATTATTTTATTATTAATTTTAAAAGCCTATTGCTGCGGTTTTTTGTAGGAACCACAACAATAGGTTCAAATAATAATCTTTTATATTATGGAAAAATTGACAAAAACAATCCGAACTATGCGCTTTCTTCCTTTAACAGTCCGAACTATTGATTATCCCACAATAATCCCAACTATTAACCCCATCTTCCAAAAATGATCCCTTTAACTTATAAACCTGCTACCATAGGTAAACCTTAAACATGTGACTTACACATGATTTTTAATGAAATTTTTTTTCCCTTTTGTTTTTCTATTTTAATGCCTTTGACTTAATTTTTTTCCTCCCTCTTTACTTCACCCCACGTTTTCTCTCTCCTCCTCCCTCTTTTCTTATTCTCTTTCACCCTGATGTTCTTCTTCTTCTTCTTCTATCTTCTTCACGACATTTTGTGGATTTCAAAACAGTCGCCATTAACGACTTCAATCTCGCT
Organism: Beta vulgaris subsp. vulgaris; assembly: GCF_026745355.1. NCBI lineage: Eukaryota > Viridiplantae > Streptophyta > Magnoliopsida > Caryophyllales > Amaranthaceae > Beta > Beta vulgaris. The sequence continues at coordinate 18,069,599 of NC_079203.1, forward strand.
CCAAAAAATTGAATTTTGTTCCTGATTCTTCAATTTCGTTCAATCTCCATTAATTAGCGGCCATGGCACAAAATTCGCGACAGAGATACGAGGATCACCTGCGATGGAAGGTAAAAAGTTTCCATTTTTTCTTCAATTTTCCTGCTTTGATATTTCTCCTGCCTAAAGACTGTGAATTTAGATTAAGTCCATGTGTAGAAACTGAAATTAATGTGTAATAGGAATATTTGAAAGGAAATTTTGATCAAAATTTCATGTAAATACTGAAACTTAGTTTCTCGATCATGTGTATGTGTACTGATAATTATTCTGAAATTTAGTATCTTTTGAGTGTAAAGATTGTGAATTTCATGTCCTTAAAGCTTTAAGTAATTCCTCTAACTTTTTGTTGTAAATTTGTTGCTAAGCAGAGCACATATAATGAAACTAATACGGAACCTCCCACCAAAAACTTCTACTCAGTACACTATTGAAACAGAAGGTGGAACTATAACTGTAAATGAGGAGGAGTACTTACAATGGTATGACATCAGACCTGATAGTCCAATACCATTAAAAGACCTAATTGGTGGGTATGAAAGTGGGTCTGAAAGTGATACTTTGTATGAGCCAGAGGATGGGTTTCAGGTTGTGGATGATGTTGAAACAGAATTAGAGGATGAGGATATTGTAGGTGAGGACGAAAATGATGACATTAATGATTTAGAAGCAGAAGATTATGATAACATTGATGAGGAGTTGATTGAGGCTAGGGAAAGGAAGAAAAAAACAATAAAAGAGCTTATAGATCTAGCTGACAGACTACAAAGAGAAGCTGAGAGTGGGTTTGTGAAGGGTGGTAGTGGTATTGGAGTAGGTACAAGTGGTCGTGGAAATGCAGGTGGCTATGTTAGTGATTATGCTAATAGCTCAGATGAAGAAGAGTCACCAGATGAAGGTGAGGATACAAATGACATTCTAAGAAAGAGGAATGCTAGGAGACTTGTTGTTGGTGAAGGGACAGATTGGAAATCTTTTGCGTGGAAAGTTGGCCAAAGATTTTCAAGCAGAGAAGCTTTCAAAGATGCAGTGGCTAAGTTTGTTGTACACCAAGGAAGAAACCTTAGCATAGCTCAAAGCAACAAGAATAGGGTCAAAGACTTCAAGTAAAGTGTTTGGAAAGTTGTAGCTTTAGGTTGTATGCATCATGGGACAGTGTCAGTGACTGCTTTGTGCTTAAAACCGTGGATACTGGACATTGTTGTACAAGAAACATGGAGAAAAACAAGCAGTTGAAGTCCACTTGGTTGGCAAAGCAGTTCTTGGAGGTCTTCAAAGCAAGGCCACATTGGCCAGCAAAAGAAGTTGTTGAGGCTGTGAAGAGGGTGTTCAGGGTATTTATCAAGAAGGCTGTGGCATACAAAGTGAAATATCATGCTCATAGACTTTTACATGGCTCTATGCAAGAGCATTATTTGAAGGTGGGGAGATACTTAGAGGCTATCAGGAAGAGTAGCCCTGACACAAAGCTTGTTTTGGTAACTGATGATGAGAAAACACCTCCAGTATTTAAGCGGTTGTTTGATTGCTTTGATGGGATTGCACAGGGATGGATTCAGGGATGCAGAAGGGTCTTATGTGTCGATGCATGTTTCTTGAAGACATTCTTGGGTGGACAGTTGATGGTTGCCATAGGTAGGGATGGGAATGATCAGATGTTCCCTGTTGCTTGGGCTGTAGTAGAGGGTGAAAACAACAATAGCTGGTCCTGGTTCGTGACTGAAGTGAAGCATAGTTTGAACCTCAATGATGGTTCTGGTTGGGTAATTATATCTGATGAACATCAGGTACATTTAGACTTTGCTTACACATTTATCTTCTGTTTTGGCTACCTTTAATTGTTACTCACGTACCCTATTAACATTGTTGCAGTCCATTTTGTCGTCTGTCAAGCAAGTGTTGCCAAGTGCAGAGCATAGACACTGTGCCAGGCACATCTATGCTCACTGGAATAAGAACTTCAGAGGAGATGAGTTCAAGAAACTTTTTTGGAGAGCTGCAAAAGCTTACACTCCAGAGGACCATGCAGAGGCTCTTGGGAAAATGGAAGAAGTGAGTTCAGCAGCAGTAGATGCTTTCAACAAATATGACCCTAAGGTAGTTTGTAGGGCTTTTATGAAAACTGAAACCAATGTAGATGTCATAGTCAATAACCTAGCTGAAACTTTCAATGGTTACATTATAAACGCTAGGACCAAACACTTATTGTATATGCTAGCGGAAATTAGGACTAACCTCATGCAGAGATTAGCTGTGAAGAAAATGGAAAAATATCAAGGGATAGTTTGTCCTAGGATTCAAAAGAAGTTGGAGGAGGCGAAAGAGAAAGCTGCTGAATGCAATGTTATCCCATCTAGTATCACTGTGTTCCAAGTGAGTCATTTGATGGATGATGTGTGTGTTGACTTAGAAAAGAAGACATGTACTTGTAAGGTTTGGGATCTATCAGGAATACCATGCTTTCATGCAGTTGCATGCATATTCTTTTGCCATAAAAAAAGCTGAGAATTATGTTGCAAATTGGTACACAAAGGAGACTTACTTGAAGTCATATGCAGTGGCAATTTCACCATGTGTAGGTGAAAAATATTGGCTTAAGGTTGATTACCCTTTGATCCCACCTCCTATTAAGATAGGTCCTGGTAGACCTAGGAAGAATAGAATCAAAGATCCCTTTGAGAATCCTAAGAAACCTGGTAAGTTAACCAAACATGGAATTCAAATGAAATGTTCTGTGTGCAAGTCAACAACCCACAACATAAGAAGATGTCCTCAGAAAACACAAAATGCAGTTCAGCAATCCAAGAGACAGAGAGTAGTTGGGCCACAAGAAGGGGCTATGAGCCAAACTGCAACATCAACTCCAACAGATGTACTTAATGCCACTGCACAGCCTACTAGGACAGGCAAAGGTGGTAGGGTTATCAGAGGGGGTAGGGGTGCTAGAGGAGGTGGAGTTACCAGAGGAGGTAGGGGTGATACAGGTGGTGGGGTTGGTGGCAGAGGAGGGGATCCTATGACCAATGGCAGAGGTGTTAGTGGGAGAACTGATGGGAGAGGCAGGAGTGGTATAAGTACAAGCAGTGCTGGCAGCAGGGCAGGTGGGAGTAGCAGCATTGGCAACAGGGGTAGGGGTAGGGGTAGGGGAAGAGCAATTCCAATAGGAGTTGGTGTGTTTATTAGTGACCAAGGAAGCACTTATTGCAACGGCAAAACCCAGCTCAATGTAAGTGTTATGGTGGTGCTTTTTATCTTGCAGTTAATTGTGCTTATGTGTGCTTATTTGTGTTTTTTTTTTCTGGTCTGTAGATCTCACAGTCATCAGCAGCCGTTGGAAATGAAGTTGGAACACAAAGGTCAACAACTTAGTGTTTGATGTTAATGTCTCATGACAAACAAGTGTTGCAGTTTTATGGTTGTTTTTGCTACAATCATGTTAATTAAGTCAATGTTCTTTTTGGGGCTACTGTAATTTTTTGCGACAACGTCATTTTACTGAAATCCAGTGACAATTGTTCACAATGCCTTTTTATTCAGAGTTATCACTGCTGCCCAACTAGTTTCATGGCGTTCCTATTTTATATGGAAAGTTTGTTTCACTTACTGCTCAAATCGGAATTTATCTGATCCTTTGCATTTAGTCAAGGAAGTTATTTTTAGGGTGGATTGTAGCTGTACATATCTGGTAATTTCTGTTTGTTTTGGAAGCATGCTAGGTTGTAGTCTTAATAGATGAACTGTGTTAGATAGGTGGAAAGAAAGATATGCAGGTTTAATGACTATATGAATGCAATGTTGTTGCAGTAGTGCATTATGCAGAGATAATGTCTATAGGTATGCAATGTGCAGGGATAATTTGTTGAATCCATTTAGTTCTAATGGTCACTCATCTAACACTCTATCAATAATGAAGGATATGATTGCAGAACAAGGATATAACAAGGTAGCAGTACATGGGAGAAACATGATGTAAAAATAGATGAAGCCAAATTCCATTTCATTCATTGCAAAACACCATTACACCATTGCAAAAGCACCATTACAATCATTGCACGCAACACACATCTTACATATCCATTCCTTCCTTCCTAGCTATCACTTTAACCACTACCTAAGGACACTAGAAACAACTAAACTAACACTTAGGTTAACTACCTAAGGACAACTAACCACCATTATAGTAATTGAAACACAAACACCCTAAGTGACACTTCCCACACAGAAGCACTGCAATTATCACCAAACAAAGTACAACTGCAGCAATTGCACCAATGGCCAGTGTCTTCCAATCCTCCATTCAACCTTTTATACCCACTGCATTGAGTAGGCTCAGTATCATACAACCATTGAAAAAATCTAGTCTTCCTCCTGAAATTAACAAAATGACATTCTCCTGAAATTAACAAAATGACATTAAGAACATAATTCAGCAAATTACGAACTGCAAAATTCAAAATACGAACATAATTCAGCAAATTAACAAAAATATCAATACTGAAAAAATCCCCAATTTCAACGCCTAATACGAACCCTAATTTTACCAAAACTTACCAAAGAACCGTGATTCAACAATTAATAGAAAAATTAAACAAAAATTCTCCAAAAATTCACTCGCAGGATATCTCCCACATGCTCTAAACTTCCTTCCATGGTGGCGTGAAGAAAAAAATGGCAACTTTTAACCTTCCATCTTAGGTTCTCCTCGTACCTGTGTTGCAAATTTTGTGCCATGGCCGTTAATGGAGATTGAACGAAATGAAGAGTCATGAACGAAATTGAATTTTTTGGAGCGAAATTGAAGTCGCTAATGGCGACTTTGTTTTGAAATCAACATAGTGTCGTGAAGAAGGCAAAGGGAGAAGAACCTCAGTGTAGAAAAGAGGGAGAAAGAGGAGAGAGAAAATGTGGGGTGAAGTAAAGAGGGAGGAAAAAAAATTAAGTCAAAGGCATTAAAATAGAAAAACAAAAGGGGAAAAAAAATTCATTAAAAAACATGTGTAAGTCACATGTTTAAGGTTTACCTATGGTAGCAGGTTTATAAGTTAAAGGGATCATTTTTGGAAGATGGGGTTAGTAGTTGGGATTATTGTGGGATAATCAATAGTTCGAACTGTTAAAGGAAGAAAGCGCATAGTTCGGATTGTTTTTGTCAATTTTTCCTTATATTATTTTAATATATTGATGCGGTTCTTGCGAGAAACCGCAGCAATATGTTTGGTCAAATAAAAAAAATTCAAAAAAATTTCGTTCAAACCATATTGCTGCGGTTTTCGGCCGAAACCGCAGCAATATGGTTATTTTACATTTTTCCTTTTCTTTTTGCGTTATATATTGCTGCGTATGGGTAAAATCGCAGCAATATTACCGCAGCAATAAGCAATTATTCTACTAGTGAAGTCAATCTTTCAATTATATTTGAATAATGTAACCATTTGGCGGTATTTGTTTTTGATGGGCTTTGACGTGTTGATAATCATTTTTTTAGAAGCCACTTTTCCCAGTTCATCCATTTTTCCCTTCTCTTTCCTCCATATCCCTACTTATATCGTAAAGAATTGATGTTTTAGACGATTTTAAGTCATTTCGATTCATTAGAAGTAAATAGGGTATAAAGGCTACATTATTAAGGAAGAAAGGTAGGTTTATTAAAAGTTAATCGGTAAAAGGTTATATTATTATAATCAACTAGTTTTAAGACCCATGCATAATGCACGAGAGTATTTATTGCATTATTACATATTTAAAGGAAATCACATAATAACATGACTTAACTTCCTCTATTACACAAAATCATAAAACATAAAGTATGAGTGGTGATGAAGAAAAATTATGAATGAAAGTTCAAATCAATTTATATGTTTGCGAACACTTCCTTGTAAACTACATTTGTACAGTGTTCTTTATCAAATGGAAGGATCTTGAGACCTTTTTTCTCGTAACTCTAAAAACGACCACATAAAATTGTCCACGTCTGAAAACATGTCTCGGGAGATACAAGCCTATATGAGACACAAAGTGTTCTTGACTTTTATTTTTAGTCATATATCAAAACAAATCATTAAAGGAAATTGTCATCTCTCAAATCTTATAGGAAATTTAGTGGAGTTAGACGGGGTTAGTATCGTTTTTGGGATAAATATTTTTTCTCCGACATTGCTTTCAGAAATAACAGTATCTTCCCGTGCATCGTGTAAAATACACGCGAAATTTTTTGTCTTATAAATTGAAGATTTTAAGAAGTTTGTCCTATAATCATGATGGAGAATATTAACTTGTTATTTAAAATTTCATAATCATGTATTGAGATTATTTTAGAAACTGACTTATAACTCGTGTGTTCAGTTTATGATGTAGTTAATGCCATGGTGGATCATGTGACCTACCTATATATTTTTTTAGAAGTTGAAAGAAATAGTATTTGCTCTGTCTATTGCTTACCATGAAGTCTTATATAAAATCACTATTTACACCACCAATAACGCTCGACCATACGACGACTTCAGCAACCATTTATGGCAGTACTCTTATTCTATCTTATTGCACCACCGATGCGTTATATTTGGCCACACATTGGTTGTTGCCTTTTAGCCATGATTTTAATTTATACCCGTTCATCTATCAAATAGATAATATAAAAAATAGGAATATAAAAAATAAGTATATACATAAATGTAATATTTAATTTGCTATTAGATCTGTGCAAATTGTCTGGGGAATTTTTTTTCAATGAATTTAAAATTTTATGATGTTTTTTCCTAAATCATTGTATGAATAGTATCTTGTGATTTAAAGTTTTATAATCATGTATTATAATACTTTGAAAATGGCTTATGACCCGTGTGCTTAGTAGTTGATGTAGTTAATAACATTGATTGAAATTTTTTCGCTTTGCATACTACTTCATATAGATGATTAAATCACAATTTAATCACCTCTCATACTCAGCAATTGAACCACTTTTGTTCCAGCTACCTACAATCTCTCTCACTTCCCTATCTTGCTGCCTTGCACCACCGTTGCGTTACGCTACCCACTGGACACCCTTGTTTGCAATAATCTACATGTACTTTTTTCGATTCACTTTGCATATATTTTTTCTGTTGATTTTGTAATTTATTAATGGGGTTTTGATAATTTTCAAGGAGGTAAGTTATCCTCCTGAGTTTTAATTGATAAAATTAACAAAATTTAGATGGGCGTGCTGAAAAACTTAAAGTTGTGGTACCAATGTACTCATTGGCTTGAATTAGTTAATCTTTAGTTTTATATTTGAAACTCGTGTTTTAAGTATCTTGTATTAGTTCGTCTTTAATTCAATTGTGGCTTTTTATGAAAATACATTTTTATAAATATGGTTAAATCTCGAAAAATTGGATCGGAGTATAACATCTAAAGTGAAACTTTAATGAAGTTTTAAATTCATGTATTGATTATTCATTGACATTTTGTTGTGGACGGTGGTGACTCACTAGCTGCAAAATCCTGGATCCGTCACTAAATGTGTTATACGATTTTGTAACAGCCCGCACTTCCGAGTTGCTAACTAATCACACTTAAGATACACGAAACACAATCAACAATTAACTAATCTCGAATTTACATTTATTCACACCTGTAACAGCCCGCACTTCCGAGCTGCTAACTAATCACACTTAAGATACACAAAACACAATAAACATTTAACAAACCTCGAATTTACATTTATTCAAAGCGGAAAAAAACCTATAAAAACTATCCTGGATCTCTGGGTCAGGGGCCCATAACATAACAACTTGAAAATCAAATAACAGGTTACGAATACTTCCAAACAAAGCATTTAACTTTAACCTCAACCCACATTTCATAGCATAAAAATCTTCCTCTTGATCAATAATCATATTCCAAGACCTTGACATCAACCCTGCAAAATCACTAACAATGAACCCTGCCCCCACCAGGACAGGTTCCAAGAACAAAATCAGAAAAACTGAGTACACACACTGTCCAACCAGAAATTCATTTTAGTGGCTTAAAATATAGTTGTGCGGTTTATTACTCATCAAGTGGGACAATCCCAAACTTCAAAAATACTTAAAATCAAATAGTTAGAAATGTTTTTATTACGACACCAGCAACCCTTAACTAGAAAGTCCGATAAAGAGTACTCATACATATACTACAAATAATAAGTTCCTTGTCATAAGGAGAAAGTTCAACAACAGTTGAAATACATAAGCTCATCCCAAAACCTCATTTTTGGTGGCTTAAGACCATTGGTATACAATTCATGCTAGAATTAAGTATGCTTCACAAGTAAGGTGCTTGCTTAAAAATTTCAGGATTACTATCCTTGCACAATCGCATTAAAGTAAGAATTTTTATCATGAAGGTCACCATTTAGATCATTCAAAACCCTTTGGGTCTAGAGCATTTAATTTATTTGGGTAAAGCGAACACGAATAGAGAGGGGCTCCTTACACAAGATGCCGACTGTCTCTAAGCTAATGGAGGTCGTCACCCCACCGTTTAAATATTTATGCTTGCAAGCCTTAACCAGGACATGTCCCATTTTTATTATTTGCTGGACTTCACCCACCCAACGAGGGTTCGGAAGGAGATCACTCATCCTCTAAGGGTTGTTCATACCGTACCTTATTTGGTATCGGCCTTTACCCACTTGTATCCATAGTTTATTTACATAAATAGTGATGTGATTTTTGTTGGCAGTTCGAACTATTTTTGAGTTTTTATGATTTTATGGACGAACAACAATAAGAATAAAAGGGATAGGCTCTTAAATCGCAGTTTAAGAGGTTCTCTTGTGAGTCTCGGCTCCAAGATCACACAAAGTCACGGTTTGTGTATTTGAACACTCAGTTCTATGCAAGCACAAGCTTAACACTTTCTTAAACTCAACAAACTGATTTTAATTAATGAACGACATGCCTTTATATAGGCGTACAAACCTAAAGAAACTAGTAACCCTAATCCTACTGATTTTAGGAAACTAATAACAAGATAAGAAAGAACTAATCAAGATAAGAAATAAACACACTCCTAATCCAAGTAGAACAAGCTCAACTTGGTTACTACTAACTAGACTTCTAATCCTATTATAATTCTACTCCAATTAGAATCCTAATCCAACTAGGATTTGGATTTCTATCTCAACTAGAATTTCAAACAAACTAAAACATTAAAAAGACTCCTAATAGAATTAGGAAAATTAATCCTACTAGAACTAGGAAATAAACAAATCCTAACAGAACTAGGACTTTCGCACAGTGGTTGGCACTGTCTGGCCAACAACGACCTATGCTTTCGAACTTGGTGCTCCTCATATGCATCATACTCTCCCTCTTGAAAAAAAAACTTATCCTCAAGTTTTGATGTCCATGGAATCATCCACGCACGATAACCATGATCCATAAGACGAAGCACATGGATGAGCGAATGCATTGTAACCCCTGTAGTTCGTTGATAGACATGATAATATACGACATCCTTATAGCAAAAATCCGTAGAATATGCAACAAAACGTTGCACCCAACACTGCTTTGTGGCTTTAAGCGCACATGGAACATCCAAGATTGGAACTTTGATGGTTGCATCAATGTGAAGGCTTGAATCTTCTTCATTTGAAACTTCAAATATTAAATCTTTATCCTTAGGAAAAGAAAAAGTTTCAATCTTTTTGTCATCTTGAACAATAAAAACCAAATCTGAAAATTCGTGCTCTATAGTGCAAGGAACATCTTTCAAATAACTATTAAGCTTTTCATCCAAAGAACATTGATTCAAGTCATATATCAAATCCCACTTTGGTTGTAGATTTATGGACAATTCACCAAAAATTTCTTCAGTTGTCAACTCATCATAAGAATGGAAACGACAATTCATAGTTGGTTTATCATAATCCAGAAACTGCCCAGATATTTCGAATAAAAGTTTGAGATTTTAAACCTAAGTAAAACACCTCGAAATTTCATGAAATTTTGTCACAACATACCTCTATGTCTCCTGAACACTCGACCCAAATTTCATCAAAAAAAAATAAGCCAATCGAATGCAGTTTTTATTTTACTAATAGTATAAAATCTGCCCGAAAAACAGAACTTTGCATCAAATGTTTGCGTTCTCTGTGACTTCGTTACTGATCGGATTGGGCTAAAATTTTAACACGACGTATCCCTGTATGTTAGCTTTCCACCGAACCAAAAAAATCACGATTTGGACACCGCACGCGCCCTCACGCGTCGTCGCAAGGCACCCTGCTCTGATACCACTTGATGTGATTTTTGTTGGCGTTTCAAACTATTTTTGTGTTTTTATGATTTTATGGATTAACAATTATAAGAATGAAAAGGGATAGGCTCTTAAATCGCAGTTTAAGAGGTTCTCTTGTGAGTCTCGGCTCCAAGATCACACAAAGTCGCGGTTTGTGTATTTGAACACTCAGTTCTATGCAAGCACAAGCTTAACACTTTTCTTAAACTCAACAAACTGATTTTTATTAATGAACGACATGCCTTTATATAGGCGTGCAAACCTAAAGAAACTAGTAACCTTAATCCTACTGATTTTATGAAACTAATAACAAGATAAGAAAGAACTAATCAAGATAAGAAATAAACACACTCCTAATCCAAGTAGAACAAACTCAACTTGGTTACTACTAACTAGACTTCTAATCCTATTATAACTCTACTCCAATTAGAATCCTAATCCAACTAGGATTTGGATTTCTAACTCAATTAGAATTTCAAACAAACTAAAACATTAAAAAGACTCCTAATAGAATTAGGAAAATTAATCCTACTAGAACTAGGAAATAAACAAATCCTAACAGAACTAGGACTTTCGCACAGTGGTTGGCACTGTCTGGCCAACAACGACCTATGCTTTCGAACTTGATGCTCCTCATATGCATCAAATAGTTTAAATGCACAGTTTATCAATACCACACGTGTTCCAAAGAACACATATTTATCCATGGAGAGGAAAAAGAATCACAACTACTATTGTGTTGCTAATTATTGCAAGACTTGGATCTTCTTTTGAAATCTTTTGTTTTACGTCAACAATTTCACATATTAGTTACGTGAAAAGATATAAGGAAATAATCAATTCTTTACTGCTTGTAAAAGTCGTATAGGCACTTAGTGTGCTCATTTAAACTTTACCAAAAGGGTTGAGTTAACTTGAACATTTGGAACTTTTATCAAAATAATTACAACAAAAATACTGAACTTAAAATGAACATAATTTCTTCTTCGGTACTTCGAATTAGGAATTTCCAAAACTTGACCTCAATAACTTTTAGATCATGACTACTCAAAGGAACAATACCTGCTCCATAACACATATTGAGCATCTCGCTCCATAAATATTGTTTACTTTCCCCATAAAACAATAACTAAATCATAATGCTTATTTTCTCAATAACACACACTTAAATCTTTCTAAACTTATACTCTTGTTCTTAATTCGTATCGCATACTCAAGTCCAAAGTGTATTGACGACTTAAACTTTCGTCCGTAAATTAATATGAAACAAAACAAAGTTGAAATGTAACTAACATATCCAAAATACCTGAACCTCAATAATCTTATTATAACACAAACTCGAATCTCAAATAAACTCACTTACCTCAATATACATAAAACGTATTCGAAATCAAATGTCTCTCCGCAGTCGAACCCATAACATAATCAAAATGTAAAATATGTTTCTCAGAGACTTATAAGATAACTATTATGGAGACCCATTTCTAAGCTCGTGCGATTAACCTGTAATGTTTTACTTGTAGACTATAAGGTATCCTCTAACATGTCTTGGCAATTCCTTTCATCATAATAGTTTCTCTTTGTACTTGGACTTCCATCTTTAACTTATAGCATCTAAACTATAGCATTCCAAAATTCTCATGATATGAATTTTTCCCTTAAAGGTTTTCTTATTCCCAATACATGAACTTTCATTGCTAAAATATAACCTTATTACATTGTCATAAATCACCTACAATTACTATGGCAACTCAAAATATCTCACTCCATATTTTCCAATACTCAACTCGTTGTCCTCATCCTTCTTAAATTTATAATTCACAACCATACGTCCCCATGTATCTGGACTGAAAGCTCATATTAGTCTTAACACCATACACTTAGTATTGTCATTATATAACTTTAATTACCATACTCTCTATTATCTAGATTTATATTTTTATTTTCCAACATCCATTTATATAATCTTACTCATCCAATAGAAGAAATTATGCTCCAAACTCTTTTACTTGACCTCTTTGCGGATATGATCTTTCATTACATAAGTATTGTAAATTATATCTCTCTAATCTATACTCCTCTAAACCACCACCAAGCTTGGATCCTTTATTTCACTGATACGACATTCATATCTCAAATCCTGCACATCCTCTGAACTCACAAACCTCTCGTGACAACTCCATTAACTCATAAATTAATATTTGACCTTTGAAATTCACATCCAAATTTACTATTCCATAACTATCTAATCTACGTCCACCACATAACATCTTCATTCTTAGTTAGAACCTCCCAACAATTACTTCATCCTTCAATTATGACATCACAAATCTTCATTCTTATATAACTAAGCTCCATATTATTTTCGGAGACATCTTCGGGTGATACCATTCAGCCTTGTTTATACGCCATAAGTAAATCTTTGGATATTTGACTACTTCTAATAATATCCTCAAAGCGAAAATTGTATTTCTTAAACAGAACTTCACAAGTACTCATCTCACATCAAACTCATTCTAACTTAAATTCCAAACTCCATATAACATAATTCATCCATGATATTCTGTACAGATATAACTTGTTTCACTAGACCTACGTGTTTCCAAACTTAAATCCGAAAGTAATGTTCATTAAATTGACCCAAATTTGAGAGACTTTTTCCTATGAGAACTTCTTCATAAAAATTTAAGTAGGAGTAAAGATCATCCCCATCATTAATAGAACTAGAAAATTCTGATTTATAATTTCACGAGTCCATATTTGTTCGTAACTCCAAGTCATAATTTTCAAAGTTCATGATCATATATAATCAAAATCTCAAACCATAATAAAGAGTTTTTCATACTTTCAGAATTCCATATAAAATTTATATCACAAATATTTTCACAATTTCCTTAACCCTGAAATTTTAACTCAACATCCTTGATCAAAATTCGAGTTCATAAACATATCGAGTCGACGTCTCGGCTTAGTTCGTAAATCGAAGTACTTGTTATAAAATCACTTATATAGTTAGATATACTAAAGATCATTGTTTTAATTCTCATAGCTACACTTTCATATAAAAGATCAACTTACTAAGCGTAAGAAACTTATTATAAATTCGATGTGGAAACAAGTAGGTTTAATAATAAGACACATCTATATTATTGAAGGATTCAACTACCTCCAATCAGTTCTTCATAGAAATATCACTCAGTAAAACTCATCACATATATAGCTTTCGCTCATAGCTTAAAACCAAATATGTAGTTAACAACTCTTGTAAACACACGAATAACACTTTGAATAATTTTGAATTTATATAAGAGGCTTATTAAGCTCAGCACATGAAATCACATAAAATACGAATATAGATTCAAAGGTCGAAGGACATGTGTACCTTGAAATAATTCCCAATAACTCGACATTCTAGATAACCACTATAGCTCGAACTTCATAATTTATCTCCATATACATACTCCAACAACGACCTCAAAACAATAACAACAATCATTAACCATCCTCACAACAATTTAGATAAACAAATTGAATTACTCATACTTTCTAAGCTCTTCCATGAACTAACCACCACAACCCTTATATACAACCCATTCTACTAATCCAACTCACGACATCAATTCTATCTCTAATTAACATTATTCTGATTTCAGAGAGTATTATCAAACAACATAATTTATAAAAATCAGTTTTTATAAACTTACTTAAGAGGCTTACTTCATATTAGAAGCTTCAATCCAATAAGAAAGATAAAATATTCAATATTTAAGTTTAACAACTCTTATCATAACTATATTTGCTAATCAATAACAAAATTGAGAACCAAGTTTAATTCTAAAATCAGAATATAAAATTCAATTGCACCACACTTGAATTGGAATTAAAGGAGATGAGGAATTAAGAAAAATTTGCTTATACCTTCATATGGAAAGGAATACCAACACAATGGCAGCAACAAGGCAAGCAAGTTAGCAATGACAACATGGGAAAACAAAGCCAACCATGGCAGCAACGCAACACAAAGTACAGCAGCAGTGCTGAACTTGTGTAAGGCGTAACTCATAGCTCCGAACTCCGAATTGAGCGATTTTTGTGCCCAAATTCATTAGCTCGAAGTGATCTACAACTTTTATTCAATAACAAATAGAAAAATTAGATTGCATGTTATAGATAATTGAGGCAACAGATTGTCGGAATAAAAATAGAGGAGAGAGAAATGAAGGTAGCAACACCAAACTTACAAAGACGATAACTCATAGCTCCAAACTCCAAATCAAGTGATTTTTGTGCCCAAATTCATTAGCTCGAAGTTATATACAACTTTGATTCAGCAACAAAGAGCAAAATTGGATTGCATATTGTAGATAATTTGGGCAACAGATTGTCGGAATAAAAATAGTGGAGAGAGAAATGAAGGTAGCAACACCAAACTTGCAAAGACCATAACTCATAGCTCCGAACTCCAAATCAAGTGCTTTTTGGGTCTAAGTTCAATAACTTTTCGATATCTACAACTTTCATGTAATAAGTTTGGGCAAATGTCGACTCCAGAATGCAGAAATTGAACATGCACATTACGGGGTATAAAATCAGAGGAGAGAGAAAATTATTGTTTGGGGTTTTTATTTTGGTTTTGGGGTTTCTCCCAATTCTCAAACACTTGGGTAATTAAACTGAAATATTTAAGAGAACAATTAATGTATGGGAAAATACACTTTGGCATTTGATTGAAAAATTATGAAGAAGAGAGAGTGATGCTTTAGCATCTAGAGTAGATGACATGAGTGAGGAGAGATAAATTGTAATTAAAAATGGGTTTCTCTTTATTTCAAAGCTTAAACTTCAATTCAATATCTCTATTGTATAAAACCCATACTAACTTATTTGTGCTTGGAACTTACTTTAGACGATAAATCATAATTCTCTAAGTAATTTCTTTACTAATATGAACATAGTTAACTTTGACTAAAACGTGTCTGAAAATATCAGCTATTATACTTATCAAATCTCATTTATAAAGTCGTTATTAAACCTGCTTAAAATATAGGCTATTACAGATTTTGACTTGTGTATTATTTGAAATAATAAGTATAATACTCTCTCCATATTATCTTGTTGTTTCTGTATTTTCCGTTGGGAACTTTTAGTATGTTGTTTCTATACTAAATCTTTTCATACATAATGTAATTTTATGACTTATATCTCCATTGGTTTTAAGCTGCAACAAACTTGTTCACATACTAATGATCAATATTTAATCTTTTACCTCTTAAACTTTTGTGTTATTGATTACCTTACATATTAACTCAAAGGCTTACAATCTTTATTTTAGTTTATTTTATTTTATTTAAAATAATGAAATCTTTCCCATTTTTAAAGTTGTATTGGTTTTTTCGATTCAAAAATAGGAACAACAAAAGAAGATAGAGAGACTAATATTTTCACCAAAATGATTTTTAAAGTTTGTTTCTACTTTGCTGAAAATTATATTCATTTAGAACATATTGCTATTGTAATATCCCAAAATTTTCAACATGTTTAATAAAATAATTAAGAAAGTAAAATCGTTCACTTACTAATTTTTTAGTTAAGTAAGTCTAACTATGAACTATTTTATTTTAGAGCTTTTAAATAAATTAACTAATTTTATGAAATATTGTAATTTGAAGAGTAAGATTACTAATAACAGCTAAGTGAGTAACGTATATTACAACAAAAAGGAAACAACCAAAATTACAACAAAATAAAAAAGAGAGAGGAGGAAACCTCCCCTAGGTGAACCCATGGTCAACACCGACCACTCACCACACCTACTCCCCTCTTTGTCCCCTACACTAATCTCCCCTAATTGAACCACCTGTTCCGGTATGGGACAAATCACAGGGTCTCGAACCGTTAAGTCCTTGTATTTAAGCCGGTTTCGATTCCTGCAAAAGATAATAAGTAAACTAGCATCGGGGGTTGATCCGAGGAACGCCCCTCCGATGCCTAAGTCAGTATTAGGTTAAAAGCCGGTAGCTCTCAAGTATAGTGTATTAGGATTCGTGTACGTACCGTATGACTCAGATCAACGGAGTATTTATAGGGACTTGATTAAGCCCATCTCTTTATTGGGCCCGGTATTTACGGGAGTGATCCCCAAGAATATTCCCTTAGGATATATTCTTATCTTTTACTGAAAGTATATCTTTTAGGACCGTAGGCACTGGAAATATAAACTGGACCTTAACCCAGGCTCGTAAGCCCAAAAGCTATTAGACCGGTATCAATTGAACCGGTATGGAACTTAGTCAGCCCCCATACAACTAGCCCCCAAGCCGGTATGACTAGCATAGGCGTATCCGGCTTAGTAGGTTGTAAACCGTTATGGGAGATGCTGAGTTACTTTTAGCGAGAGAATATGAATCGTTGGTCAGAGAATTCCAACAGTCGTCTCGAGCTGCGCACCTACATTGAAAGCTCTCCAAAGAGTGATTGCTTCACAGCTGGGTGCTACCGAAACACGTGGCATGATCATGTCGGGAAGACGAAGAGTCATTTAATCTTGACGGCGACTTTTCTTATAAATACCTCTTGTGCGACCTCTGCTTCTCACCTCTTGCAATCTCTCTCTTGTGATCGTGCTCATATCGGACTTTCTCTCTCCAAAATCCCTTCGTTTTCTTAGCAGTATTTGCTTGATCTCTCATTCCGGCCTCACGCTAACCGTTGATTCCGGTGTATTTTCCCTTCGCATCTTTACTTACCAGGTATTTTATCATAATCTTTTTCCAATTTCTTTTCAACCGTCTTATTTATAATGTCGTCCATTTCTGAAAATTCTGATTCCCAAGACAAATCTAAGTCTCCCTCCGTCATGACGGAAAGTGACGCTGAGTCTGACAACACTTCCATTAGGTCGGTAGAGGTTACCAATTCTCCCCAGGTTACTCCCATTTCAGAACATAGGGTGAATAGCCAGAATGACTGTAGTACTTCCGGTAGACAAGATATTGAACCGGCCATTCATGCCTCCCCCTTAAAGATGGTATTGGGGCAAACCGGGGCTTTGACAGTATGGGACCATGAGAGGTTTAGCTGAACATTCCCCTGACTTGTTTCCTCCCGGCCCATCTCCTTTCCGGCGCTCTACCTTTGAAGTGGGTGAGACATCCCATAGACCGGTACCTAGGGAGATTCCGGCCTCTCCTGTTCACTCAGATGCGGTAGAGAGTGTAGAAAAATATGTAGCGGGGACGGATGAGGAGTCCACCACTTTAGAAGCTGAGTCGGATTCTGACCGAGAGGACCCTCCCGAGATAATTCCTGAGGATTCTGATGAGGATACCCTGGCGGAATTGTTCATGCCGCCCAGTGATGAGGGTTGTGCCGGTAGCGTTCAATTAGATAGCGGCTAGGCTAGAACCTGCCGGCAAAGCAAATTTCTGGTTAAGGGTCCTCAATACTTTGCTTTTCCGGACGATTACAAATTAGTCCTCCCGGCTGAAGGAAGCCGTGTAACAGACTGCCCTTCAGGTCATGTGGCTATTTATGCCCACATGCTTGATTTCGGAATGCGATTCCCCTTGGACCCCTTTTTTGTCAAGGTCTTTAAAGCCTGGAATATATGTTTGGCCCAACTGACCCCCTTAGGATGGCGGAATCTGATGGCCTATGCTTGGGTGGTCCGTTATAAAGGTTTCCGGAGACCTTGAACCTCTTTCCGCAAACTCACTGGATTAAGGAAGACGGCTCTGCCAAGGGTAAAGGGCGGGAAGAAAAGGAAATCCCGGGATAATGAGCTTGAGGGCCGTGGTGGATGGATGTCAATATATACGAAGTGGTAAGTTACGGTCTACCCCACAACCCACTCCCTCAAGCTTTGGAGAGGCCGATTTTTCTGGGTGCGTGTTCCTGATGACTTCCCTTTGAGACGTCAATGGACTAAGCCCGTTCTCGCATGGAACATATCAGGACAGGGGTTTAACCCACGGGAACGCGTGGCCTTTGATACTTCGCGTCGGACTCCATCCCGACGCTGAGAGGCAAGAAGAGGATACCAGTTCCCAAGTACTAGCTTCCTCACACCAACTATGTTTGTACTAACCCGGCATTGTCGGCCTTAGGCTTCTGCCGGTCTGACCCATACGGTGTGTTTTGTTTTTGCTTTTGTTAGCTATCTGTTTCTGTGTTTATTGCTGTTTTCTGACTGTGATCTCGTCTTCTTTGTAGGCAAGGATTTCCTGATCCGTGAAGCTCTTCACGTCGATAGATCCTACCGGCCTTTAAGCAACATGCCTCCTAAACCTGCAAGCAAATTTGTCCCTATCCAACTGCCGGCTGGAGGTGGCCGAGGAGGCCGAGGTGGCCGGGGGTCTGGCCGGAAATCCGGCACCGACGACGATGTCAGGGATACTATTCCCCTACTACGCCGTCAGGCTGAGGTCCAGGCCCGGAAAAGGAAATCGGAGCAGACTGGGGCCGAGCCGGCGGCCAAAAGGATTGCCTCTAAGGTGGGCAAGGACAAGGAAACTAATGTTTCCACCGCTCCCCCCTTGCTTACCGGCCGGGTCGCCGAGGTAGGTACTTCTTCGCTGCGGCCCAAGATCTACAAGCAGCTGACTCTGCCGGAGATGGTGCCCGGCCTGGAGCCCTTTGCCAAGCCTAGAAAGTTGGGTTCTGGAGCGAACCCGGATGGAGATGTCGGACATTCTGAAAAGGCGCTAGGCTCGCTCCCCAGTAAAGAAGGGCGAGAAGTTCGATCCAAAAATGACCGTTTTGGACGACGAATCGCTGCTCCTGGACCGTCCTCTTGAAGGCGGGAACCTGGGATACCGTATTTTAAAAGCTACACAGCTTAAATACGATATTCCGGTGGACGAGGTTTATACGCTTGTCGCCACGCATGCGCATAATTTGGCCCTGGTAAGATCAATAATCTTTACCCTTTCTTTTGCAAGTTTGCTATCGGTTGATTCGTTGTATTGACCTTTCTGTTTTTCTTTGCCTTTTGCAGTCTGCCCAATCCGGTAAAGAGCTCTGCGACTTCTACCGATACTTCCAGACTTCTTACTTCAACGAAGTTAAGGAGAATAAGGAGCTGGAAGGCCGGATGGCCGCTAAGGAGCAGGAGCTGCTGGAGGCAATTACCGAGAAGAATGACGTGCTGGCTGTGGAGAGCAAGGCTGATGCCACCCTCACGAAGGCGGTGGAGGATCACTCTCTGGTCCTGTTTAATAAGGATGAGGAGATTAGGCTTCTCCGGGAGCAAATTTCTGAAGCCAAAGAGCTGGAGCGCGCCACCGTTAGGGAGTACCAAAAGAGTATGGACTTTGTAAGCCGCCTACTCAACCGGTACAACGGTGGCTGGTCTGCGGCCATGAGATGTGTTCGCCACTCCTTCCCGGACTTCGACTGGTCCAAGATTGAGGAGGCGCATGTCAAACTCGTCCATGGGCTACCAGTTGAAGGTGAGGACCTGGATCCCGGCGTTACTGAAGCCGATATTGCGAACGCGGATCCTAGGGAGGAGCTTGAAGAGGAGCCGGAAGCCGCCAATGATGATGCTGAGATTGCCAACCCCGCTACCGGTGAAACCTGGAGGAGCAGGTATTGATTATTGACGGCTCGGAGGAGGAAGGGCAAACCAAGTAGATTTTTCGCCTTCCTCGCTTCTTCTTGCTTCTGGCCACTTTGTGGGTGGTGTGCTTTTTGTAGCCATGCCGTCTTTTTCTTGGTCAGCCAAATTATCTTTACCGTTCTGTAAATCCGTTTGCCTGTGATCGGTATCTTTTTGTTATACTTTTTAGTGGTCGTACCGTATGTGGTCGACCACTTAGTTTTTAGGGTTGTAAGCTTTCATTGATTAATGAAGTACATTTTTTGGCCAACTCTCGTGTCGTCTCTTATTGTTTTTTATGTTCTTCCGGCATGTTCAATAAGGTCATTGTCCGATTTCTTCGCTCATATTATTTTTTATGCTGGTTATTCAACAATGTTTATGTTAATCCGGCAGATCCTCGGAGGTCATTGACCGGTTTCACATTATTGATTAATTCAGCAGATCCACTAAGGTCATTGACTGATTAATCAATAATGCTTAATCTATTTTCATCCGGCAGATCCACGAAGGTCATTGACCGGTTTCACACTATTGATTAATTCAGCAGATCCACTAAGGTCATTGACTGATTAATCAATAATGCTTAATTTATTTTATACCGGCAGATCCACGAAGGTCATTGACCGGTTTCACACTATTGATTAATTCAGCAGATCCACTAAGGTCATTGACTGATTAATCAATAATGCTTAATTTATTTTATACCGGCAGATCCACGAAGGTCATTGACCGGTTTCACACTATTGATTAATTCAGCAGATCCACTAAGGTCATTGACTGTTAATTAATAATGTTTAATTGGTTGGGGCAGCATTGAGACTTGATGTGTGTGGAAGATGCTCATTTTATTAAGATAAAACGGCTCTTCCCGGCTATGCCGGAATTATTGCCTACAATTAAACTGATAAATCTTTTCGGCACAAGCGCCTGATTATTCACTCCTACTGGCAACATTGCCCATCTTCTAACTAAACATAGTATTCTTAAGGACACTGGCGTTCCAACTATTTTTCAACAGCTTGCCTGCCATGTCTTCGAGCCGATATGACCCTGGTACTATCTCTTCTTTGACCAAGTAAGGTCCTTCCCAATTGGCCGTAAGCTTTCCGTCCACGTGGGCTTTTCCCGTTGCTGTCGTCCGCCTGAGGACGAGGTCTCCTTTGGAGATAGGACGGCTTCGCACTCTTTTATTGTAGGCCTTGCTTATCCGGTCTTTGTATGCTGCTGACCTCAGCTCTGCAGCCAGTCTGATCTCTTGTAAGAGGTCTAAGTCCTCCTTGTGTATTTGCTCATTCAAAACGGGCTCATAGTTCAGGATCCGCCAGTTGGGTAATCCCACTTCTACCGGGAGTACCGCCTCTGCCCCGAAAGCAATCCTGAACGGTGTCTCTCCGGTGGCTTCCTTCTCGGTGGTCCTGTTGGACCATAGCACTGCTGGTACCATGTCGGCCCATGCACCTTTCAACTCATCCAACCTTTTCTTCAGGGCATTGAGGATCTGTTTGTTAGCGGCTTCGGCTTGGCCGTTGCTTTGCGGATGGCAGACTGAAGAGTAGGCGAACTTGATGCTGTAAGGACGCAAAAAGTCGCGTATCGGACCGCAATCGAACTGGACGCCTGATCCATCACTATTCCCATCGGGATGCCGAACCTAGTGATAATGTTCTGCCAGATAAACTTCTTTACCTGATTAGCCGTTATTTGTGCCGTTGGCTCTGCCTCTATCAATTTCGTGAAGTAGTCAATACCCACTATTAAGAACTTTCTTCTCCCGGATGCCCGCGTAAAGGGCCCTATAATGTCCATCCCCCACTGGAAAGGGATTGGATTTAAAATCGGCTGGAGATCATTGGCCGGCTGGTTGATCACTGGTGCGAACCTTTGACACTTATCGCACTTTTTCACGTAGGTTTGGGCATCCGTCAGCATTGTAGGCCAGTAAAACCCTGCTCGCAGCGCTTTCAGTGCTAACGCCTTACCACCGATATGGTTCCCGCATATACCTTCATGAATTTCCTCAATTATTTTTGTCGCTTCGTTAGCCGTGACGCACCTTAGTAAAGGTAGTGAGAACCCTTTCTTGTACAACTGTCCTTGAAAGATGCAATACCAGACAGAATCCCTTTTCAATTTTTGCGCCGTCATCTTATCTTCCGGGAGCTCACCTTTGAGCTTATATGCCAGTATACCTCATACCATTCTGGTTCGGTAGTGATTGTATTAACGGACGCTGGGACAACTTCTATACTTCTTTCTACCAATGTCTCCACCCTGACGTTCCTTTTCTTGTCACTTAGACTGGAACTCGCCAGTTTTGATAGGGCATCTGCCACCATGTTTTCTGCTCTCGGGACCAATTGCACTTCGAAGCTTTGCAGCCCTTTTACCATGTTCTTTACCAGATGTAGGTATTTCTGCATTACCGGTTCTCGGGCCTCATACGTCCCTCATTTGGCTTGAGATTAATTGTGAGTCCGTTATCATAATGACGTTTCTTGCTCCAGCCGCAATGCTCAGACTTAGTCCGGCCAGGGCTGCTTCGTACTCAGCTTCATTGTTGGAGGCCTTAAACCCAAAGCGGATGGCATGTTCAAAGATTTCCCCTTCTGGGGATGTCATGACCACTCCGGCTCCGGCTCCACTCTGGGCTGCTGATCCATCCACCTCGATTTTCCACCTGCCGGTGGATTCTGCTGGTTCAGAGTAAGTTGTCTCCACTATGAAGTCTGCTAAAGCTTGGGCTTTGATCGCGGTACGCGGCCGGTATTCTATGTCGAACTCCGATAGCTCAATTGCCCACTTCAATAGTCTTCCTGTGGTGTCTAGTTTGTGGAGGGCTTTTTCCAAAGGCTGATTTGTGAGGACTTGGACAGTGTGGGAGTCAAAGTATGGTCTCAGCTTTCTTGCTGCAATCAAGACGGCATAGGCCATTTTTTCCAGTATTCATACCTCTGCTCCGCACCGGCAAGACGTGACTGACAAAGTATATGGGGCTTTGCTGCCCCTGCCGGTTTACAGCAATACCGCCGCGACCGTCTTCTCGGTTACCGACACGTATAACTGCAGTTTTTCCCCCAACTCTGGTCGGGTTATGGTGGGCAGTCGTAGGAAGTGCTCTTTTACCTTCTCGAAGGCTTGCTTCTGCTCTTCTCCCCATTCAAACTTCTTGTTTCCTCTGAGTATTTTAAAGAATGGCAAGGCCTTTTCCGCTGATTTGGAAACGAATCTTGTTAGGGCCGCCATCCGCCCAGTCAGCTTTTGAATATCCCGGATGCTCTTTGGCTCCGGGAAGTCACTGATGGCTTTGATTTTGTCGGGGTTGGCATCTATCCCCCTTTCACTCACCATGAAGCCTAGAAACTTACCGGATCGTACTCCAAACACGCATTTCTTCGGATTTAACTTCATTTGGTGTTGTCGGAGTGTTTCAAATGTTTCCTCTAGGTCAACTATGTGGTCCTCTTCAGTTAAGCTCTTGACTATACTGTCGTCCACATACACCTCTACGTTTCTGCCTTTTTGGTGCTCGAATATCTTATCTACCAGCTTTTGATAGGTAGCACCGGCATTTTTGAGCCCAAACGGCATTGCCTTATAGGCATAAACTCCTGCGTCGTGATGAAGGCCGCTTTATTCCTGTCGGATTCCAGCAAACTTATCTGGTGGTATCCTGAAAAAGCATCCATGAAGCTTAACAGTGCATGGCCGCTAGTTGAGTCTACTAGCTGGTCAATCCTTGGCAATGGGTAGCAGTCCTTTGGACAGGCTTTGTTGAGGTCGGTAAAGTCTACACACATACGCCATGTCCCATTGGACTTTTTCACCATCACTACATTCGCCAACCATATCCGGGTAGTCGCAGGGTTCAATAAAGTTGCCGCTAGCAACTTGTCTACTTCCACCTTAATAGCGCGTTCTTTTCTGCTGAGAAGTTTCGCTTCTTTTGCTTTACCGGCCTTACATCCTCGTTCACATTCAGGCGATGTACCATGAAATCCGGGTCAATGCCCGGCATTTCGTCTGCCGAGAAGGCGAAAATGTCGGCATGTCCTCTTAGCAAGGAAATTAGGTTGACCTTCACTTCTTCACCCAAATCGGATCCGATTTTTACTGTTCTGTCGTGTCTGTCCTCTTCCAGACTGATTTCTTCCGTTTCCCCCGCAGGGCTAGGTCTCGGCTGATCTGCCGGTCTTGCCTCGAAATTCTCCATGGACAGATCCTTCCTGACCTTATTTTCCAGCCTTCTCCGCTTTCTTTCCGACGGTGGTGTGTCGGCCGGCCGTTTATGATCAGAGTGTTTTAGCGCGGTAAGGTAGCATGCCTTGCCGACTCTTGATTCCTCTGATTTCTCGGGTTGCCGTCATTAGAGGTGTAGATCATGGTAAGGTGATATGTTGAGACAACAGCCTGGGCGTCATGAATTAGCGGCCTCCCAATGATGGCGTTATATGCCGCCGGGACATCTACAACCAGAAATTTCACCATGAGATCTTTTGACTGGGACCCCTCTCCTATTTTGACCGCCAGCTTTACCGTCCCCTCTGGGACAACAGATGCTCCTGTGAAGCCGATAACCGGGTAAGAGACTGGTTTCAAACATGTTTCGTCAAATCCCGTTTTTTCAAACGTCTCTTTGTAGAGGATATTGGCGGAGCTTCCCCGTCGACAGAACGCGATGGACCATCGATTGGATATTTGCAGAGATACCACCAAAGGGTCGTCATGAGGGTAAACGATTCCCTTAGCGTCCTCTGAGGTAAAAGCTACAGACGGCATAGATGGGGTGCCGGCCATTTTCTGGCGTTGTTATAGTTCACCTGGTGGCGGACCTCTTTGAGGCTAGCTTTCGCCCCGTGAATACTACCGCCTCTCGTTGGTCCTCCGCTTATGATGTGGATTTCGGTGATCCTGTCTTTTACCGGTCTTCTATTACCATTTTCATCCTCCCTTGGAGGAGTTTTGCGATCGTTCCTTGATAGGTACTGGGTAAAGTAACCTCGCCTGACGAGGTCTTCGATCCCGTCCTTAAGGTCCTTGCAATCATCTGTTTTGTGGCCGTAATCATCATGAAATTCGCACCACTTGGACTTATCCCTACCCTTGTAGTCTATTTTTCGCGGCCTTTGCCACTTATCGTCCTTACTATGCAGTTCGAAGATCCAGGCCCGGGATATTGTTAGCGGAGTATAATTGTTGTATTTGTCAGGCCTTCCTTCGAACCCCTTTTTCACAGAGTTGCTTTCCTCTTTTCTGCCGGTTGACTCGGATTTTTTGTCCTTCCGGTATTTGTCATCCCGGCGATCCTTGTCTTTGTCTTTCTCTTTATCTTTTTCTATAGCCACTGGCCTTTTTGCGTTAGCTGCCTTGTCAAACTCCCCCCCTGATGAAGTCATTAGTCTTTCCCAGGACTTCTGTTAGGCATGTCATCTTTTTTCTGCCGAGATAACTGCGAAATGGGGTACCTTCTTTCAACCCCGTCATTAGGGCCAGTACTGCTACTTCCTGCAGCAGTGTTGGGATGGTGACGGCTTCGGCATTAAAACGCCCGACATAATCCCTCAAGCTTTCCGTCTCCCCTTGTTTAATAGACATTAACTCGCCGGTTGTTCGTTCACGACGCTTATTGCTGACAAAGTGTGTTACGAACATGGATGTGAGTTGTCGGAAGTCAAACACGGTTGCCGGCGGAATGCTTTTAAACCAGGTCTGCCCTAGTCCGGTTAAGGTGGATGGGAACACCTTACACCATACTGAGTCAGTTTTGGTGTACAACATCATATGACCCTCATAAGCCGATAGGTGATCCTCTGGGTCAGTCTTACCGTCATACTTGCATGTCGGCATTTTCAGTTTTTCCATGGGCTCCTGTAGAATCGCAGTGGAGAAGGGGGAATTCCGCAGCGACACCTGCGCTCTACGCCGGTATTCACTTCGGCTTCTCGGCTGGGAGGAATGCTGCTGAACCTCATATCCTGCGCCTCCTCCTCTTCTTCCTCCTCATTCCCCACCTGCTCTGTGGGGTCTTCGAATTCGCCACCTGATCCTGGTCATGCCAGTCTCGCTCACCTTGGCGGCCCGTCCACGGTGTACGAAGTTTTCTCACCGGGCTGTGGGCTCTGCTCAAGGGTCGCTTTGGCCGGGGACCGGTCGGTGGGGTACCGCTTGCCATTGCCTGAAAAACCTCTGCTGCACTTCTGAGTTGCTCTAGGGTGAACATATTCTGCAAGGTGTGGAAGATGTCTTCCTGGGGAGTTTTAGGGGTTTTCCTAGTTGTGTTCACAGGCGGCCGATTGTACCTAGCGGCCGGCAGCGGAGTTGAGTACCCCGGGGGGCTTGGTCAATGGGGACATTGTTCTCATCGGTTTCCGGCATCCCTAATGGCTGCTTAGGATCCATAAGGGTTTTTGGATGCAAGGGATGGCTTAGACTACAAGGTATTGTTCTCCCTTCCTTCTAACGCCAATTGTTCCGGTATGGGACAAATCACAGGGTCTCGAACCGTTAAATCCTTGTATTTAAGCCGGTATGGATTCCTGCAAAAGAGAATAAGTAAACTAGCCTCGGGGGTTGATCCGAGGAACGCCCCTCCGATGCCTAAGTCAGTATTAGGTTAAAAGCCGGTAGCTCTCAAGTATAGTGTATTGGGATTCGTGTACGTACTTATGACTCAGATCAACGGAGTATTTATAGGGACTGATTAAGCCACTCTTTATTGGGCCCGGTATTTACGGGAGAGATCCCCAAGAATATTCCCTTAGGATATATTCTTATCTTTTACTGAAAGTATATCTTTTAGGCCCGTAGGCACTGGAAATATAAACTGGACCTTAGCCCAGGCTCGTAAGCCCAAAAGCTATTAGACCGGTATCAATTGAACCGGTATGGAACTTAGTCAGCCCCCATACACCACCATTCATCATCTACCACCTTCAATTCTTGTCTCCAAATATCTGTCTATAAATGCACAGAAGAATTGAGCTTGAATCACAAACTCAAAACCACAAAGAAATCACATAGAAGTTCTTCTCCTCTCACTCTCCTTCTTCTCAGCACCACCGAGCCACCACCAGTACGCGCACCACCTTTTTGCGCGCCACCACCACCCTAACTGAAGAACCCACGTCAGTTCTTCACCGAAGCTGCACCGCACGTGGCGCCACCATCTCGCTCGCACGCTCCTCTATTTCGTTTCGTTGTTGTTGCTCCTGCCGTCACGCGGTTGCCGGAGGCCCGAAGACTGACGGCCGACACGGGTCTGCTGCCACCGCCGCTTGCGCCGCTCGCCGGAGCTTCTGCTCTAGTTGGTTTCGTCCCTGCTCCAAGAGAGCAGAGGTATACCACCTCTTTTGATTTTCATTTTCCCTCTTAAAATTGATTTACAAGTATTATAATGATAGCCCACTTGTTACCCATTGCTAATTATTGTAATTGAGCCTAAAAATTGGTTTGCATTAGTAAACCAACTCAATGCAAGTGTTGCATGTTTATTAATTGGGCTTAAATGTGACTTTTGATAGTGTTAGTTAAGCTCCTTAATATTATTTGGGCTAATTGAGTTAAACTAAAGCTGATTTAGTATTTTGTTAAGTTATGTTAGTTTAATTTATTAAGTTAAACAGAATGCTGGGCTTATAATCTGATTTACTTAGTTAAGTCACTTAAATTAATTTTGTTGCCTTGATATGTTCGGCTTCAGTGGACTGTTTTGTTAGATTAATTAAATCACTTGTTTTAGTTTAAACATTTAACTAATTGGGTTGATAATTATTATACTAAGAATTAATTAAAAAGGTTAGGTTAAACTAATTTATTTCTAGTCCTTATAATCTGAATTTTTTTTGTAAGAGGTTAATGCTAATATTTTAGATAAATAACTTTATGATGTATAAATAACTAATTTATTAATTTATTTCTAGTCCTTATATAAACTTGTATAAATAACTTTATATATAGTTCCTAAGTTTATTAACTACTAATATAAGAGGTTAATGCTAATATTTTAGATAACTAGAATGATGTTATTAATAACCAATTTAGTTTAGTGATCATGCGAAAATTGTTGGTTAATCATGGATGAGTAATATGATAAGTGTTTATAATTAGTTTTAGTTTCTAAAGCATATGAGGAGTTCGAATTATAATATATTAGTGGTCATTAGATTAATGATAATAATAATTCAAATTTAGTGATAACCACACCTAAGCTTATTTAGGAAATAATGAGTTGTTTGATAGTAATAGTGTATGTTACTCATTGGTTAACTTTTAACTATATTAAGGTTCAAGGTTGATAATATTTTTCCTATTATAAAAGGATATTAGAAGTAATGGTATAAACTATAAGATGAGACTAAGATTGTTTAAGAAAAACACAACGTCTAATTAAATAGTAATAAATTTCATTATTCAATTCTTTATTAAATTAAGAGAAGGAATATTATAAGCCTCCCCCGGCTCTCAAGAAAACGTAACTACGGTACCAGGTAACGTCTATTGCTAACACCCACAATTCCTTTCGAGTGATGTTTTATGGTATTTCGCACTATGTTGTTGATATATGAATTGTGGAATATGAAAGGTTTTATGAATATGATGATTTTCTATGAAATGAAATGACTTCGATGTTTATGAAAATATGAGTATGATAATGCTATGATTTTAATGATGCTTCATGATTATGATTTCAATGATGTAATGTAATTATGATATGACACGTAAAAAGGAACGAAACATGATAAAGTACAGTGAAAGATGGTTCTTGGCAGTATGATACGGGTACCACAAGTGTCACCTATGTTGTGGCCACCCGACTGTTTTATGATACGGGTAACGCAAGTGTCACCGATGTTGTGGCCACCTGACTGATAAATAATACGGACACCGCAAGTGTCACCTATGATGTGACCGCCCGACTGTTATGTAATGGGAGACGTCCCTTATGTTACGATGTATTAGCCAAGTTACTAAGATGATTAAGTAAGATGAAAAGATAATGAAGAAGATTATAGTATATTTATGAAATGATCAGATATGTTTATGGAATGGTTTTACTGTTCCCCTCCTCCCTGTTTGTTAATAAAATGAATTGAAATGTTTTACGATGTTAGAGTAGTATGTTACTGAGTCTCGGCTCATGACGTTTTGTTTTCTATTTTAGGTACTGGTGATGATAAAGGAATGGCGTAGCTGTGAGGAGTTGTTTAGTTTAAGCTTCCTTAAAAGCACTTATGATTTAGTTTATGTCAAACTATGTTAGTTGCTAAGTTTCAACTTTAGTCTTTATTGATGGATAATTATGATGCTTTAAGTTATAATATGTTTAAGTTATGAATTTATGTTAGCCTTGTGCTTCCCACTTGGGAAGTACGGCGGTAACGCACCGACCCTCTAGGTTCCGCTGCTAATGACTCTCTAATTATCCTAATAATGATGATTAGAGGTTAGGGTGTTACAGCTATCCTCCAATGTAGGTTGCACCCAAAATTTTAATATTCCAATATGCTTGAGTATTAATAGTATTTTAGGGTATACTCAATTCCATCTAATGTCTTTTTAATAGTTGGTGTTATATTGTACTCTCTCCGTTCTCTTTTGTTTTTCTCATTTAGAACTTGATACTATTCACAATTGAAGAGAATCTTCTAAATTATTTTCAACATATGATATAAAAATATAGTCATGTGGGGTCTTGTTTGATTCGTCTCAATGAGTATTTTATTAATATTTAATCATTATAATTTTTACTAATACACAATGAAAGATATTTAAGGTCAATATGTGCATTGACAAACATGAAATTCAAAATAGAATGAACACAAAGAAACAGAGGGAGTATAAAGTCGTAGATATCATTTATATCACAATCTAAATTATTCTACTAAAAGTCACACCAGAAAAATCGCATGTATTGTCAGTTTCTATTATAATTTGATTCTGCCTTCTACATTATGGCAAGAAATTACACTATATATACACTCAATAGGTTTATTCTTAATATATACAATAGAAGCAATTTAACATCTATATAAAATAGATAAGTAAACAAAGCAAAGCTATAGATCTTACATTACAATTAATAAGAACCGTCCACAAAATTTCCAATTGGCATATAGTTGTTGAACATGAAATACCATTATGTAATTTTCTTGTCAAGATTCCCATTGTTATATACGTTTAGCTTAATTGAATTACATCTAGTATATATAAAACATTTATTTGCATCTATTTTTGTCCCAAATCAATAGAGAAGAAATCAATAGATTTACTTGCTATAGAGTTGACTCACATTACGCTTAACACAAATTTAAAAATTAACGTTATTTAATGATTGTTACAATATGAGTAAATGCAAATACTCGTAAAGAAATTAGAAATACCTAAAAAAACACGCAAAAATATCAAATTAAAAAACTTAATTATTATACATTACAACCTATAAGTAATATACATAACCAATTATCACATTTTTTTATTTATTATGCATGAGCTCAATGTATCTCTTACAAAATTATATTATGGTTTCAACTTGTGCATTAAATTCTCACTTATATTGTCTTACTCCACCGCTGGAAATTTTAGCAGGCGTTATCTATATAGAAAATTTTGGCAGCAACTACAAATAAGGGAGCACATAAATGAGAATCTTTAATAACATGTGATAAAAGTCTCGTTATATTATTTTTGTTATATATACTTGTTTCATAGTCATGTGTGCATTGTGTTTTACATTGAAAATCAATGTAAACTAATTTTTAATACTCACTTGCTCTAGAGTAATTTTAGTACTTTTCTTTTGTCTCATAACACCATTTACACTTTTATGGTAGTTGTATCTTTCTACACAAAGCAACTTTTGAATTTTTACTATGTTTGTACTCATTTTATATTTATTATGTTCTGGCATAACCAAAGCCGCTGGCAAAATATGTGCATGCTATGATCAAGAAAATCCATGTATGTTAATCCTATTTTGTTGTAAATTGAGATACTTAACAAAAAAAAATCACATGAGTTAATTATGATTGCATCTATTTTAACAGTGGCTTTGGTCATGCCAGATACGCTAAGAATATAAGAGATAAATCCATAGAAGTTTGAGGAGGAAAATACTAAACTATGATTATTTATAAAGAACACTCATACATGTATAACTTTCCTAAAGCATAAGTGGTTGTCTAAATAAAAGCCATAGTTAGATGATTTAAAATTTTATGATATTGTATTGAGCGAGAATAATTTTTACGCTGGCTTAGGATTAGTATGTTGCACAATTATGACTTATTCATTATCTATAATAATTAGTATTATCACTATTATTTTTCTAGATTTGACACTAATCTAATAACATGTATAAATAGTAAAACTTAAATTTTGGTTATAATCAATCACTCATTTGTTTAGCCAACTAAGATTGAAAAAAAAAAATGTTAATGGAAACATAGCGCTTTTAGGATACATAATCAAACATCAATATTATATTAATCAATAACAAATCCAAACTAATCTATGAAAAATCATAAATTTGATTTTATTTTCTCTTGATCATATTTTAAGAGTATTTGCATAATAGCAATATTTTCCCTTTTTCTAAATTCTTTGTTATTTCATGAATTTTTAAGCTTTTCATAGTCTTCTCTGTAAAAGACATTGTTCATAAACAAACCAATGAAAATACATTTTATTTATTTTCTTATAAATTAGAAGCAATTTACCAACCAATTTACGTACTGTTTTTTAATAGACCAAAAGTAACATCTTTAATCCTATCAGAATAATAATTTTCACTCGAAAAATAACCACAACACCCTATTACTGTAACCCCCCGAAATTTTGTAACCTTAATTACTCATGATTATTGGCAGCGGAAACAAAACTTAAGTTGTGGGTTATGAGCCCATAAATAAAATAATAGCCTTAAAATGGTCTCTAAAAATATATAAACTCTCAACTAGAGCAATAATGATTGCTCATGATACATAGTATTCAAAATATCCCAAATATACGTAGAATCACTAATTTATCATTTCTATTATGCTTTGCCATACCTAAAACAGAAAACAAAACGTCAGGAGCCGAGGCCCAGTAACATACTACTCAAACAGCGTAAATTCCATTCAACTAATTTTATTTGCAAACAGAGAGAAGATAATATAGTTAAACCATATCATAATTCATATCAGGAATTTAAAAGAAAGATTCGTATTGTTATTCATCATTATATCATATTAATTATCAGAAATCTTCCTTTGGTTACTTGGCGAGTACAACAGGAAGGCTAAGCCACCGAGGACATATGTCCCCCATCAGAAGGTGGCATAAAGCCATACCATAAGGCAAAGCCACCGACGACCTTTGTCCTCCATCAGAAGGTGGCATAAAGCCATACATAATAACACAAGGCAAAGCCACCAAGGACCTTTGTCCTCCATCAGAATGTGGCATATAATGCCAACATAACGTAACGCGGGTACCACCGAGGACGATGTCCCTCATCAGAAGGTGGCGTTGCCGCCATATAACAGAATGACACGTGCACGGTCCAGAAAACATAGTACTGCCATAAACCATCTTTCACTTTTATTTATCATGTTTCGTGATTTTAAAGTATATTTCATAGAACATCTTATAAGCATCATGAAACCCAATAGCATCATCATAAACATCATTTAATAAAACATCTCATATCCCGCAATCCATAAATACATATCATCATAACATTATGTAAAAGCGTCATAAAACATAGTTGGAAGGGGAGTGCGGGTGTTAGCAGTAGACGTTACATCGAGTCGTGATTATTATACTTGATATCCGGGGGAGGCTTGTAATATCCCCTTTCCTTTCTAATCTATTCAAGAATTAATAAAGGACGAATTATTAATATTTTGATTTAAATTCTACGATCCATTGAAATGAGTCCATCATAAATATAACTTAATAGTGAGTTTCTAAAATTAATAGTTAGGAAACCTCATTATCACCATTTATTACTTAACTATAATTCTTGACTTTACTAGCTTGGTCACTAACTTATATAAAAATATTTATTTAGTAACAACCACTTCTTATAAGATTCATGTTTAATGACTTGAAGGTATGATTATAAAACTTTCATATCTTAATTAGACTTTTAATAGTAAAGTGATATCTAACTAATTATTAAACTCTAATTTGTATTAGTGATATCCTACTAGTTAATGTATAAGTGACTTACTTGATTTATAACTTAAGAAGTGATATCCATTTCATCAAGCTAAAATTAAAAGTGGGACTATAATTATTCATTATAAGCTTATCAACATTATGCTTATAATCCATGTGTACTTAATTAGTATACGTTTATAATACATAAACTTAAGTTATAACTATGAAATTATAATTTAATTAATCAAGACACCCTTTATGTATTAAAGGTGTGCAATTTTAGTGATTATGTCATAATCTATTTAAAGCTATAATTAGATTGTATGATTATATGAAGTAGAGTGAACTTTATAACAATAGAAAACTTACAGAGGGTCTAACTCTTTGCTCCTAACACCAAACTGATTGATTTTTGTGTCTAATTTCAATAGCTTTTCGAGATCTACAACTTTCATGCAGGAATTATATGCAAATTCTGACGGTAATAAGAAGATATTGAGGAAAAACAATACGACAACCTAAAATCAAAGGAGAAAGAAAGTGGGTATTTAGGGCTATTCACAGGTACTTAGCAAGAATAAGACACATCAATGGAAATTAAGATTTTTATTTGGTGGTATAAATGGAGGTTGTGGTTATAGTTTGTAATTTTCAAGTGGGTGAGAAATGGTGAAATTAACCCACTATTTATAGTGGTTTTAGGAAGAAAAACTCCATTAAACTAATGAAGACTTAATGGTGAAGAATACTTGGGGAGAAAGGTCTTCTAGAAGCCTTGGAAATCAAGGAGATGGAGCTTGAGGAAGAACATGAAATGTGTGGTCATGGTGATTTTCCATTTTTTAGGAAAATATCAAAACTATATACTATGTTATAATAAGTATTGCCACAACAAACATTGCTTTTGAAATAATTAAAGTAACCATCGTTTAGAAAAAAATCTTAACCATGATGGTTACGAAAAAGTTTCGGACACAATTAAGTTACTAAACATAATTAGTAAATAATAAAGTTAGTTAAAATTCGGGGTATTAGAATTACATGTACCTATTTTGAGATTTATAATTATCTTATGGATTAATAATCACATAAATTTTCCCTTCCTTTTCCCTTCACAGCTGCAAATACTAATTCTCTAACTCCACTTCGTTTAAACTGATTGCAACAAATATTAATAGTTTTTTTGTTTATTCAATAATCCGCCTTTTAGATTTGAAAAACCATTTAGAAAATTTAAGAGGTGAGGAAAAAATAAAAAGTGTGAATATTATATCATATTATTACAATATCAGATCTCTATCATATATATATATATGTTTGATTGTTTACACGTAAACCTAATTTTTTGGACTAATTGATTTTTGTTTATCCACTTTTTTGAGCATTAAGTCTTAAGAGAATTAGGTATATAGGACAAGAGAAGTATAATGAGTATTACCTAATTGTTTTACAGTCTAGATCAATGCGTACATTTGATCATTAGTTTTTCTTTTTGTATAATTATACCTAACAAATGGATCCAAGCATATCATACTTAATGTTTTAACACATATGACTTTTAAGATAAATTTCAAATTTTGACTTTCAAGAAAATAAGTGAATGTAATCTTCTAGAAGGAAAAAAAGCAATTTATATATAACCATCAATGCCACATTGAGTATCGTCATTCGAAAATGTTTGTAAAATTTGAGAATTTCATTTGGACAGTTCTAGATAATTTTAAAGGATTTTTATGTGTATGATGTAACTATCAATGCCGCATTGTCTGTCGTCAATGCTTGCAAAATTTGAGAATTTTTTTTATCACTCATCAATATCTAACTTTTGTAGTTGACACTTGGCTATATCATTAAGTTTTAGAAAATATAATTAATGTATACGCCCATACTAAACTGCTACATGATTACATATTTATTTGATCACATATTATACTCTTCTTAACTTTTTATTTAATAATCTTTATCGTTTATAGCAATATTTAAATCACTCTTTCTGCTATATATTGTCCTACTTATCTATATCTATGTTACTTAAAATCAAATGTAGTTTTACACTCCTACTAAATTCACATTGCTTAAACAATCTACATTCTAATAAAGACACTACAAATTAATTGCGAAAACGACTTTCATTTTCACCCCAACATAATTTTCTTTTATCTTGTTTTTCGTTGCTTTAGTTTTTTTTCCGTAAATTTTCTTTGCTTTACTTTGCCAACCTTTTATACCTCTTTCATTATCTATCTTTTCATTTTGTTCGTTTCAAATAATATCAACTCACTCCTTAATTTTCTACCTTTCTCTCTCCTAGGTTACTAACCCTCTGTACATGTACATTTGAGTTTTATGGGTTCTTAAAGCTTTCAAAATTACCACTATTTCACCAATTTTATTGAGCCAATTTTTGGGCTTCTTTCTCATGAAATATGAAGACCATCATGGTAAATTTTGTGGATGAATTTTTTGGGCCAATTTTTTTGGAGTTTTTTCCTCAATATCTGTAGATTTTTCTAAGTGTTTTTTAGGTGTTGTACATTAATTATCAGAAGTTTTGGGACCAATTTAACATGATTTATAACTGATATGGTATCTAAGAAGAACAAAAGAATATAGTATATTGAATAATTTCATTCAAGAGAGTACCTGGGCTAAAATTTCAATGTGAACTATATAGAAAAAAAAATTAAGAATATTTGAACTTATGAAAGATTAGAAAAGAAAAATTATATAGAAATAGAAAAGAGAATGGGAGCAGGAGAGGGGGTAAGTGAACTTAATTCCAGATTATTATTACTATGTTTTTTTTCTTATTACTACCCATGATGACCTGATAATTTTTTTCCGAATTGTTATATAACATGGAATGCCATAATGCAAATCGACTTTAAATAATTAATGAATTACTTACCTGATTTATCAATTAAACAATTACTATAGAACTTTTCTTAATTAAGATAATATATATTATTACCTAAATTTTGTTTCAAATATTAGTAAAATCAACATAAATTAAGAACTAATTATGGAAAAGGTACATAAAATTTTCAATCAGTCACAATTTCAAATATTGTATTGTATTGCCAAATGTACTTTTATAATATAACATATAATGAAAATTACAAAAGGATCAAATTTTGAAATTTCAACATGTGAAAGAAAATTAGTTTTATGAACATTAGTAATCAAAAGAAAATGTTAGTATTATGCTATTTAAGTACGATTCTTAGTTTACAATATTATTTATATAAGTTATATATAGTTTAACTTATTTAGTGTTTGCGTAACATGTTGATTTTATAATAGTTATCCAAAACCTTTATACTTATTTCATGATAATGAATAGATATTACTTAGAAATCGAATTAAATGTATTACCCATAGCTTAGTCATATTATCATGTTATAAGCTTAGAATTTAATAGTTGCACTCATATAAGTGAGTTAGTTATTAAAATTAAAAGTGATTATAACTTTTAAACTAGTTTAGGAGTATATGTTAAAACATGTTATAACTTGAATAATTTAAAGTTTGACCATCTAAGATGTGTATGATGGTATTATGGATTTCTTTGATAATGCAATCTGTTACAAACCAATTAATTGCACTTCAAATACTCTAGTGCCTAAGATTGCTAATGCTACAACTCAAAGGACTTTAGGCCTATTGCATGTTACATTGTTGTCTACAAGTTGATCTCTAAGATTTTCACTTCCAGACTTCAACAAGTCATTACAGAGGTGGTGGATTGCTCTCAAGCTGGCTTCATACCTGGAAGGCAGATTGTTGATAATATTCTTTTGGCTACTGAACTGATTAAAGGGTATACTAGAAGTCATATGTCTCCTAGATGTGTTATTAAAGTTGATATTAGGAAAGCTTATGACTCTGTGGAGTGGAGTTTCCTGGAGCATTTGATGAAGAAATTGGAGTTTCCAATGCAGTACAGCATTCATTGGGTTGTGGCCTGTGTTAGGTCTGTTTCCTACTCCATTTTGAGAAACAGAGTCCCTACAGTGCCATTCCTAGCGCAGAAAGGTTTGAGATAGGGTGACCCCTTGTCCCCCTTCCTATTTGCCATCAACATGGAATATCTGAGTAGAAGCCTTAGCAGTATGAGTAAACAACATGGCTTCAACTACCATCCCAAATGTAAGAAAATTCAGTTGACTCATCTCATGTTTCCTGATGATTTACTTATGTTTGTGAGAGCCGACCACAATTTGGTGAAGAAAATGATGGATGCTTTCTAGAAATTCTCTAAGGCTTCAGGATTGGAGGCTAACAATGAGAAGAGCTGCACTTATTTATGTGGAATTCCTAATGTGGAAGCTATGCAAATAGCTAGCAGTATTCAAATGCCTAATGGGGCATTCCCTTTTAGGTATCTTAGAGTGCCTCTTGCTACCAAGAAGCTAACATTCTCTCAGTGTAAACCTTTGATAGACAAAATTACAGCCAGAGCTCAAGGATGGATGGCTCATTGTCTCTCTTATGCTGGCAGGCTACAACTTATCAAAGTGATTTTACAGAGCATGCAAAACTATTGGGCTCAAATCTTTCCACTGCCTAAAAAATTAATAAAGGCGGTTGAAACTATTTATAGAAGGTTCTTATGGACTGTTGCAGTTGAATTTTCAAGGAAGGCACTAGTGGCTTGGTCATTTATTCAACTGCCCAAAATAGCAGGGGGGTTAAATATGGTGAATATGGTTAATTGGAACAAACCAGCTCTGCTGAAACTGTTATGGGATATTGCATTTAAGCAAGATAAGCTGTGGGTGAGATGGGTTAATGCATATTATATCAAGAGGAACAATATCTATGATGTTGCTATTACAGGCAATATAACATGGGTGTTGAGAAAAATTATTGCTTCTAGAGAGCTTCTGCCAAGTGTGGGGAGGTTGGAGTTCAATTAGCTCTCGTCTATACTTCAGCATTAAGAAGACTTACCATAAACTGCAGGGTGATAGTGAGAGGGTTGAATGGCGAAGGATGGTGTGCAATAATAAAGCTTCCCCAAAGAGTATATCCATACTATGGCTCAGCTTGCTTAATAGGGTCTCTACTGCAACTAGGTTACATCAATGTGATATCAATGTTAGCCACCTATGTAGGGTGTATGATCAGGCCCCTGAAACTCTCCAGCATCTCTTTTTCAGCTGTAGCTACAACAAAGAGATATGGAAAAATGTGCTGGAATACATCAACTGGCAGCCCCAGGTAGATGCACAAGAAGAACTGGTGTAAGATGTGAAGAAAGCTAGAAGTAAGAAAATTAAGGATATAATTTTTGTGATGCTCTATACAAAGAGCTTGTATGCTGTCTGGATGCAGAGAAATAATAAGGTTTTTAATCATATATTAATGAGTCCTAACATTGTTGTTAAGGATATCATTTATAAAGTGTTTTTTACGTGTAGTAAGCAAGCAAGAGAAAAACTGATCAAGTAAGCTAGGAGTTTGGGGAAGGCCTCGGAGTTGGGATGTTGTTTCAGGCAGCCTGTTGCCTTAGTGGTGCCTTTGTAATTGTTTTTTTTGGTTATCAATAACTACTTTGAATTGCCAAAAAAAAAAAGAGTTTGACCATCTATGTTTAGTAGAACTAACCATAAATAATATTTATAATTTATAAGTGACATTACTTGACTTAGTTATAAGCTTGCATTGTTATAACTGTTATTACTTAGCATTAAGGGGTTTACTCATTTTGGGAATTAGTATAAAAATTCAACACTCAATTCCAAAAAAAAAAAAGCAATGAACTTATCCAAACAGAAAACACACACACGCAGAGGAGGGAGAAACGTGGGTCTTTGAAGTAGCGACATGAGGACTGCTGGTGGGCGACAATTCGCGGTGACGACAAGCGGCAGAGGGGGAACAGGCAGCAATGACGTGATGTGGCAGAAGGAGGTGGTGTAGAAATTGAAGAGAGAGAAAGAGAGATTGGGCGAGAGGGAGGCTCGAAGGGGACGAGAGAGTTGCAAATGGGGATGGAATATGGTGGATGCTGGTTGGTTCTTCGGTGGTGGTTGGATGTCGGAGCAATGGTGCTCATAGGTAGTGGTCGAGTGGTGGAACAGTGGTGGTTGATTGGGTTTTGAAGAACAGATGTTTAAAGTTGGGATTTGTAACCCATTTTGTTGGAGATAAATTCTGAATTTTGTTGTTGTTTTTGTGATGTAAATTTCCAACTCAATCTCCCTATCTATAGAGGGATTGTGTAACACCCCGCCAAATTACATAAACTTAATCGTCATCGGAAGCATAACTTAAGTCTGTGGGTTATGGCCCACTAATAAAATGATAGCCTAAAATTGAAAATCCACTATACAATTACTCATCGTAAGATAATACTTGTTTATCCATCATACAAAATATCCTAAAACCTTATAGAATCATACATAATCTCTATAACGCAGTCTATATCCACAACTGTTCTTCCATACCTAAAACATAAAATAAAACATTGTGAGCGAGGCTCAATAACATACTACCCTAACATTGTAAAATCATTCCGATTCATTTTATTAGCAATCAGGGAAGAGAGAAATAGTAAAATAATTTCGTAAACATAAACATTAAATCATAATCATAAAACATTGTCATCATTCGTTATCTTGTTCATCATCATCATATATATTTTACTTTGGTAACTTGACTAGTACAACAGAAGGGACGTCTCCCCATAACATACAGAAAGGCGGCAACAACATAGGTGACACTTTCGGTGCCCACATCGTTAACATACAAAAGGACGGTCATAACATAGGTGACACTTGCGGTGCCCACAGAAAGGCGGTCACAACATAAGTGACACTTTCGGTGCCCAATCATTAACCATAAGGGTGACCACAACAAAGATGACACTTGTGGTACCCACGGGATACTGCCAGGAACCTTCTTTCACTTGAATGTTTCGTTTATTATAAGATAATTATCATCATAATGTAATCATCATTATGATTTTCGTAACATCAAAGTCATCATACTTCATAAAACATCAAAACATTTAATAAACATCATTTAAATAGCAAACATTTCATATCTCGCACACCATAAAAACATCGCATAAACATTTCATAAAATAGTCATATGAAACATTGTTGGAAGAGGAGTGCGGCTGTTAGCAGTAGACGTTACCTGAATTCCTGCTTAACAAACTTGATAGCCGAGGAAGGCTTGTAATATCCTTTATCCTCTTTAATCTATTCAAGAATAATTTTATTAATGAACGTTTCCTTATTTACCTTTTAAGCCTAAATACTAGCTAGAGCTTATTAAGGTCATAACATTCATTATAACGTCATAAGGGTCTCCATAAAGGTCGTTATTTTTCTTAAGCATTATTAACTTCTTAAGGCGACTCTTTAATCGACTAATAAAGTGAAATAACTCTTTTCATTATAATTTTAGAATTATCGAAACATTATACTTGAAGTGATACATATTATAAAACCATTCGAAAGTACACTATTATTATAGGAGTTCATAGTTAATCATTAATAGTCGTTTATTATTAAATTAATTAAGTTTAAAGCTATAATAGAACCATAAACATTATTTAATAGGAAAAATTGTCAAGAATAAGTCAACATTTGCGTTGACCGCTTTTAACAAGTCAACCTTCATTTATTCCAGTAGCAAGTCAAGCTTGTACATGAATTAGCTTTTAACAAGTTTTTTTACTTATGACCTGAACAATCCCTACAATTTTGTTTAGTTTTAACAGGTGTGTATTCTAGAACTCATTAAATTGTTCTCTAGAACATATTTGCACTGCTTGAATTTGATAAAAGTTCCGTGAGAAACTTAAAACTGAACAAAATTGTAGGGGTTATTCAGGTCATAAGTAAAAAAACTCGTTAAAAGCTAATTCAGTTACAAGCTTTACTTGCTACTGGAATAAATTAAGGTTGACATGTTAAAAGCGGTCAACGCAAAGGTTGACTTATTCTTGACAATTTTTCCTATTTAATATT
Source organism: Beta vulgaris subsp. vulgaris (assembly GCF_026745355.1). NCBI lineage: Eukaryota > Viridiplantae > Streptophyta > Magnoliopsida > Caryophyllales > Amaranthaceae > Beta > Beta vulgaris. Next base: position 18,110,630 of record NC_079203.1, read on the forward strand.
ATTTGATTACTTAAAACTACTAAATTAAGCTAACTAGTTATTATGAGTAAACTTAAGGATTAGTGAAGGTACTAATAAATTAAACTCGAATTACAAGTAACAAGCTTAATGGATTTTAATTAGTTTCAACAACTCAACTAGTTTAGTAGTTATGAAATATAGCCCAATAGTAGTTTTTAGGAATTAAGTTAAGTGGTTTAATTAAACTAACTAAATCAGTCTTTTAATGAAAACATCACAAGTCCAACCATCTTTAGCCCAATATAATAATAAATCAGATTTATTGTCACTTAAGTTTAGTTCAAAATAGAGTTATCCTAGGCCCAAAACAACATAACTAGCAAAAGAAATTTGGGCTTGATTTGTAAACTTTAAGAAATCAGAAAATTAAGAATGAAGAGGGGCGTCATATACCTCTGCTCAGTGAGTAGGGTCGACAAGCATGAGGCAGAACAACGTCTCCGGCGAACGGCGACAACGAACAGCGACTGTGCGACAGCGAGGCGATGCGGCGTGCAGCGACGATGGTGGAAGGAGGTTGCCGGTGATGTGCGCACAACTGGGCGCGACGAAGAGGAGCGACGAGAGAGAAGAGGTGGGGCTGGTGCGGGTGGCCGGCGTTTGACGCGCAGGTAGCCGGCGACGATGGTGGAAGTAGGGGCGAGTGGTGTTGGGCAGGGGTCAGACGCGGTGGTACTGTGGTGGTGTTGGTGGTGTGAAATAGTTTTATAATTTGGCTTTTTAACTTTCTTCTTCTTTTCATTTGTTTCTTGATTAAATTTGAGGTTAATTTCTGATTGGAGTAATGTTGATTTATGTGGTGTGTTTGAGCAACATTGTGTATTTATAGCCATTGTTGGAGCTCAAAAACCATGAGTTTTGTTGGGTGGTCTTTTGGCCAAAACCGTGCATATAGGCCATTGATTTATGCCTACTGAAATATTGACTTGGATGAAGGTGTGAGTGGCTTAGGCAGAGAAAACGCTGAGCAAATTTGGGCATGTTTGCCATGTGTTTGCCATAGAAGAAGGAATGAAGTGGGAGGAAGAAAGCAGCCAAGTTTCTCAATTTTATAATATTTTTTTTCTTTTAATTTATGAAATCAGGTATTAGTCATTGTTTCAACTTTCAACCACCTAGTTTGGTAATAGTTAAATATAAGTCTGTAATTTTCTGGTTAAACGAAAGAATAGAAATACCCCTTTTTACAAAGTCTAGTAATTTATGTTTAAATAATAAAAAGAAAATTTTAACTCTTAGTTAAATTAATGATAATTACAACTAATTAATTGATTAAGCATGGTTAAGTTTTTAGGATATTACAGATTGCTATCTTAGAAGATGTATTTTCAGAATTAACAAATCAAAATCATGTGCATCCATGGATTTTCAAGAAACAAGAAACTCAACCAACTATTTTTGGGTGAATTTCAGTGTGTTTAATATGTTTGTGAGAGTAAAGTATGATTAAAAAATATTTGCTGGTTCTGTAATACAAGGGAAAAAAAATGAAGAAACTCCATGGTTTGGAGTTTTGGTCTTGCATGCCATTTACAAAGGAGGAAGATGGTTTTTCCTCTTTTTCCTTCATTTTGTTTACTCATCATCTTTGGTTTGATGTTGGGCTCATCCTTTGATTTTGGGTTTCTTATATTTGTTTGGGCTCATGAAGTTAGGCAAAGGGGTCATCCGAACTAGTGGGAGGATTTCCAGCAGTTAGTCGCTTACATTCAGTAGGTGATTAAGGAGTTTGGAGAGCTTCAAGCAGTTAGCTATCTTCATGTAGTCATGGGTTGAAACAGTTAGCTAACTTCACGCAAGTTGCTCCACAAATTCACCCACAAACTTCAATCTATTTTCCACCTTTTATGCGACACTTATTCCAACTGAAATTTGCACAATTAGAGCAGCACAAATATCTAATAACTTGAAGAATCTTTTATTCAAAGATTCTAAGTTACTGGGATGTTGAACATACCTTATAATAAAAATTCAAAGTGCATAAAAATAATATCTTGACTTAGGTTAAATAAATAATCTTTCTCCACAAGATATATGTATAAAAATAAACATTACATTATTTTTTATTTTTTTTATTTTTTTCAAAATAAAAACTATATTACTACCTAAGTATTTGGCATATCAAAACATGGAATACAACAATATTCCCCCTTTTTTATGAGGGCAAATATAAGGCATATAAAAATATAAAATTAACAAAAACTAATAAAAGAAAGAAAAAAAATAAATAAACCGTAGCAAAAGAATCAAAAGCTAATGAGTTCAAAAATAAAGAAACAAAACTATCAAAAGATTACTCCCTCTGCTTTTTTTTTATTTGCTACATTTTCCAAAAAGGGTTGCTTTTTTTTTATTTGCTACATTTCCTTATTAGGAGGCTTGGTCCACCAAAAAGTAATAGTATTATATTTGTTTCTCCTCTTTTTCCACCAAAAAGTACCACTTTTTCCCCTTTTCTCACCCTATTTAATGCTAAAAGGGTCAAAAAGTACACTAAAAAAGAATGAAAATGACATCTCCTAAATTCTTGTGTAAACACAAATGTAGCAAATAAAAAAAGCGGAGGGAGTAAAAAGTAATAACACTAAGCTAAAAGTAAGTAGTTTTGAAGACAATGAAACAAAAAATTGAAAAGCATCACCTAGAAACTCAGAAGACTAAAATTTATTTTATGTACCACTCTAATTCCCCTCTTGGCATCATCAAAAACAACTAAGTACACAACATTACTCTAAGAATGCATCATATACAACAATGTCAAGGCTGAGTAGCTCAAACATTCATCTAATAATACTCGTCATCCAAACATGTTAATGAGCATATTAAGATGCGATCAATGCACTCAGACATGAGAAATGCACAGGTTGAGTTCATGAAAAAAAATAAAGGAAAGAAGCAAAGAGGACAAGAAGTTAATCAAGATGATAGAAGATAAAAAAAGAGATAAAAGATATCTGGATAGTGAAGATGAGAGAGGAGACACTACACATCCAAAGGAAGAAGGAAATTGCATTTGCAGAACATGAGAGTGAAATTATAGAAGACGAAAAGGCAGTGGTGGAGTTGCAACTCGCGATTGTGGAGGAGGCGAGAAAGACGCAAAGCGAGAAGAGAGAGAAGGAAAAGGCACATCAAGAAAAATCATATAATGGGGTGAAGAAAGGAATACACCACTGAAAGTGGTGGCCATTGTTGATGTTGTTGTTGTGGTGAAGGTGACGCAACACTACATAGAGCTTAGTTTTAAAATGCGCGCATTGGACTCGCCTAGGCGCAAGACGAGTTCAGGTGACGAGGAAAATGCCTTCAACTACTAAGGCGAGGCGACCAACTGGAGGCGCGCGCTTTGTGCGCCTTTTCAGGTGGCGTGAAGCGCAAGAGGTGCTCGCTTTTCGGGAGGACGTGTGCTTGTGGGCCACCCCTTCTTTTTTTAAAATTTTTTCACGTTTTTGCTCGACATTCTCTGCCTTTGCTATGTGGAAACAAAACCCTAGAATAGTAGAACTTACCTCACCGTTGCCTTTGCTCGACATCCTCTGCTCCTCGTGGTGGCCAGCTGTCTCCCTGTGGTGGCGCTTGTTATCAGTGGTCGCAGACTCCTCGCCGACGCCTCTACTTCTCTTGCCGGTAAGTTCTCTTATTCTTCTCTTCTTCTTCTCCTCTTTGTCTTATCTTCGTCTTCTTTCTTTGTGTCTTCATCTTCTTTATTTTTACTCTCCCATGATTTTTTTTTTCGTCCTCTTACTTTCTCACTTCACTTCTTCCTTTTCTCGTCTGTTCTCTCTGACTTTATTTATTATATGACAGTAAGTTAAACTTTTTTTTAATGATTTTGGTGACGTAGCGGGTTAGTATACTAGCAATTAGTTGTTTTATGTTCAATCATATTATATTATATCTTGTACCCACGTTAATTAATTTTTGAGACTTTGTTTTCTTTTCTTGAAAACTTTATTTGTAATTAAGCTAATTTGGAGATCTTTATTTACTTTTCTTTCTACTTGGTACTTTGACTTGTTTTGGTATTGTAGCAATGGACTATGCTTTCTTATATATACTCAATGGCGGATCATAAGAGGGGCGGGCAGATTCCTGGCCCCTCTTAGTTTTACAAGATATTATGGTTGGCTCAGTAGCGCTCGAAGCAACCTTTCTCTTATAGACCTAATGTTTGGTCCTGATTAAAGGCATCTTATGTCAATTTTCTCTTTCTTTTTCTCTTTATATTTGCCTTGTCATTTCCTAACATTGAAAAATCTTTGTTGTTTATGGTAATTGTTATTATCTTCTTCTTTTTCTTTTGTTTTTTTCCCTATATCTTTGGCTTATTATTTTTCTAATTTTGAAAATATCTTTTTCTATATATTGTTAGTATCTGCTTTCTTTTATTTATTTTCTCAACATAATCAATACTTTTTTTTAATCTCAAAATCATTCCTAACAATCATAAATGATAGATGTACTTTTTTTGCCATGACTTAAGAAAGCAATTTGATAAATGATATAGTTACTTATAGTACTAATGCACAACTATTCCTTCAACTTCTAAAATATCTACCCATTTTTTTGGTGAACTCTTTCTTTCAATTCCTTGAAGATTTGATATTGGTCAAACAAATAAATGGCCAAAGTTGCTTAAAAGTTGAAGGGTTAGATTTTAGCACTACTAGGTTAGCTACAACTTCTCTGTAGCCATTGATGGTAATATATTTAATCTTTCACATGCTTGTGTTAATGTTTTTATTCATCATTTAAATTTTACAGTTAAACTTTTAACTTGCTTACTCGGCCCCTGTAAAATAGTGGGTTAAGATCTGTCATTATATATACTATTATATGTCATTATTATAATATCTACATTGTTTTGAGTATTACATTGCTTTTTTTTTTTATCTAATTTGTAAGTATTTTGACACCAAAGGTGCTCCTCGCCTACGGAATGCATGCGCCTTTTAAAACCAAGGTGGAGAGAGGGAGAACCGGTTGCGGCGGTGAGGACAGACATAGAGAGGGTTTGATATAATGGAGCAACTCATTGTTGGGGTTTGGGTTTTGGGGAAGGTAGGAGAGAGAGAGAGGAGGGGGTGGAGGAGGGATAAAAGAGGTTTTTTAAAAAAAAAAGATTATTTTTGAGGGAATAAAAAATAAATATTTGATTAAGAAAATAAAATTTAAAATTAACACAACATTGAAATTAAAAAGTACAAAAAAATCAGACCAATGAAAAAGCAACATGTGTCATACGTAACATGTGAAAGAGGTTAACAACAACTCATAATTTGTTTTAAATACATGGGTATAAACGTTACACTTATTATAAAATAATCAAAATATTAACTTATTTTCATAAGATGGGCCAAAGGTTGGCTTATAGTTAATAGTATTTCCTACTTATTAATATACTAGGGGTAACTTATAATTATTGGGCTTATTTATGTTTTGTGTTGGGAGTACTTGTCTTACATTTTACCACAAAGGTTACTTAATAGTATACAAGGGGGTACATATAATTATTGGGGTTTACTTACTAATACAGTAGAGCTTACTTTATAATTATTGGGGTTACCTGTCTTATAAACTATTAGGGGTACTTATATGAACGGAAGGGAGTACTTATATCTTAATAGAGATAGTTTGTCTTTCATGCGCGTGCAATCACATGGTTTGTTAATTTTGTGACCAGCAACGTAGAAAACGCATTGATATGACCGTTATGCCAATCAGACTTGTATAGGAGCACATAATTGACATGTTGCAGTCTTCCCATAAATAAAAGGTTTTTGGCACTCCTAACCTTGATTCTAGCCAATATCCCCATTTGCTTTATCAAATGATCATACTAAGCACATGTTCTCCAATAACTTTTGAACTAACTTCTAGTGTTTTCATCGAGTCAAAACACTAATTAAGTGTTTGGCATGGTGTCGGTACGACTCGACATCGACACAGGTACGACACGACACCGATATGGGTATGAAATCCGTGTCAAACCCGTCGGACACAGCGGCGCTAAACGCTAGATGCTCAAATCCTAGAGTTCGAATGCGAAGAGGAAAAGAAGAAGAGGATAACTCACCTTGACTAGTCGAACGGAGCTTCGAGATCGCTAGTAAGTTTCATCTCAATCTTCACTTCTCTTCTTTTTCTTTTCGCTTTCACCTTCTCATCTTTTTTAATTCTTTTTTTGTCCTAAGGAGTCCCTTTTTTTCTTATTTTTTTTTTCCTTCTCTCCTTTTCTTCTTTTGCTCTCTTTTTTAGATCATTATTGTTCTTCTAGGCTAAGATATTTTTCTTTTTAAACAAATACCTTAATTTTATTAGTATATTATAGACAATCATAGAATCTAAATTAGCGGGTTAGTTATTAGATTTTATATCATAAAAATAATAATTTCGCATACCGATACCCGTTCCCAAAGTTCAGACACAGTCCCTGTGTCCAGATTTTTGGAAGTGTCGTACCACGCACTTAGACTTGTACCAATACCTATACATGGCACCTTTAGTAGGCAGACTCCACAAAATTTGTCATGTACTTGTGTCGGTACGACACGACATCTGTACGGGTACGAAATACGTGTCAGATTCAGCAACTTTCACTCGGACACGATGGTGCAAAACTCTAGATATTCAAACCCTATAATTCAAATATGAGGACGAGAATAAGAGAAGAAGAGGATAACTTACCTGGACTCGCCGACCGGAGTTTCGAACTTGCAGCTGGAGCTTCGAACTCGCCGATATGTTTCATCTTTCTTCACTTCTCTTCTTCTCTCTCTTCGATCTTCTCTCGCCTCAGCCTCACCTTCTCATCTTTTCTTTTTCTTTTTCATTTTTTTCTTTTATGAGTCCACATGACTCTATTTCTTTTTATTTTCTTTTTCCTTCTTTCTTTCTATTCTGTTTTCACATGACTTTTTTTCTTTTCTTTTTTCTTTTCTTTTTTCCTTTCTTTTCTCCTTCCCTCTTTTCCTTCTTGTGCTCTGTTTAAAAAAAAATATCATTTTAGGTTGTTATTCTTTTTAAATAAATACCTTAATTTTATTAGTGTTTAAGAATAGACAATTATAAAATCTAAATTACTAGTTTAATTATCAAATTTTATATTATAAATTATTAATTTTGCCATACCCGTACCCATGTTGAAAATCTAGAGTACCCGTGTCCTGGTTTTTGGAAGCGTCGTACCGGACACTCGGATCCATACCCAATACCCGACACTCTTAGCCAAGTTCGGGTAACATAGCCTAACTAATGTATTTATTCTTCAAGAATCAAATACTTGTGCGGAAGCTAAGTAAAATAAATCAATAACAATAAAACACAAACAATAACTACCAAGATTCAAGCAAGAATACAAAGACTCAAGCAAGAACTTACCAAGAACTCGAACCAAGGTAACCAGGATAGAACTTAGATTATTCAATGATAAAGACTAAGTCACCACAAGGAATAATACTAAGGGTTTTGAATGCATAAAGGCTAAGCCACCAACACTCAAGAGGGTTTGTAAACAATCAATGTTTAACACAAAAACACTCGAAAATCTTATTTAATTCTGTAAAGAATTCGAACTACATAACTCCATATTTATACTACTTGATAAAAACATAAACCTAATAGGCTTAGGACAAGTCCCTAAGTCCTAGATCCTTAGACTCTTTGAATCATGTAAAATCCAGTTTTAAGAACGTAGGCAAAACCATGATTCCTAATTCAACTTAATAGGAAAGCAATTAAAGATATGAATCCTAATAGATTAGGACTCTAGACACTAGAACACACGCCTATCTTACCTTGGTTACAAACATGCTACCACCTTAGTAGTCATTCCCATGAAGAGTCCTCCATGTACATCAATTGAGCCAAGATTTAAAGAGACAATGTGCTAAAAAACTTGCATCCATTACTCCTGTATCATCCTCCTCTTCTTTAGAAACAATTGTCCTTAATTGAGCCATATCATCATCATGGACATAAGGTGCCAAATCTCCCACATTCACAGTGGCACTTACATTGTAGTTTCCAGGCAACTCCAACTTGAATGCATTATCATTCACTTTGCTAATGATCTTGAAAGGACCATCTGAGCGTGGCATAAGCTTATCTTCCTAAGCCCTGGAAACTTTCCTTCTTAAGTGTAACCAAACCAAATCACCAACCTTAAAAGAATGTTGCACTCGATTTTTATTAGCTATTGTTGATTTTGGTGTTCACCTTTTCAATCCTTGCTTTAACTTGTGCATGAAGTTTAAGCATAGCTTGCGCCTTTCCTTTGCATCTACATGATAAACTCATCACTAGGAAAGGAATTAGATCAATAGGTACCTTAGGGTTAGCTCCATAAACAATCTCAAATGGAGACAATTTGTAGCATAAGTAGGTGACCTATTGTAAGCAAATTCAGCATGTGCAAGCTTATATCCCAATCCTTGGTACTCTTACTTACCAACCCTCTAAGTAAGCGCCCAAAGTCCTATTACACTTCAGTTTGTCCATCAGTTTGAGGATGATGGGAAGTACTAAAGCATAACTTTGTACCAAGGAGCTTCCATAGTGTCTTCCAAAAGTAACTCATAAATTTAGTATCCCTATCACTTACAATAGTGAAGGAACACCATGAAGTCTAATAACTTCCTTGTAATATAAATCTGCTACTTTGGAAGCATCACCAGTTTTATGACAAGGAATGAAGTGTGCCATCTTAGAGAACCTATCAATGACCACCATGATAGAATCTTTGCCTCTTTGTGTCCTAGGCAAACCTACAATAAAATCCATAGCCACATCTTCCCAAGGACCATTAGGAATAGGTAAAGGAGTATACAAACCTTGGTGAAAAGTGCTTTTGGCCTTTTGACATGTAGCACACCTGAAATACTCCTTGCACCCCGCATCTTTGGCCAATAAAATGTTCTTGTAGAATAGCCAAAGTCTTGTTCATCCAAAATGTCCTGCTAGACCTCCTCCATGAGCTTCCCTTACAAAAGCTCTCGAATTGAACAAGATGGAATGCATAACTTTCTCCCTTGAAAATATAACCATCATGAAGCACATATGAACCATAGAACCCTTTAGAGCATGCCTCCATAATCTCCTTAAATGCGCATCTCCTTGTAATATTCCTTCACTAATTCAAAACCAAGAAGCTTGAACTTAATACTCCAAGTAAAGAATACCTCTAGAAAAGCATCTGCCACCACATTAGCCTTGCCTTCTTTATACTTGAAGAGAAATTGAAAGATTGAAAAACTCCACCCATTTAGCATGCTAGGGTTTAGCTTTTGTTGCCATGTATATACTTCAAAGCTTCATGATCTGAGTGAAGCAACAAAATGACTTGGCCTAAGGTAGTGACTCCAATGTCAAGTGCTCTCACTATTGCATAGAACTCCTTATCATATGTAGAATAGTTAGTTTAGCACCACTCAACTTCTCACTAAAATATGCAATAGGGCGTTTCTTTTGAATCATCACAGCTCCAATCCCCACTCCACTAGCATCACATTCAACCTCAAATGGTTGTGAAAAATCCGGAAGGGCAAGAATAGGAGTATTACATAGTAAATCCTTAATAGCATCAAAGGCTTGTTGAGCTGCCTTTGTCCACATGAACTTCCTTGCTTATACATTCGGTCATGGGGCCACAATCTACTAAATTGCGCACAAACCTTCTATAAAAAGAAGCTAAACCATGAAAGGAACGTACCTCAGAAATAGTGGAAGGAATAGGCCAACTTTTGATAGCTTCTACCTTAGATGGATCCACAGAAACACCATCTTTGGAGACAATGTACCCAAGAATGTAACACTAGGAACTAGAAAGTAGCACTTCTCTAGCTTCCCATAGAGCTTTTGTTGGTGCAACACCTCAAAAACTTCCTTTAAATGAGCTAAGTGTTCCACCACATTCTTGCTATAAACAAGTATATCATCAAGATAAACCACAACACACTTACCTAAGAATGGTTTTAACACCTCATTCATCAATCTCATGAAGGTGCTAGGTGCATTTGTTAATCCAAATGGCATCACAAGCCATTCATATAGTCCCATCTTAGTCTTGAATGCTGTTTTCCATTCATCTCCTTCTCTCATTCTAATTTGATGATAACCACTCCTCAAATCAATCTTAGAAAATATAGTAGAGCCATGCAATTCATCAAGTAAGTCATCCAACCTAGGAATAGGAAAACGATACTTAATGGTTATGTTATTAAATGCCCTACTATCAATGCACATGCGCCAAGTACCATCTTTCTTAGGCACCAACAAGGCTGGTACTGCACATGGACTCATACTTTCACGCACATATCCCCTAGACATCAACTCTTCAATTTGCCTTTGCAATTCTTGTGTCTCTTGAGGGTTACACCTATAAGCAGCTTTGTTTGGCAATGAAGCACCTGGAACTAGGTCAATTTGATGCTCAATGCCACGGATGGGGGGTAAACCTGGAGGTAAGTCTTGAGGGAAGACATCACTATACTCATCAAGCACATGTTCAAGGTGTTTAGGAACCTTGTAAGTTTGTGGCTCCCCTTCTACTTCCTTAGCCATTAAGAGGTACCCTTCATGTTCTTCCTCCAATTCCTTCTCAATCTCCTTAGCACTTACTAACAATGTACCTTTCTTTGGAATAGGGGAAGGTAAAGGTTTTAAAGCAGTTCTCTTACCTCCAATTGTAGCAATGCATACATTGGTCGGCCATCATACTTCACATGCCTATCAAATTGCCATGGTCGTCCCAAAAGGATGTGACAAGCATCCATGTTGCATACATCACATAAACCTCATCTTTAAACTTCCAATTTCGAACACAATCAAGGCTTGCTTAGTCACCTTGATGCCATTATCATCACTAAGCCAATTAAGCTTGTAAGGGTGTGGATTTGAAGTAGGCCACTTCAGTTTATCTATAAGAGTAGTAGACACCACATTAGCACAACTACCATTATCAATTATTAAATCACATACCCTTTGTTTCACTAAGCAACGAGTGAAAAAGATCTTGTCCCTTTGAGTGTGCTCCAAAGGGGCTGGTTGAGTGTGGAGCATGCGCCTCACTATAATTTGGCCCTCATACACTGGCTCTTCCTCTGAATCAGCTTCATAAGTGGTTCTTACCTCATGCTCCTTTTCCCTTTAACTCCTCTTCTTCAAAGTTGCCCTTAGCATACTCATCCTCTATCTCTTGGATGTCCCTTAAAGTCATCACCCTATTATTAGGACAATCCTTTAAGATGTGTCCATAACCTTTACACTTGAAGCATATGCGCCTCTCATCTGTTGCTAGGGGTGTAGAAGCCTTACCCTTGTCCCCTTTAAACTTATCAAACTTAACAGTAGATGAACTACCCTCTTCTTTCTTGGTGCCACCATAAGGTTTATCTCCTTGCTTCACAAAAGGCTTAAAGGTGGAAGCTTTCTTAGCCTTGACATACTTTTCAGCCCTCAAAGCCACTTGCACCACCTCTTCAAAACTCCAATAGGGTTGTTGATCCACCTTCTTTGCTATTCTCTTATCCAATCCAGCAATGAAACGAGCAATCTTATGCTCAGCTTTCTCATCTACATCACATAATATGTTTATTTTCTCGAATTCTGCCACATATTCCTCCACACTTAGAGAGTTTTGTTGCAAGACTTGGAGCTTTCTAAACATATCTTGAGTAAAATCAGAACGAAGAAATATTTTCTTCATCCTAGTCTTTAGTTGCTCCCATGAGTGTAAGCTAGGTTTGCCATCTTTCCGCCTCTTGTTTCTTAAGTTCTCATACCATAGCTAGCATACCCTGTGAGTTTTAAGATAGCCACCTTAAATCTCTTCTCATCATCATAGTCTTTATAATCAAACACTCTCTCCAATCTTTGTAGCCATTCAAGGAACTTTTCCGGCTTCATAGCACCATCAAAATCTGGAATGTCTAGCCTTAAACCTCTATCATCATCCCTTGGTGGTTGTCTATGGCGTGGATGTGGAACCTCATCATCAGAACTAGCGTCATGGTGGCTAGTATGTACACTCCTAACAGGACTAGGAGAGTTGTTGCGCCTCCCATGCATCCCTTGTTGCATCATGCGCATTAGCTCGTCCATACGTGTGGTTAGATCTTCTAGTTGTCTATCCCTTCGTGTGTTTTGTGCTTGTTCCAAGCTAAGTCCTCTAGGGACTCTCCCCTCTTCACCCTCTCTTCCTCCTTGATTTTTCCATGGTTGCCAAACAGAACTTGGCGTGGACACCCCTTGTGTTCGTCTCCAAGAAACCGCCTCAAAACCTTACATGTATGTAGATGTATGTTCTTGGTTGTTTTAATGGATCTTGGATGTTTTTCTTTCACCAATCAATAATAATATTGTAGTACTTTGATGAAACTTTATGAAAAATCAAGAATCTTGAAAAAAAGATTGGATCTTTAAGACTTTCTTGAAGATCTATTACTCCCCCTTAAAGGAAAAAAATTTCGGACCCCTTCAATGGATGTCACCTATGCTCTTGATACCATATGATGTATTTATTCTTCAAGAATCAAATACTTGTGCGGAAGCTAAGTAAAATGAATCAATAACAATAAAACACAAACAATAACTACCAAGATTCAAGCAAGAATACAAAGACTCAAGCAAGAACTTACCAAGAACTCGAACCAAGGTAACCAGGATAGAACTTAGATTATTCAATGATAAAGACTAAGTCACCACAAGGAATAATACTAAGGGTTTTGAATGCATAAAGGCTAAGCCACCAACACTCAAGAGGGTTTGTAAACAATCAATGTTTAACACAAAAACACTCGAAAACTCTTATTAATTCTGTAAAGAATTCGAACTACATAACTCCATATTTATACTACTTGATAAAAACATAAACCTAATAGGCTTAGGACAAGTCCCTAAGTCCTAGAATCCTTTGACTCTTTGAATCATGTAAAATCCATCGTTTTAAGAATGTAGGCAAAACCATGATTCCTAATTCAACTATAACTAGGAAAGCAATTAAAGATATGAATCCTAATAGCATTAGGATCCTCATAGACATGCTAGAATCACACGCCTATCCTCTACCTTGGTTGGTTAGCAAACATGCTACCACCTTAGTAGTCATTCCCATGAAGAGTCCTCCATGTACATCAATTGAGCCAAGATTTAAAGAGATGCTTTTATATGCAAGTGCTAAAAAACTTGCATCCATTACTCCTGTATCACTAACGCTCCTAACCGGTAACATAGCTTGTCGTCAATTACTATATCTAGGGTTTCCCTTTCCCCCTCTTCTACTTTGGGCATATCCTAGTGCAAATCACGGATCTGACACATCTTTCGTAACTGTATACTTGTCAAGTTGTTTTCACACCGGTATGCCGACGATTTTGCCGTGTCCGAGTATCGTAGGTCTTGAATAACCCTAATGTTTATGGACAAAAAATCTCTCTTGTACTAAGGCCCCCTGTGAGCTATCAAATCAGGTAAAATCTCGTTTAACCTAATGCACAGAACTTTGGTAGTACCCTTGTATTTTACATTGCAACAAGCAATGGGTCTATACTCCATAACACTATCGGGGTAAGGCAAAATAGGCACCATATTAAAAATTGTAGCATTCACTTCTTTAAACAATTTACGTGATTGTAGAAATTTTTTGATTGTAGAGGTTACCTCACTTCAAATGATAGACCAGGTATTCGTGAAAAAGTTACCAAATCCAAGCAGGGACGGAAAATAATGATGTCGTCACTTCATGAGTAGTGAAAAGCCTACTGAGCAAAGCACTTTTTTCTTCTAGCAGCACAATCGCCTTGTCAATAATAACACCTTTTACTGGAACTCTATTAGGTATGGGAGTACCTAACAGGGCCTTGTAGTAGCTCAAAAAGGTGTCATTAACATCTTCAACGTTGTCTTTCCAACAACCTTCACTATTATTAATTACATAAGTTATGTTTTGAATTCTCCTAACTTTGATTGACTGGTGTGGTGGAACAAATGGGAGTTTTTATCGTCTTACTTACACTAGCTCAACTTAGCTTTCAATCCGAGAAATAAAGATAAAGTTTATGCACTCTTCTATACTCCATTTTTGCATCATCTCCAGCCTTTGATTATGTTACTCTGGAACTTAGCTTGGTACTTAGTGAATTTCTGATGTGCCTCAATATCAGCAGCATGCATATCTGAAGAGCCTTCAGCATATAACCTTTTAAGAGCCTTCTTAATCAGCTTCAATTTACACCTAAGCACTAGTGACATTACTTAGTGGGGAGGAGTTAATGGTGGACTAAAAGTTAAGAGCTTGAGATCTACATTGCATAATATTTGAAAGGCTGCTTAAAGGATTTACTTGGGGACACACATTCACTGCGATTGAACTATGATCAAAACTAGCTTCTGGCATGAAACTCCACTCACCATTCATCGTTGACCTTGCAAAACATCCTATTATCACCTTGTTGCTTAGTGTTCCATGTGAAAAAACAACCACTAGCATTCAAATCACTCATCCCACACTCATGCACACCTGAATATCTTCAATTCCTTAACGTCTTACCAATGAGCCAATTTTTTCATGAGGCCTCATTACACAATTAAATCTCCCATTAGAGTCCAACTGAACTTTGTGGGTTATCATCTCCACATCATGACACACCATATTCCTTTCTTCAGCATAATGGAAATCATATAAAAAATTACAACAAAAAGAAAAGTTTCCAACAGACACCACACAATGCATAAGTTGGCTAGTAGCGGTAACAATGTTAACCTGGAAGCTATTAGGATTCCAAGCAATCACAATATGACCACCCTTGTGTGCAGCAGAGTTAGATGTAAACCGCAGACAGTTTCTGGTAAAGGACTCCATATTGGCAGCCTTTACCTTTGTCTTAAGGAGACTAACAAGGTCATCCGATTTCATATTTAGAAATTTCTTAACATCTAGCTGTTTTTCATGGTTGTTGATCCCTGTGACATTCCTACATACTTTCTTATCCATGCTCTTCAGGTGGTTAGCCCCATGTGTCCACCCTCACTTCACTTATACACTAAGTTTGACTCATAACAACCTCTTGTTCTTGTCCTTCAAGAGCCTCAAACCCATTCTGCAACATAGGGAGTCTTGGACTTGTCACAAGTGTCATATCAGGGTTCCTCACAGGGCTCACACTATGAAATTCAGTCTCTTCTTGATCTGTAGATTGGCTAGGGACTTATGAGCTTCTTTAGGTCTCCGTTACTGTCTTTTGATAGGCTTCCTACAATCCTGAGTTCCCCATCCCCTTGCAAGATGTGCAACAGATGGTTTCCACTCATATTCTACTTCACTATAATGTGTTAATCCTTCTCATTAATAAAAGTAATCTGATCGTGAAAGTTTTAGTCTATCTGCACCTCAATCAAGAATCTAACATATTGGAGCTTTTCCCTCTCATTAGTAGCGTGATCAAATTTCAAAGGTTTCCTAATTGGCCAGCTATCTTGTAAATACACTTCTCACCCCAATACTTCAAATCAACTAATAGATGCACCCATGTTGGGAGAGTCTTAATATCCTCCTTTATGATGTCAATGGTGGCACTCCATGCTTTTAAGATAAAAGGTTTGTTATTAAAGAAGGGCTGATTATTAGCCAAGACATGGTCTCGTTTCTCCATTGATCTAAAATGCACAATAGACACTCCATGACTTACTTTGTTAACAACTTGGGTTCCTCCGTAACTAATAAAACCTTCCATTATATGAGGGGTAGGGTTAACACCGACAACATAACAAAATAGAGAAGAGTTACAAAAGTTTATTACAGGTTGCACATCATCAATATCGGAGACATTGATATTACCAACCTCATAGGGACAGGAACAATACGTATTGGTCTATTGCTTTCGCTGTGAGCTTCGGAACATTGAATAGTCTCGAGCCAAATCGAAAAGTAAGAGCACAACTCAGGTTGCTGTTGCAAAGACTCCAGAGATGTTTGAGGCGATAACATCTACTCTTGGGTCGTAGGAATAATAGCATCAACATCCGGGGCGAGACCCCCAATACTTCAATCCATAGATTTCATTGATTTCGCCTATGAATATGAAATTGGACCTTTCATTTTCGCGGGTGAAGAATTCGTCAATGTTGCCTTTATGTGAGCCTTAGATTTCCTTGCCATGGCTACCAGCTCAAAACGCACGCGGAGAGGGAACCTAAAGAGAGAAGCTCCACATGTTGGGGTTTCACCTAACCACCAACTTTTTCAAGCTTCAAGTTGTCTTTCTTGATATTTTCGTCACCTAATGTTGTCATCATAACTGTATGGGTTACCCAAGTCTACTGGCGGACATTCATCATGACCGACAACACATGTCTAAGACGCAAACTCATGGCAAGGAAGTTGATGCTCCTCAATTTGAGACCGGGATTACCGTCGCGGCCACTGAAGAGGGCAAAACAAAGGGAATCTTCCCTCTGACAGATTCATTACAACCATACACGTGTCAAATAATTACCTATCCTGTCAGGTGAACAACTGACCTAAAAATAGCCAAACAGTACTATTTCTACAGGTACATTCTCTTTTACAAAAAGTAGCTTATCTTTCTCTCTCTAAGTTCTCTCTTTACAATCTTTAACGGACACTAGCTGACTTGAGTGTCGGAGGGGGTTTCCTCACAACCACACCGAGAGTAGCTCACGTTATTCTTGTGCAGAGCACCACTCCCGGATAACCCTCATTATTGACGGACACTTCTTGAGTCCCCCACCGTTTCACAACCGAAACAACTTGGCGGTAGAAGGAGGGGCCTCCTATCCTTTTGAGTAACAACCATGTGTGACGCAGATAACAACATTTGTCATAGTCCATAAGAATTCGATATCGGGTAGACATCCTCTCAGCCTCCATCACCGGGCCGATAGGAGCTCCGTAATTAATTATTGGACACCGGGAAATGGGGAGCAGACCCTGAACATCAACGTACCATTCGGTTTGGCTCAACTGAGTCAATTCTCCCCGGAGCAGCTTCAAGCCGTAGCATCTTTCATCTAGATGCTAGCGGGCACTCCTCAGCAAACTAATCCACCTATTCAGCAAGCAGGTGGGACCCATAAGCGACCACTAGCTATGACCGGTTGGAACGAGGATGGTACCCTGCTCCGGAAGATGCGCTCTCTGAATCAAGAGGAATGAGAGCTAGAGAAGCGAATTGATCAATCAGGATATGAGGAGCCGATATTAGAGACCGAGGAGCTTTATTTGATGTGGAACTTGATGTTCCAGATGGATATGGAGGTTTCTTGGTTAAAAGAAACTATTATGGAAGGTGTTTGAAGGTCAAGATGGATAGAATCTTGAAGGCAACGACTTCAACTTTGGAACAAAGGCAACGACGTTGATCCACTTGTCAAGCTAGTCTTTAATCTTTCTCTCAAGTATTCTTCGCAATACTCTCAAAGATTTCTATTGCATTATTCATTAACATATAATCCTCCAATATGATGAAATACATGCGCTTATATAGGACAAGCCATGTACTAAACAACCAACTTGAACTAACTCCAACCGACTTAACTACTTAACAATATAAAGCATAAAAGAAACTTCTAGAGTAATTACATAACTTACTACTACTCTAAACCAATCTAAGTAATACAAGCATTACTTGGCCCATGTCCAAGTGACAACCCAAATTCCAATACGCTTAAGTCTCCCATACCGAACTCCTCTTTAGTTGTCTGATAGTGGTTAGCACTGTGTTTAGCACTGCGTTTGGCACTGTCTTGTTGCTAAACTCCTTACCACTTCTAGTAACACTTGGCGCCTCATGATCCGTAACATTCTCCCCTTCTTTAGAAGAATTTGTCCCCAAATTCTCATCAAGCACATAAGGAGATAAATCACCTACATTAAAGGTAGAACTCACACCACCATAAGAATCAGGAAGTTCTAACGTGTAAGTATTATCACCAATACATCCTAACACACGAAATGGACCATCTGCCCTTGGCATAAATTTGTTTTTGCGCTTCCCAGGAAACCTTTCCTTACGTAGGTTTAACCATACCAAATCACCTGCTTGAAAATCTTGTAATTTTCGGTGCTTATTAGCTCGTTGCTTGTAACGATAATTCATTCTCTCAATTTGCAACTTAACCTCTTTACATGTCTTCATGAAAGATTGTTGTCGAGCTTGAGTATCAAAGTTAACAAGATCTCCTCATGGCAAATCAACAAGATCAACAGGAATATGTGGATTAACCCCATAAACAATAAGAAATGGAGATGAACCTGTTGTGGAGGAAGGTGCTATATTATATGCAAATGTCGCATGAGCCAAACGCACATCCCAATCCTTTGTAGTCTTACTTACCAAGCCTCATAGCAAAGTACCCAATGTTCTATTTGTGACTTCGGTTTGTCCATCTGTTTGTGGGTGATGTGAAGTAATAAATAGTAATTTAGTTCCCACAAGCTTCCAAAGTGTCTTCCAAAAGTAGCTAAGGAACTTAGTATCCCTATCTGACACTATACTCTTGGGAATACCATGAAGATGTACCACCTCTTTGTAATACAAATCAGCCACATTGCTAGCATCATCCGTTTTATGGCATGGTATAAAATGAGCCATCTTGCTAAAACGATCAACCACTACCATGATTGAAACCTTACCTCTTGCTGCCCGTGGTAATCCAACATTGAAATCCATACTTACACTATCCCAAGGTACACTAGGAACAGGTAATGGAGTGTACAAACCTTTGTGGAAAGTACTCTTGGCCTTTTGGTATGTGGCGCATCTCTCAATCACATGATGGACATCTTTAAGCATCTTAGGCCAATAGAAATGCTCACACAATAAGCCATATGTCTTATGTACCCCAAAATGACCCGCAATACCTCTAGCATGCATTTCCCTTATTAACAACTCACGTACACTACACTTAGGCACACATAAACAATTCTCCTTAAATAAGAACCCATCTTGAACAACATAGGAACCTTGAGGAGTAGCAATCATCTCCCTGAAATCATCATCATTACTACAGTGTTGCTTGAGGATTTCAAACCCCAACAAACGAACTTCCATGATTGCCAACAAATACCCTCTTCTTGACAATGCATCCGCCACCACATTCTCCTTGCCTTCTTAAGGATTGCAAAAATTCCACCCACTTAGCATGTCTCACATTAAGTTTTTGTTGCCCATTGTTATGGCTGAGTCTTTGCAGGACGACACTAACATGATGACGTGATGACATGGTGACATATGACATGATGACATAGCAACTATGGCGTGAAGACATGACAGAGAACATGAGGCTATAGCTAGCAATTATGCAGTAACGGCTTTGCTAAATAAGGAAGGAGCTCAATAAGGCATTAAATCAGCCGTTGGGGAGCGTGGATTATGACGTTGAAGTGTAAATGAGAAAGATCTCTCATGATCAAAGATCTCCGTCCACCCGCGGTTTTTACCCATCTTCATTGGGGTTTTCCGCGTCACCATCTTTGTGTGTTCATCCCCTTTGATCTCCATTGCATTCATTCATTGCATTATCTGACACATAATCTGGTTGAATCGTCCCAAACTTTAATTTCGTCGTAAGAGATAAATTTTAGCATAAACAATTTGGCGCCCACTGTGGGGCATAACCAGACCAACTACTGTTCAAAATCCATCAAATGGGAGAAACACCTAACCTCGAGGAAATGTAGAGGCAATATGAACAAATGAGAGCAGAAATGCTCGAAATGAAGCAAGCTAATGAGCGGCTAGCTACTGACTTCACGACATCGCAGGAAAGAATCCAGAAATTACAAGAGGAGTTAGCATCGTCCAAAGCTTCGAAGGTCCGACGTCGCGCTAATTTGAACGACATCCCCTATATGAGGGACTTCTCTGAGCCAGATGAACAAGAACCTAAAAATGACGAAGAGCCTGAGTGCGAGGAGCCATTGAATAATGAAGAGAACGATCAAGGCGAAGGAGAAGCAAATCTTATGGCAAAGCGCATGGTCCAGATCGAAAAGCAGAATAGGCGCTTAATGGAGCTCATGTCCCAGCTCCCTAGGGCCCCGACGCTAAGCATCGTGGAGCATCCAGACAGTTATGCAGAATCATCATTCGTAGAGAGGATTGCGAGGGCTATGCTCGCCAAAAAGCTCAACCTGCTTACCCTCGTTGCTAATTATGATGGTTCAACTAATCCAGGCGAGCATGTCGCACAGTACAAGCAGCGGATGTGGCAAGCGTCAATTCCTTGGCATTTGGTAGAAGCCTGC
Source organism: Beta vulgaris subsp. vulgaris (assembly GCF_026745355.1). Taxonomy (NCBI): domain Eukaryota; kingdom Viridiplantae; phylum Streptophyta; class Magnoliopsida; order Caryophyllales; family Amaranthaceae; genus Beta; species Beta vulgaris. The sequence continues at coordinate 18,130,914 of NC_079203.1, forward strand.
ATGTGCAAGTCTTTTGGAGCCACGCTCACCGGTCCCGCTCTCAAATGGCTCGGATCCCTCAAGCCAGGGAGCATTGGCAATTTTTCCACCCTAGTCAACAAGTTCTATGAGAAGTTCGAAGGCAGTCGTAACCTAGAAAAGCAGACGAGCGACCTATATGGCGTCGTCCAAGGGCCTAAAGAATCTGTTCGCGATTATTATAATCGCTTTAATAAAGAAATGATTAGCATTAATGATCTTGACACTAAGACTGATATGGAATGTTTCAGGAAAGGACTAATTCTACGATCAAAACTATAAAACCGTCCGACGAAGTACCCGTGCCAAACGTTCGAGGAAGTTGAGTCACGAGCGTTGGCCCAAATGCGACTGGAAGAAGACGATGCCATCCTCAACACCATATGAACGCGTCGTGCACCGAAAACCACCAGCGACCGAAAGGCTTTTGTCCCCGAAAAGAATAATTGGCGAAACCACCCATATGGTCGCTCAAATCAGGTAAACAATGTTACTGACGTTGTCGAAAATGCAGGAAATGACCTGAGGACGGAGTCGCCAACCTTCCCAAATCTAGACTCCTATGGATTCTCCATCGATGTCGGAGGCGTCATTAATGCCTTGACCAAAATCGGAGAACCCGTCCGTTGGCCAAAGAAGAGTGACCGACCGGAGGCGCAAAAAGATCAGACAAGGTGGTGCCAGTTCCATCATGATCATGGCCATAAGACAGAGGAGTGCATTGCATTACGACGTGAGGTCGCATTCATGCTTAATAAAGGGCATCTCAAAGATCTCTTAAGCGACAAAGGAAAAGCATCCATCGAGAAGAATCCTGCGCAGTCCATCCCTCCTGCGTCACCCACGCACGTAAAGGTAATGAATGTTATTTCTGGTGGGTCTGATGTATGTGGACTAGCGTACTCCGCAGCCAAAAGGCTAGCAAGAGAGGGCACCCCCTTGTCCGCCATTTTTAAATCTTGCAGGTAAGCAGAAGAATGCAAGCTAAAAGCGATGGCAATAACCTTTGACGACGACGACGTTTGCGACGTAGAACATCATGATGGACTAGTCATATCCTTGACAGTCAGTAATTGCTTGTTGAAGCGAGTGCTAGTCGATGGGGGCAGCTCCACCAATATCATATTCAAAAGTGCCTCGAAGGTATGGGATTGTGTGATAAAGATATTACTAAAAAATCTACTGTTTTAGTTGGATTCAGTGGAGAAGCCCAACACACTATCGGAGAGATCACGTTGCCAACGTTAGCCAAAGGTGTCAACTTGCCAACCAGATTCAACATCGTGGACTGCCCGTCGGCATACAACATCATCCTTGGCACCCCGTGGGTACATAAGATGAAGGCCGTCCCATCGACTTATCATCAGACGCTGAAATTCCCAACCAAGTGGGGGATTCAAGAAATAAAGGGCGAGCAGAAATCCGCGAGAGAATGCTACAGCTCGTCGCTCAAGCCGCCAAAAGCGGACATCTAGCAACTAAAGGATGGGGCATCGCCCGAGACGCCCAGTGAGTAGGACGTGGATGAAGTGATGCTCGATCCGTCCATCCCCGATCGTGTCGTTCGAATCGGAGCGACGTTGTCGCAAGAAATACGAGGTCAGTTAATCTATTTTCTAAAAACTAATCAAGATTGTTTTGCTTGGTCCCATGAGGATAGGACAGGAATCAATCCCGATGTCATAACACATAAACTCAACGTGGACCCCGAGCACAAGCCTGTAAAGCAAAAAAGACGCAAATTCGCACCTGAACGGAATCAAATCATCAATGACAAGGTTCAAAAGCTGATCGACACTAGGAAAATTCGCGAGGTAAAATATCCAGATTGGCTAGCCAACGTCGTGGTCGTGAGCAAGAAGAACGAAAAGTGGAGAGTCTGCATCGACTTCACGGACATGAACACGGCGTGTCCCAAAGATCCGTTCCCTTTACCTCATATCGACGCAATGGTCGACGCAACGGCAGGCCACGAGCTCCTGACTTTCATGGACGTATATTCTGGGTACAACCAAATATTGATGCACCCGGACGATCAGGAAAAGACTGTGTTCGTCACTGACAAAGGTATATATTGCTATAAGGTTATGCCATTTGGTTTGAAAAATGAAGGTGCCACCTATCAACGATTGGTCAACCAAATGTTCAAAGACCAATTGGGCGATACCATGGAAGTATATATAGACGATATGCTCGTCAAATCCAATCAAGCAAGCGATCACATCCAACACCTGTCGGAGGCTTTCGACGTCCTGCGGAGGTATGGCATGAAATTGAATCCCACTAAATGCACATTTGGAGTGTTTGCAGGAAAGTTCTTAGGATATGTCGTTACGCAACGAGGAATCGAAGCCAGCCCTGATCAAATAAAAGCTATTATCAATATTCAATCTCCAAGGAGTGTCAAAGAGGTACAGAAGTTGACCGGTCGCGTAGCCGCGCTGAATCGCTTCATATCCAGGTCGTCCGAAAAATGTCATCTATTCTATGACGTCCTGAGAAAGAATAAAGGCTTTGATTGGTCGCAAAAATATGAAGACGCGCTGCAAGAACTCAAAAGCTACTTAGCGTCCCCACCGCTGCTGTCAAAGCCAAATGCCGGAGAGACGCTCAGCTTTATCTCGCGGTAAGCAACGTGTCCGTTAGTGCTGTCCTAATGCGGGAAGCAGAAAGCCAGCAGCTCCCAATCTATTACGTCAGTAAGTCTCTACTAGACGCGGAGACCAGGTATTCTTCATTGGAAAAACTCATTTTGGCCATAATTGTAGCTGTTAAAAAGCTTAGGCACTATTTTGAAACACATACTGTTATCGTTATGACTAACTATTATGTCAAGTCTGTCTTGCGACACCCCGAATTAACAGGACGCATGAGCAAGTGGGCAATAGCACTCAGTGCGTACGACATCCAGTTCCGTCCGAGAACAACTATTAAGTCACAAGCCTTGGCAAATTTTGTGGCAGACTTTAGCCCAGAAATAGAAAAGCTTGCAGACGATGAAGTCGCAAAAATTAACTAAGTAAATGATGAGTCTTCGGTATTGTTTGTTAATGGGTCTTCCAATTTTCGTGGTGCAGGTCTTGGTATTGTGTTAAAGTCGCCACAAGGGGGCAAGGTAGTACGAGCCATTTGCTGTGAATTTAGAGCGATGAACAACGAAGCCGAGTGCGAGGCACTCATAGCACGAATGACGTTAGCAGAAGACATGGGAGCAAAAGCGTTAAAAGTCTTCAACGACTCATTGCTGATAGTCAGCCAAGTCAAGGGCGAATTCGCAGCAAAAGATTCTAAAATGGCTATGTACTTAGAAATAACTCAGCGTAAGAGTAAGGTGTTTGATTCGTTTGACATTTTGCAGATACCAAGGGACCAGAATACGCAGGCGGATGCATTGGCCAATCTCGGATCCTATCTAAGGGACATTTCGTTTACTTCCGTCCCTATAGTTCATCTGGCGAATGCGGCTGTCGCTAAGAATGTTGGGGACACCGTCGCGACAACGACTGAACAGCTTCAAGACAATCATGAAGTCGTTGGTAACATCGGCAACCTCGTGGCTGCCAGCGACCCTGACGTTGAGGAGGTAAGTATCGGTTGGACAAAACCGCTTTATGATTTTCTTGCTAACGATGTGCTTCCAACAGACAAGGCAGAGGCGCGTAGAATTCGGTTTAAAGAGTCACGGTACGTGCTCATACAAGGAGTACTGTTCAAAAAATCTGCCGCAGGCCCCTACCCGCGCTGTTTGGAAAAGGATCAGTGCGGGCAAGTCCTGAAAGACATGCATGAAGGCACTTGTGGAAATCATTCAGGAGGACGCAGCCTGTCCAATAGAGCGTTACGCATGGGATACCATTGGCCCACAATGAAGAAGGACGCAATAAGGTATGTCGCCAAGTGTGATAGCTGTCAACAACACGCAGGTATGACGCATAAACCTTGTGAGATTTTGCATCCTACTTTAACACCTTGGCCTTTTATGAAATGGGGCATGGACATAGTTGGCAAATTACCTCCGGCCCCAGGTCAGAAGGTCTTTATGTTGGCGCAGGTAGTCACCAATAGAAAACGCTACATGTGCTTGTTTCTTTACCTTAATTGGCGCATGATCATTAAGCCAATTTAAAGCATAAGGCTTAGCATGATCTCTTGTAGGTAACTTGAGGATATTCACCATCTTAGATGAAGCTACATTTGCACAAGACCCACTGTCAATGATGAGATTACACGCCCTCTCATTCACAAAGGCCCTCGTATAGAACAAATTTTCCCTTTGCTCTTCTTCTTCCTTTAATGGTTAAGACTCTACCCTTAGTAATCTCCTCAAAATTAAGGTATCCTTGTCGGGAGCAGCCTCTTGATGCTCTTGATCATCCCACTTCTCCTCGTCCTCAAAGTCAGACTCCCCTTCTTTACTTTCCTCCTCTTCCTCATGGCACAGAGTATGGCACAATTCCTCTTCCTTTTGTTGCGCAAGGAAGTTAACTAAGGTCCTATGATCTTTAGGGGAAATAGTAACTTTTTGTGGGCAATCACGTGAGATGTGACCAAAACCTTGACATTTGTAGCACTGTTCCTTAGCCAAGGGAGCTTGTTCCGGACTAATGTAAACTTTTGGTTTCGGTCTAGGGTCAAATTTGGATAAAGTAGTTGGTGATTGTGTAGTTTGGTTGTGGGTAGGTTTATTCTTGTAGGAAGTAGAATAGGAACTACTAGCATAAGTCTTCCTTACCTTTATTCACCTCCCTTTCTTGCCTTTCAAACCTCTCCGCCAATCTAAGTACATCATCAAAGAAAAGGTAGTAGAAGTTTCTACCTTATTGGCTATGGAAGGTCTTAATCTAGTGATGAACAGTCCAATCTTCATCTCTTCTTTCTCATCCAACTCACACAAAATACACAACTTCTCAAACTCCTTAGCATATTCAGCCACACTTTTTGAATTTTGTCGAATTTGATTGAGTTTCAAGAATTGTTCTTGAAGATATTCACGTGGAATGAATCTTTTCTTGATTTGTCTCTACAATTCGAACCAAGTGTCAATCCTAGGGTCACCCTGCCTAATTCTTTTGTTCCTCAAACTTTCGAACCATATACTAGCATATCTAGTAATCTTTAAGTGTGCTACTTTGAAAGCCTTATGTTCATCAAACAACCCCTTGTAATCCATAAGCTTTTCAAATGACGAATCCACTCTTGGAGATCCTCAACATCTCCTTCACTAGTAAACTCCTTCAACTCCATGAGCTTGAAGTCCGTATCACTATCCATAAGATTTCTTAATGACATCTCTCTATTTGGACGCCCTCGTCCTCCTTGTTCCTCCCAATTTCCAGTTAAAGATTCCATCCTTCTATTGGTGTTTTGTATGGATTCATTCATGGAGGTAAAACTTGCATTGAAATCCCTCATCATATTCGCCATCATCTCCTGCAACTCTTCTCGCGTTATAGAAGTCCCCATATTCAAGAAAGTCTTAAGAAACTTACCCAAATCAAGAAATTTCGTAACTTCCTTAAAACACAACCAAAACTTATGAAATTTGGACACAATACAACCTTATATGTTGTAAGATTATAGTTAAAAGTTGGTAGCCAAATTCGTTGTGAAACGTTGGTTATTCTCCTTTTAATATCGATGTTCTTGATTAAAGCGATTTCTGCACACCTTTAGAGAACGATCTCGAAACTATAGTAAAACTCCACGCAATTTTGTGAAATTTTAACACAATAAACTAGACAAGATTTAGAGCAGGTTTATAATAAAAAATCTTCAAAAGACTCAATGTATGCTAGGAGTTCGAGGCCCCCAAATTTACTGCAAATTTGGGATGAATTCAGGCAGTAATAACAAGCGTCGCCTTGGGATCTTGGGCAAAGCTCTGATACCACTTGATGTGGAACTTGATGTTCCAGATGGATATGGAGGTTTCTTGGTTAAAAGAAACTATAATGGAAGGTGTTTGAAGGTGAAGATGGATATAATCTTGAAGGCAACGACTTCATGTTTGGAACAAAGGCAACGACTTTGATCCACTAGTCAAGATAGTCTCTAAACTTTCTCTCATGTATTCTTTGCAATACTCTCAAAGATTTCTATTTCATTATTCAAGAACTCACAATACTATAGTATGATGAAATACATGCGCAGGACAAGCCATGTACTAAATAATCGACTTTAACTAACTCCAACCGACTTAACTACTTAACAACATAAAGCATAAAAGAAACTTCTAGAGTAATTACAGAACACACTACTTCTCTAAACCAATCCAAGTAATACAAGCATTACTAGGCCCATATCCTAGTGACAACCCAAATTCCAATACGCTTAAGTCTCCCATATCGAACTCCTCTTTAGTTGTCTGGAAAGTGGTTAGCACTGTGTTTAGCACTTCATTTGGCACTGTCTTGTTGCTAACCGCCTTACCACTTTTAGTAACACTTGGTGCCTCATGATCCGTATCATTATTCTGAAGAGGAAACTCAGAGTCACTCCCGTCGTGAGTAAAACACCAATGGTGCTAGTAACTATTCGATAAGGGGTCACCTTCTCATCAAAACCAAAACTCTCTAGCTCCATTCACTGCAGAAATATTAAATCATCCGATGCCAGGATCCACTAGTAGAATAAATGTTATTTGCTGCGGTCAAAAAGTGGCCTATTGCTGCGGTTTTGGGCGCGCAGCAATTAAGGAGGCAGCAATAGGTAACAACTATATTGCTGCGGTTTCAAACCGCAGCAATATTTGAACATATTGTTGCGGTTTCTGGGTACAAAACCGCAGCAATATATTTTTTTTTTAAAAAAAACGTGCAACATATTGCTGCGGTTTTTGCTCAAAAAACGTACAAGTAAAAAAAAAATTTTTTTTTTTGCATTTTGCCATCAAATTTGAAAGACAAAAAAGCTAAAAGAAAATAAAACACTACTTATTGAAACAAATGACAAAAAATTACTATACAAATCTCAAAAACATAAAAAATACAAATTAAAATATACTATTACAATATATACCAAGTCCAGATATTTGAAGGTTTTTCACATTATATAATATGCACATAAATGTAACATGGTATATAACCCACTTCCAAGGATTCGCAGGCCTTCATGAAAAAAAAGTTATATGAAAAAGATTAACCAATAAAAAAAATCCATCATAATACACAAAACCATCTAATATGAATATAATATTTTCAATCAGAAATTTGACATCGCTTGAATATAATCTGCTGCTGCTAACAACAGCTCACAAACATTGAAGTAATCTCTAGCCTCATTGAAAAAATTACTCAATCGGATTCGACCATCTAATGCAGCAGAATTCTATTACGGAGGACGAACCGGTTTTTGACGAAGTATTTACCAAATTTCGACGAAGGGATCTGGAGAGATGAGAAAAGACCGACGAACGAAGGAACAACCCACGAAGGACGAACCGAAACCGGTGAAACGAACGAACGGGCGTTGAGGAAGGACCGGTGAGATGAGTGGACCGGTGAGACGAAGGAAAGGTGAGATGACAGGACCGGTGAGACGAAGGACAGGTGAGATGAGAGGGTGAGATGAGGCCGGCGAAGGTTGAGAGTGGCTTCGTCGTGTCGCTGCTCCGCTCAAAGATGACGGGCTTCGTCGCTGCTCCGTTCGAAGGCTGACGGGCTTCGTCGCTGCTCCGTTTGAAGGCTGACGGGCTTCGTCGCGTCGCTGCTTCGTTCGAATGATGACGGGCTTCGTCGCGTCGCTGCTCTGTTCGAAGGACGACGGGAGGCTGAGAGATGAGGAGAGATGAGGAGAGATGAGAGGGAGGAGAGAGATGAGAGAGAGGCGTTGAGAGGGTGAGAGAGAAGTAGGTTAAGAGGATGAGAGATGCGTTGAAAGACAGAGAGAACGAAGTAGGCGTGTGAGTTTATTGAGAGGAAAAGTGAGAAGAAAAACCCTAATTGTTGTGTTGTGTCTTATATTTTTTTTAAATGATATTGCTGCGGTTTCTGACAAGAACCACAGCAATATGGTAAAATATTATTTTTTAATATTATTTTAATATATTGCTACGGTTCTTTATACAAACCGCAGCAATATATCTGGTCAAATAATCGATTTTTTTCAAAAAAAATTTATGTTGATACAATATTGCTGCGGTTTTAGGTAAACCGCAGCAATATCTTTATTTTATATTTTATGTTTATTTTTACGTGATATATTGCTGCGTATGGGTAAAACCGCAGCAATATCACCGCAGCAAATAGCAATTATTCTACTAGTGATCAAAATGTCATCCTCCAAGTATGATGGTACATATGATCCCGGCGATCATGTGGCGGCTTACGAAGGTCATATGTTCTTATACATGCAGGTGGACGTCATCTGGTGTAAGGTCTTCCCGTCCACTCTAACGGGGATAGCTCAGACATGGTTCAAAAGTTTGAAGCCAGGTAGCATTTCTAGTTTCTCCAAGTTGTCATCTACTTTCAGTACGCACTTTGTGAGTAACAGACATCGTGAGCGCACAACTGGAGAATTATTATATGTTAAGTAAGGCGAGAATGAAAGCTTGCGAGACTTTATCGGTTGTTTCTATGTTGAAGCGGTCTCTATTATGAGGTTGCAGGAGGATGTGGCCGTGTTGGCCTTAATGTATGAACTGAAGGAGGGATCGCCGTTCCAGAGTTATTTAGGCCCAAAGACTTATACGTCTCTCGCACCGGTCCTGGGCAAGGCCAACGACTTCATAAGGGGGGACAAATTTGATAGGGCTGTGAGCAATCGCGAGCCATAAAAGAAAAGGGAAGATAGGAAGAGAAAAGACAAGGGACGCGAGAATGACCGCGACCGAGATGAATGAAGGCAAGAGTCTAATGTGGTAAAAAGGGGGAACGATCGTGAAAGAAACAACCGTGAAAAATATGATCGAGCAAAAGGCGACCGTGAGGGAAGCGGTCGTGAGAAGGGCGAGGGCAAAGAAAAATGTGACGCGTACACCCAACTCACCACCTCTAGAAGCCAGAAATACTTGATGAATAAGGATATATGATAAATGGCAGCATCCAAAGCATATGTTCCATAAAATCCGTGACAAGAGCAAGTGGTGTGATTTCCATGGGGATCACAGGCATCTGACTGAAGACTGCCGGCATCCGAAGGATAATTTGGAGGACTTGATAAGAAGAGGTTATTTTAACCAATACAAAGCTCAGACTAGGGATGGAGACTTGATCAAACCCATAAACTAGAACGTCCAGTCCCAATTCATGGAGGTTGTGTAAGCGGAGCAAAGGTCAGCCTAAAGGAATTCAGGCATCATGTCAACTTCAACGAAAGTCTGCCATGCAAGAAGCCGCCAGCAATGCCGACAATGTCATTTACCATGGAGGATGCTAAGCACGTTGTCTACCCTCACAACGACCCGTTAGTGGTCACTCTGAAAGTATCAAACTGCTTGATCCACAAAAATTTGGTGGACGGAGGCAACTCTGCAAACATCCTTTATCTGTCAACATTAGAAAAGATGATGATTGGCCGAGAGTATTTGAAGCCAGTCAGGTACCCAGATATTGGGTTTACAGGGAACCTCGATGGTACTAGAGGGGCTAATTACACTCCCGGTAAGAATTGGGGAGAACGAAGCAGCCAGGGACGTCATGGTGGAGTTTCTGATAGTAGACGTCCCGGGGGCGTATAACGCCATCATAGGGCGTTCCTTCATTTATGACGTCTAGGGGGTCGTCTCAACCTAACATCTGACAGTGTTGTATGTCTCCAATGAATGAGTAACATTAATATTGAAGGGGAATCAAGAGATGGCGAGGTCATGTTACTTAACGGCGTTGAAGCAGCCTGCCAGAAATGTCCCAGTAAAAAATCTTGACCCGTCATGAAGAAAGCAAAGAAGAGCTCAAAGAAAGGCACAAGCTGGGGAAAAAGAAGATGATGAGATAGCTGAGAAAGAAATGGAGGTAGCTGGGAAGGCCAAAGTGGTTTCATTGGAAGATCTTGAGACTCAGCCAAAGGACGAGACGAGACCAAAGCCATACGGAGAAACTAGGCAAGAGATGTTAGCCAATGACCCTGCTAGAGCGGTCGCTGTCGGAATGGACATGGACCCAGAGGTCAGAGTCAACATGGTGACTCTCCTTCGAGAAAACGCTGATGTCTTTGCATTCTCGATGGATGAGATGACGGGAATAGACCCGGCCGTGATGGTCCACCATCCAAATGTCGATAACGTAGTCCGCCCTGTAAAGCAAAAGAAGAGGGCTTTCTCGGCCGAGAAAAATAGAGCAATTAAAGAGGGAGTGGATAAATTTCTAGCGGCTGATTTCATTGAGCCATGCGACTATCCTGAATGGCTGGCAAATGTGGTAATGGTTAAAAAGGCCAACCAGCAATGGCGAATGTGCATTGACTTTACAAATTTGAATAGAGCATGCCTAAAGGACTGTAACCCTTTGTCAAGGATAGATCAGTTGGTAGATTCCACCAGCGGCCATGCACTGCCGAGTTTTATGGACGCATTCTCAGGCTATCACCAGATCAGTCTGTTGAAGGAGGATAGGAAGAAAATAACGTTTATCACGGACAATGGAGTATACAACTATAAGGCAATGCCTTTTTCGGCCTAAGAAATGCAGGCGCAACATATCATAAACTAGTCGACAAAGTGTTTGCGGACCAGAAGGGGCGCAATATAGAAGTCTATGTGGATGACTCCATAGTAAAAAGTAAAACTGACCGCGAGCACTTGGCCGATTTAGAAGAAACATTCAGCACACTGAGAAAATATAAGATGAAGCTCAACCCAAATAAATGTGTCTTTGGAGTGAGAGCGGGGAAATTCTTGGGTTCATGGTAAGCAAGCGGGGCATTGATGCAAACACGGACAAAGTCCAGGCAATTATGCATCTGCCTGAGCCAAAAAGGGTCAAGGAAATCCAAAGGTTAATAGGGAGAATGACCGCTTTAACAAGATTCATCTCAAAATCAGCTAACAAGGCCCTGCCATTTTTCATATTATTAAGAGGCAACAAAAAATTTGAATGGGGAACAGAGTAGAGCGAAACTTTCTCGGAAGCCTATGAAGAAGAAGACTCGGATGAGAAAGAATCGTGGTTGCTCAAAGTTGATAGATCTTCGGCGGTAAGTGAGGCAGGTGCCAAGATGTGAGTATATGAGTACGCGATTAAGTTCGCATTCCCAACATCGAATAACGAGTCGGGATATGAAGCGGCTATTGCCGGATTGAGAATATGCATAACAGCAGGAGCAAAAGGTGTACACTAAAAAAAGGACTCGTAGTTAGTTATCGGCCAACTAAGAGGAGAATTTGAAGCCAGGGAGGCCAACATGATGAAATATGTGGAGAAAGCTAAAGAAGTAATCGCTCAACTAGAGCATTTTGAAGTTGAGGCTATTCCTAAGGCCGAGAATACGAAGTCATACGCATTATCAAAGCTTGCCAGCTCATATTCATTTAGTATTGAAAGGACGGTAGTAGTCGACATCTTGAGAGAAAAGAGCATCGCCGAGAAAACAGTTGTGGTGAACAACATAAATCAACAAGGGGAATGGTTCATAGAACTGGTTGAATACAAGATGATGGGAGTGCTCTCGGCAGATGTCCGCTAAAAAGCTACAAAGGCAAGCAAACTGGTATGTGATATACTAAAACGAATTGTACATGAAGTCCTTTAGTCTACCATTACTGAAGTGTGCAACGACCACGAAGGCCGTGAGAATAATGGAAGAAATACATGAAGGAATTTGCGGCAATCATAGAGGAAAGACGCTGGCGGACAAGCAAAACTATGTGAAAAAATGTGATAAGTGTCAGAAGTTCACTCCAGTGATCAATAGACCGGCAAATGATTTGCAACCTATTTTATGTTCGATACCGTTCGTCCAATGGGGAATGGACATCATGGGGCCATTCACCTCTGCTACGGGAGGCATGCGTTTCCTTATTGTCAGAATTGATTACTTCACAAAGTGGATAGAGGCCGAGCCGACAGCAAAGATAAAGGCAAATCAGATAAGAAAATTCATCTGGCAGAACATTCTGACTAGATATAGTATCCCCACAACAATTGTTTTTTACCATGGAGTATAGTTTGACTGTCGGCCGATACAAGCTTTCCTCACAGACTTTAGGGTTAAGTTCGCCTATACAGCGGTATGCCATTACAAAGCAATGGTCAATCTGAGGCTGCTAACTAATAAATCTTGAATGCTCTCAAGAACAAGCTGGATGAATTCAAAGGCAGACGGGCCGAAATGGTACCGGCAGTGCTATGGGCAAACAGAACAACATAGAAGGAAGCAACAGGGGAAAGTCCTTTTAAGTTGGCTTTTGGTGCAGAGGCGGTGCTACCAGTGGTAGTAGGGATGCCTTCCTATCGGATTAAGCATCAGGTCTTACAGAAGAATGACCAGACACTAAGAGAAAATCTGGACTTCCTTCATGAGATAAGGCTGAAGGCAGAACTAAAGGCAGCACTGTACAGGGACAGAATTAGCAAGGCTTACAACAGAAAAGTCTTAGAAAGGCCTTTAGACGTAGGCGACCTATTCCTGCGAAGAACAGCGGCCACTGGTAAAGTGCATGCCGAAGGAAAATTAACCGCTAATTCGGAAGGTCCCTACATCATTGCCAAGAAGCTTGCTCCCGGTTCTTTCATTCTCAAGGCATGGATGGCAAAGAACTTAGAAACTATTGGAATGATAGTGTTATAAAGAAGTACTATGTTAAAGCAGCAGAATGTAATGGGCCAAGAGCCACTTTTGATTACATGAATAATATAAACTTCTGCTAGCATTCCATAAAAAGTGTTTAACGGCCACATAACAGGCCTAAATGCAAACAACCAAATAACAGGTTCGAAGTACGACAACAGCCTTATAACAGGCCCAATACAAACAAGGCCAAATGACAAGTCCGAAGGCGCAATAACGGCCACATAAGAAGCCTAGTGCAAATAGCCAAATAACAGGCTTAAAAAAATGGCCACATAACAGGCCCAAAACGATAAAGGCCATATAACATGCCAAGGGTGCTAATGGCTATATAATAGGCCAAAGGATGCTAACGGCCATATAACAGGCCAAGGAAGTTAGAGGCCATATAATAGGCCAAGGAAGTTAATGGCCACATAACAGGCGTTAGACAATAACAAAACATGCGAATGTTAAACGTCCTGAAATTGCAATAATTGCTAACCGACTGACAGTGTCAATCGCAAGAAAAAAGGAGACTGAATTATAAATTAGTGGAATGGCGGCCAACTACAAGCAAAAACGCGGGCATCCATTCAAAAAGGCACTTATAAATTTATTAGCAAAAAACTGCAGTTAGAAATGTTTACATGCCATCATAGGCTAAATGTTGAAAAATTATAAATTAAAAACTATTAGAAGCTAGAGAGGAGCCTGAAGATGATCGCCAAAATCTTCAAGAGGGAGGTGCTTCTTCATTTTCAGCAACAGGCAAAATGTTGGCGATAACCTCCTCAGAACAAATATAGGGCTCACCAGTGAGAGGACGCAAATGAGCACCCTCAGCAAAAGCAGTAACCATCTGCTCCCAGTCAAAAGACGGATGGGAATGGCAGATACACCTCTTCACGGCCACCCACCCACCGTCATACCTCTCACCAAGAAGTCCAACATACTCCTCTGACTTTTTGAACGCGGCTAGGGCAAGACGGCCGACTTCAGCCTTTGCATTCTCCACAAAAGCAGCTGTCTCTTCCTTGGCAGCCTTCAATGCAAGCTCCAATTCTCCTTTGTTCTTCTCGGCCTAGTCCAACTGCTTAGCTTTCAAGCGCATGTCTGCCAACTCCTTGTGGGCCTCAGACTTACCCGCCTTCTAAACTTTTACATCAGCTTGTAACTAGTTGACCTGAGAAACAGCAGCGTCGCGAGCAGCCTTCAGATCCTTGGTAACCAGCTCAGAGTTCTCGGCCACACGTTGATACTCAACATACTGCGCTATTAGCTCCACAATAGAATTATTGGCCTGCAAAAGAAAAAATTAAAGGAAGTAAAAAAAAAAAAACAGAAAAAAGGAGAAGAAAGAGGAATTTGCTTACCACTGCCAAGTCATGAGCTAGTTGAGCCGCGGGCGCCACTAGTTCGTCAGCAGGACAGTCTATAGGTAGCTGGAGCCCCTTGAGAAGACAGTACCCCAGAGTGCCGCCGTTTGCAGGAATGTCTGCATAAAGGGACTCGTCCTCCCTCACGTCCCAATTTGGCCGGTACAACGGACCAGGAGTAGTTGGGGGACCAGAGAAGGTGTCCTTGACAGCGGCGCACAGAGGTACCTCCTTCATCTCAATCCATTCTCGCACCCGAGAATAAATTCCTGAATGCAGATCCGAGAGAAAACTCGGAGCACTAAGGATCTCATAGATCCTCTGGCGCATAGAGGACCTTGAGCCCAATGCCGTCCAAATACTACTTATAGCAGCATGGAGAGGAGACATTAGAGGGTTCACACGAGCGGACACCCGGACGGAAGAATTAACCGGACCATCAGCATCGGTAGTAGGCACCTCTGTAGAAGTAACTTCCATAGTTTGACGTTTCTGGGGGCCCTTAGCCTCAAGCTCTCGAGAACACCTGTGGTTGGTGCTGCCACCGCCCTTGTTGACCGGGACTTGAACAGCGGACCGAGAAGGAGTTTGCTCCCCCCCGGCCAGGAGCACGACATTGCGTCCGCCCAGCGTGACGAGCAACTCGACCAACCGTACGACTTCCACGACCAGTATTGCGGTCGGCACCTTGCGGACCTCCAGTGAGCTCGTGAACGGTGTCGTAGACAAAGATGGGATCTTCTGGAGTTTCTAACATCGGTTTCAAGTTCTCGTCCAGACCCAAATCCTCGAGATCCAAGCTGCCGGCACCTACAAAAGAAAGAATCAAGACAGAGCGATGTCAATGGTGAAGAACATCAAAATAATTAAACATTCAAAAACAACTATTTCGGACCAAAAGACAGGGTACACACTTTTTGGGTAAGTTCAGCATAGGTAGAAGGCAGACAGAGGCTCATTGCCAAGAATATACATCGCATGCGGAAGCCAAGTGCAGGGAATCCGCGTCTCAGAATCCTCATCGCCCCCAGCATCTGCTTCAGACTCAAAATAGTCGAAGGCATCTTGCTTGGCCCCGAATAAACCATAGGAGGACACATCCTCCATCCTGGGGTACGACTTTGTAAAATGTCGACGAAGAGGGAAGTCGGCCGGGACCGTCAGGTAATAGAAAGCTGCCAACCTTTCAACCCGGTCATCTTCGGGTAGCCGGTCATTTTATCTTTGGCCCTCATCAGGGACCACCAGCCCTTCTCAGCAGAACCATTTCGTCGCATCCAATGAAGCCGACGGAAGAGGTTAAGGGTCTCTAGATAACCCAAGTAACAGCCGACCCAGACATACGCAATCAAATTCCTCACGGCCAGGGGGGTTAGTTGAGCAAGGCAAATATTGAAAGCCTTTAAAATCTTCACCAGAACAAGATCCAGTGGGGAACGCAACCCAAATTCAAAGTGATGGGCGTAAACAAATTGTTGCCCTGCCGGACAATTGATTACCTTCGACCCCTCGGCCAGGATTACGAGTTTATAATCGGACGGGAAATAATATAATTCCTTAGCCACTTTGCAATAATTCAGCTCCAAGGCGGCTGCCCGCCAAGTTTTACAGATAACAGTGCTCTTGGGACCGTGGCTATAATCTAAGGGAAACCATATCTCAAAATGATGAACGTCATCCCGGTCAATAATAGGCTCTGGACAGGAAGAAGGAGGCATATAGGAACTCTCGCTAATGGCGATCTCGGTACAGTGAACAGCTGGCTCGCGACCTGCAGTAGAAGGGACAATATAGGCTTTATCCATGTTGGTGATAGAATCTGTCTGAACCTAATTTAACAACAGGAGGATGCAAGTCGGTCGTAAAAGCTAGCGTCCGCGACCACCCCGGCATCGGCTAGACTATCTAACCAAGCATGCTCCCTCAAATGCTGGACATCAAGACCAGGAACGACATCAGGGGGAGGAGTCCTGACAACCCTACGGGCTAGAATCTGGTGCCTTAACTCCCTAAGCGTCTGATTATCCCCACTCATCCTAGCAGATATATATTGGCTAGTCATGTTTTCTTGCTCAGGAGTAGAGCGCTCGTTAAGGAATTTTGACCCAAGTTCTTTCACCATGTCGGCCATTAGGGGCAAGTCAGCTAAAAGACGAGTGCGCTCATCCCTAGGACTAGAAACAGACGAACTTTTTCCGCCGTCAAGGGAGGGAGAGGAAGGCTCACTCTCGGACATAAATTTGCTACTCACAGTTTTTTTACTATCAGAATGGTCTGACATAGTTCTAAAGAAGAAAAAGTAGCGAAAAACCAAAAAGTTTCGGGATTGGTACCTGAGAAGTTTCGCTAGGTAAATGACCGGAAAAAATGAGCAAACTCCCAAAAAGTACCAAAGAAGCTCCGCGAAACGCAGCAGGTGAGGAAAGAATTCGCCGGAAAAAATGTCGAAGTAAAACTAAAACACCCTCGAGTAAAACCCAGAAGAAAAGAATTGAAATTTGTGGAAATCTTTCGAAAAGAGAGAAGGAAATGCAAGAAAATGACCTTTTTGAGGAAGTTTGAGGAGCAAAAAATGTTTTTTAGTCACAAAACAACAATTCGAAGCTCTTAGAAAAATGGAGAAACCAGATAAAAGGGTTGAAGAAAGACGAAGAAGTTGAATGAAAAATAAAAAGAAACAAAATTTCGTTTATAAATACCAGAATAAACGACGGCGATTAAAAGACGCATCACCTGCTACCATGGATTGATGCCAAGTGCCACTTGCACAGCATACCCTAATAAAAGGAGAAAAAACGAGCGAGATTCCAGAAGTAATAATGATTGAACTTTTTGAAACCCACAATTCACCCCATGTGTTAACGTGGCAGCATCAAGGGCCTTATTAAAAGGCGTGCAAAATTCGTCCACGTCATCAAAGAAAACGCCGGTGACAGTCACGACCGCCCACGATGTTGGGGGGGGGGGGGCTAGTTGTATGGGTATTACCCAAGTCTGCTGGCGGACATTCATCATGACCGACAACACATGTCCAGGACGCAAACTCATGGGAAGGAAGTTGATGATCCTCAATTTGAGACCGGGACTGCCATCGCGACCACTGAAGAGGACAAAACAAAAGGAATCTTCCCTCTGATAGATTCATTACAGTCATACACGTGTCAAAGGATTACCTATCCTGTCAGGTGAATAGTACATCTATAAATAGCCAAACAGTACTATTTTTGTAGGTACATTTTCTCTGATAGAAAAAGTAGCTTATTTTTCTCTCTTTAAGTTCTCTCTCTACAATCCTTAACGGACACTAGCTGACTTGAGCGCGTCGGAGGGGGTTTCCTGACAACCACCCCGAGGGTAGCTCACGTTTATTCTTGTGTAGATCACCACTCCCGGATAACCCTCATTACTGATGGACACTTCTTGAGTCCGCCACCATTTCACAACCGAAACAATAACTATTTTAGATGTGTATGGCAATTTCTTTTATGAGATTATTTGATAGTCACACCAAATATTACTCATTAGTTAAAAATATACACTAAAAGTTAATTACTAAAGTTTTTTAGTGGAGCCTATTTGCAGTAAATTGTTAGCTTCAAGCTGTCTTATAGAAGTGTAATGAAAATACAGATTACATAAGTTGCCAATGAAAAAGCTACAAACAAACTTGGGAGTTAATAAGTTCTATAATAAAATATTTAAAAGTTGAGGAGAATAAACAGAAATTAGTTTTTTCGTAAAATTGTCCCGTAAGTGTTACAACATTGCAGTATTTGAGTTGAAATTGAGATCTTTAAAGGGGTTTTGCCTACAATTTCTGGCAGTTGTCTCCTACACCTACCCTAGAATTCTGGTGTCGGATTCATTCATTGCCTACAAACTTAACCTAATGGGCCATGTTAATTTTCTGATTATATGAAAATGGGCCTGGGTAACCCAATAAGGAGGAGGAGAGTTTAGCCCACTTACAAGCTAGGAGGTTCCATCCTAAAACCAATTGGTGATAGGAGGAGTAACTCCTAATCTTATAAAGTGGTTTATTCTCTCCTCTTTCTCCAATGTGGGACACTCACAAGTGGGCATTTCATGGGTTTCAACACACCCCCTCTCTTAGAGGCTGGACATCCTGTCGAGGTAAACCCTTATCCAGTAGCGATCGAATACCCAGTTTAGACGAGACCTGCAACCCTGGCTCTGTTGCCATGTTAAATTAGAGAGAGAAGAGAGAGAAGAGAGAGAATAATACGATGTCATTATTACTTGTTTCATATCATAAAGATTACAACCCTTTATATAGAGAAACATAACATAAATTTAACCTAACACAACTAAACCTAATGGGCTATGGCCCAATACTCCTAGCACCCCCCCGCAATCGTAACGACAGTAACACGAACGTTACGATTGGACAATCACAATTATTAGGGAAAAAAAAAGCTCAAATTCTTCAAATCTTCAATTCTTCAATTCTTAAAATCTTAAAATCTTCAATTCTTTAATTCTTCAATGAACAAACCTCGTCTCAAGGTACAAGGAGAATCCATAAATCGTGTCTCACGACACACATAGAGCCAAAACATGTCTCACAATCTGTTTTGAAACAGATCTGAAATTGAGACCAAAGAATCATTTTTTTGTGAAAATTGTGATTGAATGATCATCATCACATAAACAAAAGAACAAATTTTCGATGGAATGAACATCATCGATATTTAAAAAAAAACAAAAAACTGATCTGTTTTGAAACAGATTTGAAAGGAAGATTAAAGGAAACAATACCACCAAAGTGGTGCTTTTGTTTTTTATGGATGTTGCTTTAGAAGAAAACTTAGTTAGAGAACTAAATTCATCATATTTTTGAAAATAATTATCAAACATAGCATTGTGACACAGCAGCAATAGTTAACTAAGCAGCAATTAGCAAAGAAACACTCCTCAAGCACAACAATCAAACCAGAATATTGCAGCAGCGGAAACACTATCAATGAAGTATAAACAAGGGTTATGAATGATTTTAAATTTGAGGAATAAAATCCAGCCGGTGAGTACAAAACTCAGACCCATCGGCAGGAAAACAATATTTTTGAGTTTGATCAAGATCTTAACTTGCTCTGATACCATGTTAATTTTCTGATTATATGAAAATGGGCATGGGTAACCCAATAAGGAGGAGGAGAGTTTAGCCACTTACAAGTTAGGAGGTTCCATCCTAAAACCAATTGGTGATAGGAGGAGTAACTACTAATCTTATAAAGTGGTTTATTCTCTCCTCTTTCTCCAATGTGGGACATTCACAAGTGGGCATTTTATGGGTTTCAACACACCCCCTCTCTTAGGGGCTGGACATCCTGTCGAGGTCAACCCTTATCCAGTAGCGATCAAATACCCAGTTTAGACGAGACCCGCAACCCGGTCTCTGATACCATGTTAAATTAGAGAGAGAAGAGAGAGAAGAGAGAGAATAATGATGTTATTATTACTTGTTTCATATCATAAAGATTACAACCCTTTATATAGAGAAACATAACATAAATTTAACCTAACACAACTTAACCTAATGGGCTATGGCCAATACTCCTAACAACCCCCCGCAATCGTAACGACAGTAACACGAACGTTACGATTGGACAATCACAATTATTAGAGAAAAAAAAAAACTCAAATTCCTTAAATCTTCAATTCTTCAATTCTTCAATTCTTCAATTCTTACAATCTTAAAATCTTCAATTCTTCAATTCTTCAATTCTTCAATGAACAAACCTCGTCTCAAGGTACAAGGAGAACCCATAAACCGTGTCCCACGACACACAGAGAGCCAAAACATGTCTCACAATCTGTTTTGAAATGGATCTAAATTGAGACCAAATAATCATTTTTTTGTGAAAATTGTGATGGAATGATCATCATCACATAAGCAAAAGAACAAATTTTCGATGGAATCAACATCATCGATATTAAAAAAAAAAAAAAGAAACTGATCTGTTTTGAAACAGATTTGGAAGGAAGATTAAAGGAAACAATCCAGCCGGTGAGTATAAAACTCAGACCCATCGGCAGGAAAAAAATATTTTTGAGTTTGACCAAGATCTTAACTTGCTCTGATACCATGTTAATTTTCTGATTATATGAAAATGGGCATGGGTAACCCAATAAGGAGGAGGAGAGTTTAGCCCACTTACAAGCTAGGAGGTTCTATCCCAAAACCAATTGGTGATAGGAGGAGTAACTCCTAATCTTATAAAGTGGTTTATTCTCTCCTCTTTCTCCAATGTGGGACACTCACAAGTGGGCATTTTATGGGTTTCAACACACCCCCTCTCTTAGGGGCTGGACATCCTGTCGAGGTAAACCCTTATCCAGTAGCGATCGAATACCCGGTTTAGACGAGACCCGCACCCCGGGCTCTGATACCATGTTAAATTAGAGAGAGAAGAGAGGAAATAATATGATGTTATTATTACATGTTTCATATGTTAAAGATTACAACCCTTTATATAGAGAAACATAACATAAATTTAACCTAACACAACTTAACCTAATGGGCTATGGCCCAATACTCCTAACACCCGCCACAATCGTAATGACAGTAACACGAACGTTATGATTGGACAATCAAAATTATTAGGGAAAAAAAAACTCAAATTCTTCAAATCTTCAATGCTTCAATTCTTCAATTCTTAAAATCTTAAAATCTTCAATTCTTCAATGAACAAACCTCGTCTCAAGGTACAAGGAGAACCCATAAACCGTGTCTACACACACAAGAGCCAAAACATGTCTCACAATCTGTTTTGAAACAGATCTGAAATTGAGACCAAAAATCATTTTTTGTGAAAATGTGATGGAATGATCATCATCACAGAAACAAAAGAACAAATTTTCGATGGAATGAACATCATCGATATTTTTTTTGAAAAAAAAAGAAACTGATCTGTTTTGAAACAGATTTGAAAAGAAGATTAAAGGAAACAATACCACCAAAGTGGTGCTTTTTTTTATGGATGTTGCTTTAGAAGATAACTTAGTTAAAGAACTAAATTCATCAGATATTTGAAAATAATGATCAAACATAGCCTTGTGACATGGCAGCAATAGTTTTGATTCATTAACGGCAGCAATAGTTAACTAAGCAAGAGGATAATATTGATGTGAGTAGAAAGTCAACACGTGCGGCAATTAGCGAAGAAAAACTCCTCAAGCACAACAATCAAATTAGAATATTGCAGCAGCTGAAACACTATCAATGATTTATGAATAAGGGTTATGCCCGATCTTCAATTTGAGGAATAAAATCCAGACGATGAGTATAAAACTCAGACCCATCGGCAGGAAAACAATATTTTTAAGTTTGACCAAGATCTAAACTTGCTCTGATACCATGTTAATTTTCTGATTATATGAAAATGGGCCTGGGTAACCCAATAAGGAGGAGGAGAGTTTCGCCCACTTACAAGCTGGGAGGTTCCATCCTAAAACCAATTGGTGATAGGAGGAGTAACTCCTAATCTTATAAATGGTTTATTCTCTCCTCTTTCTCCAATGTGGGACACTCACAAGTGGGCATTTTATGGGTTTCAACACACCCCCTCTCTTAGGGGCTGGACATCCTGTCGAGGTAAACTCTTATCCAGTAGCGATCGAATACCCAATTTAGACGAGACCCGCAACCCGGGCTCTGATACCATGTTAAATTAGAGAGAAAAGAGAGAGAAAAGAGAGAAGAGAGATAATAATATGATGTTATTATTACATGTTTCATATCTTAAAGATTACAACCCTTTATATAGAGAAACATAACATAAATTTAACCTAACACAACTTAACCTAATGGGTTATGGCCCAATACTTTTAACACCCCCCGCAATCGTAACGACAGTAACACGAACGTTATGATTGGACAATCACAATTATTAGGGAAAAAAAAAACTCCAATTCTTCATATCTTCAATTCTTTAATTCTTCAATTCTTAAAATCTTAAAATCTTCAATTCTTCAATGAACAAACCTCGTCTCAAGGTACAAGGAGAACCTATAAACCGTGTCTCACGACACATAGAGAGTCAAAACATGTCTCACAATCTATTTTGAAACAGATCTGAAATTGAGACAAAAGAATCATTTTTTGTGAAAATTGTGATGGAATTGTCATCATCACAGAAACAAATGAACAAATTTTCGTTGGAATGAACATCATCGATATTTTTTTTTTTAAAAAAAGAAACTGATCTGTTTTGAAACAGATTTGAAAGGAAGATTAAAGGAAACAATACTATCAAAGTGGTTTTTTTTTTTGATGGATGTTGCTTTAGAAGATAACTTAGTTAAAGAACTAAATTCATTAGATATTTGAAAATAATTATCAAACATAGCCTTGTGACACGGCAGCAATAGTTTTGATTCATTAACGGCAACAATAGTTAACTAAGCAAGAGGAAAATATTGATGTGAGTAGAAAGTCAACACGTGCAGCAATTAACAAGGAAACACTCCTCAAGCACAACAATCAAAGCAGAATATTGCAGCAGCTGAAACACAATCAATGAAGTATGAACAAGGGTTATGCCCGATCTTCAATTTGAGGAATAAAATCCAGCCGGTGAGTATAAAACTCAGACCCATCGGCAGGAAAGCAATATTTTTGAGTTTGACCAAGATCTTAACTTGCTCTGATACCATGTTAATTTTCTGATTATATGAAAATGGGCCTGGGTAACCCAATGAGGAGGAGGAGAGTTTAACCCACTTACAAGGTAGGTGTTCCATCCTAAAACCAATTGGTTATAGGAGGAGTAACTCCTAATCATATAAAGTGGTTTATTCTCTCCTCTTTCTCCAATGTGGGACACTCACAAGTGGGCATTTTATGGGTTTCAACACACCCCCTCTCTTAGGGCTGGACATCCTGTCGAGGTAAACCCTTATACAGTAGCGATCAAAAATTACCCAGTTTAGACGAGTCCCGCAACCTGGGCTTTGATACCATGTTAAATTAGAGAGAGAAGAGAGAGAAGAGAGAGAATAATATGATGTTATTATTACATGTTTCATATCTTAATGATTACAACCCTTTATATAGAGAAACATAACATAAATTTAACCTAACACAACTTAACCTAATGGGCTATGGCCCAATACTCCTAACACCCCCCGCAATCGTAACGACAGTAACACGAACGTTATGATTGGACAATCACAATTATTAGGGAAAAAAAAACTCAAATTCTTCAAATCTTCAATTCTTCAATTCGTAAAATCTTAAAATCTTCAATTCTTCAATAAACAAACCTCGTCTCAAGGTACAAGGAGAACCCATAAACCGTGTCACACGACACACAGAGAGCCAAAACATGTCTCACAATCTGTTTTGAAACAGATCTGAAATTGAGACCAAAGAATCATTGTTTGTGAAAATTTTGATGGAATGATCATCATCACAGAAATAAAATAACAAATTTTCGATGGAATGAACATCATCGATATTTTTTAAAAAAAAAAAAAAGAAACTGATCTGTTTTGAAACAGATTTGAAAGGAAGATTGAAGGAAACAATACCACCAAAGTGGTGCTTTTTTCTTTTTTGATGGATGTTGCTTTAGAAGATAACTTAGTTAACGAACTAAATTCATCAGATTTTTGAAAACAATTATCAAACATAGCCTTGTGACACGGCAACAATAGTTTTGATTCATTAACGGCAACAATAGTTAACTAAGCAAGAGGAAAATATTGATGTGAGTAGAAAGTGAACATGTGCAGCAATTAGCAAGGAAACACTCCTCAAGCACAACAATCAAAGCATAATATTGCAGCAGCTGAAACACTATCAATGAAGTATGAACAAGGGTTATGCCCGATCTTCAATTTGAGGAATAAAATCTAGCCGGTGAGTATAAAACTCAGGCCATCGGCAGGAAAAATATTTTTGAGTTTGACCAAGATCTTAACTTGCTCTGATACCATGTTAATTTTCTGATTATATGCAAATGGGCCTGGTAACCCAATAAGGAGGGAGAGTTTAGCCCACTTACAAGCTAGGAGGTTCCATCCTAAAACCAATTGGTGATAGGAGGAGTAACTCCTAATCTTATAAAGTGGTTTATTCTCTCCTCTTTCTCCAATATGGGACATTCATAAGTGGGCATTTTATGGGTTTCAACACACCCCCTCTCTTAGGAGCTGGACATCCTGTCGAGGTAAACCCTTATCCAGTAGCGATCGAATACCCAGTTTAGACGAGACCCGCAACCTGGGCTCTGATACCATGTTAAATTAGATAGAGAGAGAAGAGAAAGAAGAGAGAGAAGAATATGATGTTATTATTACATTTTTCATATCTTAAAGATTACAACCCTTTATATAGAGAAACATAACATAAATTTAACCGAACACAACTTAACCTAATGGGCTATGGCCCAATACTCCTAACACCCCCCGCAATCGTAACGACAGTAACACGAACGTTATGATTGGATAATCACAATTATTAGGGAAAAAAAACTCAAATTCTTCAAATCTTCAATTCTTCAATTCTTCAATTCTTAAAATCTTAAAATCTTAAAATCTTCAATTCTTCAATGAGCAAACCTCGTCTCAAGGTACAAGGAGAACCCATATACCGTGTCTCACGACACACAGAGAGCCAAAACATGTCTCACAATCTGTTTTGAAACATATCTGAAATTGAGACCAAAGAATCATTTTTTGTGAAAATTGTGATGGAATGATCATCATCACAGAAACAAAAGAACAAATTTTCGATGGAATGCACTTCATCGATATTTTTTTTTTTAAAAAAAGAAACTGATCTGTTTTGAAAAAGATTTGAAAGGAAGATTAAAGGAAACAATACCACCAAAGTGGTGCTTTTTTTTTGATGGATGTTGCTTTAGAAGATAACTTAGTTAAAGAAGTAAATTCATCATTTGAAAATAATTATCAAACATAGCCTTGTGACGGCATCAATAGTTTTGATTCATAACGGCAGCAATAGTTAACTAAGCAAGAGGAAAATATTGATGTGAGTAGAAAGTCAACACGTGTAGCAATTAACAAGGAAACACTCCTCAAGCACAACAATCAAAGCAGAATATTGCAGCAGCTGAAACACTATCAATGAAGTATGAACAAGGGTTATGCCCGATCTTAAATTTGAGGAATAAAATCCAGCCGGTGAGTATAAAACTCAGACCCATCGGCAGGAAAACAATATTGTTGAGTTTGACCAAGATCTTAACTTGCTCTGATACCATGTTAATTTTCTAATTATATGAAAATGGGCCTGGGTAACCCAATAAGGAGGAGGAGAGTTTAGCCCACTTACAAGCTAGGAGATTCCATCCTAAAACCAATCGGTGATAGGAGGAGTAACTCTAATCTTATAAAGTGGTTTATTCTCTCCTCTTTCTCCAATGTGGGACACTCACAAGTGGGCATTTTATGGTTTCAACACACCCCCTCTCTTAGGGGCTGGACATCCTGTCGAGGTAAACCCTTATCCAATAGCGATCGAATACCCAGTTTAGACGAGACCCGCAACCCGGGCTCTGATACCATGTGAAATTAGAGAGAGAAGAGAGAGAATAATATGATGTTATTATTACATGTTTCATATCTTAAAGATTACAACCCTTTATATAGAGAAACATAACATAAATTTAACCGAACACAACTTAACCTAATGGGTTATGGCCCAATACTCCTAACACCTCCCGCAATCGTAACGACAGTAACACGAACGTTATGATTGGACAATCACAATTATTAGGGAAAAAAAACTCAAATTCTTCAAATCTTCAATTCTTTAATTCTTCAATTCTTAAAATCTTAAAATCTTCAATTCTTCAATGAACAAACCTCGTCTCAAGGTACAAGGAGAACCCATAAACCGTGTCTCACGACACACAGAGAGTCAAAACATGTCTAACAATCTGTTTTGAAACAAATCTGAAATTGAGACGAAAGAATCATTTTTTGTGAAAATTGTGATGGAATGATCATCATCACAACAACAAAAGAACAAATTTTCGATGGAATAAACATCATCGATATTTTTTTTTTTTTAAAAAAAAAGGAACTGATCTATTTTGAAACGGATTTGAAAGGAAGATTAAAGGAAACAATACCACCAAAGTGGTACTTTTTTCTTTTTTGATGGATGTTGCTTTAGAAGATAACTTAGTTAAAGAACTAAATTCATCTTATTTTTGAAAACAATTATCAAAGATAGCCTTGTGACACGGCAGCAATAGTTTTGATTCATTAACGGCAGCAATACTTAACTAAGCAAGAGGAAAATATTGATGTGAGTAGAAAGTCAAACGTGCAGCAATTAGCAAGGAAACACTCCTCAAGCACAACAATCAAAGCAGAATATTGCAGCAGCTGAAACACTATCAATGAAGTATGAACAAGGGTTATGCTCGATCTTCAATTTGAGGAATAAAATCTAGCCGGTGAGTATAAAACTCAGGCCCATCGGCAGGAAAACAATATTTTTGAGTTTGACCAAGATCTTAACTTGCTCTGATACCATGTTAATTTTCTGATTATATGAAAATGGGCCTGGTAACCCAATAAGGAGGAGGAGAGTTTAGCCCACTTACAAGCTAGGAGGTTCCATCCTAAAACCAATTGGTGATAGGAGGAGTAACTCCTAATCTTATAAAGTGGTTTATTCTCTCCTCTTTCTCCAATGTGGGACACTCACAAGTGGGCATTTTATGGGTTTCAACACACCCCCTCTCTTAGGGGCTGGACATCCTGTTGAGGTAAACCCTTATCCAGTAGCGATCGAATACCTAGTTTAGATGAGACCTGCAACCCGGGCTCTGATACCATGTTAAATTAGAGAGAGAAGAGAGAGAATAATATGATGTTATTATTACATGTTTCATATCTTAAAGATTACAACCCTTTATATGGAGACACATAACATAAATTTAACCTAACACAACTTAACCTAATGGGCTATGGCCCAATACTCCTAACACCCCCCGCAATCGTAACGACAGTAACACGAACATTATGATTGGACAATCACAATTATTAGGGAAAAAAAATCAAATACTTCAAATCTTCAATTCTTCAATTCTTAAAATCTTAAAATCTTCAATTCTTCAATGAACAAACCTCGTCTCAAGGTACAAGGAGAACCCATGAACCATGTCTCACGACACACAGAGAGCCAAAACATGTCTCACAATCTGTTTTGAAACAGATATGAAATTGAGACCAAATAATCATTTTTTGTGAAAATTGTGATGGAATGATCATCATCACAAAAACAAAAGAGCAAATTTTCGATGCAATGAACATCATCGATATTTTTTTTTTAAAAAAGAAACTGATCTGTTTTGAAACAGATTTGAAAGGAAGATTAAAGGAAACGATACCACCCAAGTAGTGCTTTTTTCTTTTTTGATGGATGTTGCTTTAGAAGATAACTTAGTTAAAGAACTAAATTCATCAGGTTTTTGAAAATAATTATCAAACATAGCATTGTGACACGGCAGCAATAGTTTTGATTCATTAACGGCAACAATAGTTAACTAAGCAAGAGGAACATAGTGATGTGAGTAGAAAGTCAACACGTGCAGCAATTAGCAAGGAAACACTCCTCAAGCACAACAATCAAAGCATAATATTGCAGCAGCGGAAACACAATCAATGAAGTATGAACAAGGGTTGTGAATGATCTTCAATTTGAGGAATAAAATCCAACCGGTGAGTATAAAACTCAGACCCACCGGCAGGAAAACAATATTTTTGAGTTTGACCAAGATCTTAACTTGCTCTGATACCATGTTAATTTTCTGATTATATGAAATGGGCCTGGGTAACCCAATAAGGAGGAGGAGAGTTTAGCCCACTTACAAGCTAGGAGGTTCCATCCTAAAACCAATTGGTGATAGGAGGAGTAACTCCTAATCTTAAAAGTGGTTTATTCTCTCCTTTCTCCAATGTGGGCCACTCACAAGTGGGCATTTCATGGGTTTCAACACACCCCCTCTCTTAGGGCTAGAGATCCTGCCGAGGTAAACCCTTATCCAGTAGCGATCGAATACCCAGTTTAGACGAGACCCGCAACCCGGGCTCTGATACCATGTTAAATAAGAGAGAGAAGAGAGAGAATAATATGATGTTATTATTACTTGTTTCATATCATAAAAATTACAACCCTTTAAATAGAGAAACATAACATAAATTTAACCTAACACAACTTAACCTAATGGGCTATGGCCCAATACTCCTAACAGAGTTATTAAGTTCCATAATAAAATAATTAAAAGTTGAGGAGAATAAACAGAAATTAGTTTTTTCGTAAAATTGTCCCGTAAGTGTTACAACATTGCAGTATTTGAGTTGAAATTGAGATCTTTGAAGGGGTTTTGCCTACAATTTCTTGCAGTTGTCTCCTACACCTACCCTAGAATTCTGGTGTCGGATTCATTCATTGTTCATACATCTAATTTTCTTGATAGTCTTATGATATGGTTTCCTAGCTTCACTTGGTGATGCTCACTGAAGAGTTTGGGGACTGGGGAGGTATGCTAGTGCAATTTTCTTATATTTGTCTCTGCATTTATAGAAAGTTGCAGCTGTGCAGTTCATTATGATGTGGCTGAACAGAACTCATAATACACATGTAACCTCGATGTTCGTTTTATCAAGATCTACAAGTATTTCATTTTACTCCCTCTGTCCCAATTTATTTACTACATTTCGCCATTTAGTTGTGTCCCAATTTATTTGCTACATTTGCAAATATTTCCATATATAGTACATAGGTCCCATACTTTATTTACAAATTTGCCATCACTCCCTCCTTGTTTTTGTAAATATTTTCATATATAGTACATAGGTCCCACAATTTACCTATTTGCTTTTTTGTTAATTCTTGATATAACAATGGTCCCCACTCCCTCCTTGGTCTTTGTCATAAAGCAAATGTAGCAAATAAATTGGGACAGAGGGAGTAGAAAATTTTCTCCTCTCTTTATTGCATTGCCTCTGTGTATATTATCCTTCCCATCTAATCAGTGTTTGTCCTCTTATAGTAATTTCTTTTATGGACTTTTACTTTTCAGTATTTGGTAATATTCATGTTGAACATGAGAGTAGGTTACGTGTTCTCGTGGAATATGGAACGACAAGCCTACTAGCTTATTTTAGTTACTGTTGAACTTAATTCGAAGAAGAATTATCATCGCTTGGTTTAATATACCCATATGGTTGATATGTCATATTTTCTCAAATTCAGTGTTCTGTTTTCAGTAATTTACTAGACTTTATTAGAGTAACTCCAAGTGTCGTAGCTTGCCTAGACGCCAAGGATAACCTTGTTGGAGTGTGTACATGACCACAACTACCTCGCCAAAACAACCTTGCCTCCCTTTAAGGAATGAATTTAAGAGAGAAGGTGAAGCCATTTGGAAGTATGTAAATGAGCTTGGCTAGGCGTCCAATCGTTTGAGTCTTTTGGTGGACTCAAACGGGGGCAGTTTGGTCATTTTATGTACAAAGAAAGGAGTAGAAGTTGGAAGATTACACGCGAGTGTGGCAAGGGAATCGATAAGAAACTAAATCTATCTCTCTCCTCCCTCATCACGCTTCTAACTTTCTCTCACTTCCCTTGACACACTCTCTCTCCCTTCATCCTCTCTCTCAAACAAAAACTCCATCTTTTTCAAAAGTTTTTAATTTTTTGAAACCGAAAAAAATTGAAATTTTTTCTATGGGTTTGTCGGAATTTTCTCTCATCTTTGTTAATTTTGGTACTAGAAATTGGTTATTGGGTTTTTTGCTTCGGATTTTGAGTTTGTGGATTTTTTGGCTTCGAGTTTGCGGACATTGCTGAATTAATCTTCTCACTCTATTTTCTCATTTTCGTTAATTTCAAGTAAGTTTCTGCAATTTTTTTTTTTATTTTGTATAGATTTGCTTGTTGATAAGTTATTTTTGTGGGTCATTTTTTGAATTCCGTAATTTAGGATGAATAAAGTCTTCTAATTTGTCGTTGTTTTCCCCTTCTGCTTCGAGATTGTGGTAGTTTTATTTTCTAGGTTTAGGGTTTATGACGGAAGCTGTCGATTTCTTCGATTGTTGAATTTTTTTTTTGTACTTTAATCTTGTTTCCCCGAGTGGGTAAATATTCTAAATTTTTACTTGAATTTGGTTTTCCTGATGGGAAATTTTCGAGATTGTGGGTAATTTCGTCAGTTGTTGAAAAAATCTCACTCTAACGCTCTTCCATGGTTATTGTGGGCAATTTCTTCCAATTGTTTGGGGAAAATTTTGCCAATTGTTGGTTTTGTTTTTGAAATTTTAGATCTTTGTAATTAGTATAAGTTAATTTATACAAAATGCAAGAAAGAAAAAATTTTCAAGACTCTGTTTTGTAAACACCATTTATTTAGTGTTGTGCAGGATGATGTTTGCTATTAATGCTCTAATAATGTATATCAGTTTTTGGAGGGTTAAATACTAATCTTTGGAAATTATGATGCTAGTTTAGCGTCATATATTTTTTTTTTATTAGAAAAACTTAGCTTATTGAGGTTTCGTGTGTAATTGTTGATGTCCATTAATCAATGTTCTTGTTATTGAGGTTCTTTCAATTGTATTTTCAGCATAGCTCTTATTGTGAATTCACATAGGAGCTCAGTTTGGAGGTACTTCCACACATAATTCAACAGGTGTTAGCAGTTTAGTTGAAGTGTTTTTATGATTTAAGGTTTATCTAAAATTATTATTTGGTCGGCCCATAAACTCTCAAGTCTAGGATCAAATATTTAGTTAAGGTTGACAACCTTACTGTGTTGGTTTGTAATAAATAAACTATACTCTGTGTTATGTATGGTTTTTATTTATCGCTTATAGAGTCAGCTCAGCCATATTAGTGGGCTGATTCTAGCAGGTGACAGCCTCCATATCGTTTTTCTTCTGGATTACTTCTGCTAATGCTAGTATATGCAAACTCAATGTTGTTAAAATCGGGATTCTAGTTTGAATCGAAAACGGCCTTTAGAATCGAATCGTAAAATCAAATCGTAGAATCGTAAGATTCTACAAACATGTAAAATCAAGATATTGCACTCAATCTTCATTGAATATGCTAAAATTATAAGTTAAACGACCTGAAAATTGAAAAAAATTGTTTTTTACCCACTATATTGGCAATAACTAACAATATATATCTCTTATTTTCTTTGATAGCATGATTTAAACTTGCGAGGTTTTCGCTAGTCAACATAGATATATAGAATCGTCTAGAAACGTGAATCGAATCGTCTACCATATTTTGAATCGTAAAATCGTAAGATTTTAAGATTTAAATCGTGATTTTAATAACTTTGTGCAAACTTATAATAATTTTTGTTGGATAGAGATGGAGGGCTGTTACATGTATGCTTTGGTAGAGTCAAGTAAACTCGGGTGATATTACTAATGACCTTAATTCGGTCATTGTGAAGCATCGAGTCGATTTGTTATTGAGCGTCAATCGAACTTCGGCTAAGTCATGGTCGGGTAATTTTTTTTTGATATGGATTTTGTAACGAATCATATTATTAAAAGTAATAAGATCGACATATATATACATATGTGTGTGTGCGCGATAACTATATGGATGATAACGAAAAACTAATAAAAAAAGTTATATACTGTTTATCGTGATGTTTAGTGTATTCTCTCAGTCAACTCTTATTTCGACTAATCAACTGTGTAAAACCACTCTCATGAGTAATGGAGTAGAACGACGCTTCATTTTCTAATATTATATATATAACCAATGATGATAATAACGAGTTGACGATCAATTCGGAGATGTATTCAAATGATTTATTATGTTAAGTATTTTTATTGATATATAAGTCTGTAAATAGCTATGATGATAATGAGAATAATGAAAATAATAAACATAAAGCAATGATGTTAATAATAATAATCATAATAAAAATAATAATAGTAATAGTAACAATGTTAACAAGAGCAATAGTAATAGAAATAAGAACAGGATTATTAACAATAACAATATAAATACTAATAGTAATATAGTAGCAACAATGTTAATAATAACAATAACAATAACAAACATAACACGGTATATATGCATTATGTTATGACTATATATGATAAAGTATAAACACACGATTTTATCAACATGTTTTATAAAATTGGTGTTAAAATAATTGTAAATATAATACTCTATTGATTATAAATTAGTATAACGAATCTTGATATGTTATAATACTATAGCAAATGACAATCATATGTTTATAACTAAGATTCATATGAGGCCTAAATGGTTATAATGAGGGTTCATATATTCTACAATAATAATAAACATAACAACAATTTATAAAAACGAGTAAAGTTACTAAACTAAGACTTAGATTATTGGCAATGACTTGTTGCGTTTGTGTGTTACTTCAATAGAGTATATAATTGAACAATATATGTAAAGTCACTAATGATCAATCATCAAACGATTAAGTCAAATCAATTTGTGTAAACATTCGGTTATTACGAGTTTATCTTACTAAAATCCCAACCTTTTTTGATTCTATCTAAAATCCTAACTTCTTAAAATTCAAAATCAGAAGTAAATTGTTAACAAGGTTAATCTACCATAAGCCAATAAGACATATTAGTGATAATTGATAATAAGTACTTACTACATAATAACCCGTTAACAACCATATAGTAACTTAGAACTTAGTAAGTTACTCACTTAGATTGATTAACTTGGTAATTCACTAACTTGTTAATTATTGCTACGTATAAAAATACTAATTAATTGATAATTGATAAAATGATAACATATTAGTGATATTACAAAGTTAACACAATAACAAGTATCAACAATAAGACATAAGTCAAATTGTAAATGTAATTATTAAGACATTAAGTCCTAAATCATAATATCCGGCCACTGATAATAATTGACTAACTGTTATTGTGTTACATCTTACATGTTAGCATTAAGTTATTCCCTCAACAGCGCATTTAACATGTTCACATATTTTTAATTTATAAATTTAGAATAATATATAATTTCTTAAAAATCAATAATACTAATTTAATTTCGAAAGTTTCTGATTTCTAGTAATACTACTAATTTCTAAAGTTACTAAACTAATAATATTAGAACTATAAATTAGAATACTCAAACCATAATAATATTAAAATACAATACTAGTTTATTAGTAGTTTAGCTATGTATTTTTTTTTTGAGGAAAGACCATTAATTTTAGAAAGATGAAAATCCAACCATTGATTAAGTTAGCAATCCATGTGATTGACCACTCTCAATTCTCATTGGTTAAAAAAAATATCAAACGATTATGAATTAAGACCATTGATTTGAGAAAGATCAAAATCCAACCATTGAATTAAATCCCTCTCTAAACCAAAACACTCCCCTTTTCCCCCCAACTTCATTCCTCAGTAATAGCCTCCTTCTTCATCATCCTCAATCATCTTCCATTTCTCTTGTCTTTTCCTCTTTCTACACCATCACCACCACCACCACCGTCACTCCTCCATCGCCAATCTCGTTCTCTCGTTGCTCCCTCCTTGTCGACTGCCTACATTGGAATTTAGCCACCATCACGTAGGCCCGATGTTTCTTTAGTGATGATGATGGTGGTCGAACTATGATGCCATAATTGAATCAAAAGATGACCATCAACAATAGAGCAATAAGTTAAACAAACAGTTCTCAAAATTATGTCTGATTTCATGAAAAACTTGAGTAGTTCATCAAATGTCTGAAAAATTATATTCGAACTTAAATTAAAGTATGTGTAAGCTATAATATTTAAATTTATAAACTTATAGTAGTGAAATTAGTCATTACCTAACCTTGAATTTTTATGGAAGATTAAACTTTCTTCAATTTCTTTTCTCTGACTCTCATAGCAGTGAAATTGTGAAAATGGTCTTTTGTGAAAATTCAACTTTCATGGGAAGCATTAAATGGTCTTTCGCATCTTTCCTGGTGTGAAATTCATCAACATGTGATAATTGCTGTAATATTCAACAATTCAGAGAGAAAAGTTTGAGAGAATTTCAGAGAGAGATTCTATTGACTAAGAGAAAGTTATTACAAAAGTAAAGTCTAGAAAGAGAAGTAGAGCTATTTATATTACAAGCTCTAACTAACTTCTAACCAACTATATATTACAACAAACTAGGAAGCTTGTAGAAGAAGAATTTAATTTAATTAATTTAGCTTGTGGAGATGGTAGGCTGAGGTGGACGGAAGCGATTTAGTAAACACATCAGCCAACTCAGATTAAGTTGGAAGGTAAGAATGTTGCAGAAGGCCTTCCAATATTTTGTCACGAGTGAAATGACAATCTATCTCAATGTGTTATGTTCTCTCGTGAAATATGAGGTTCTTTGCAATATGTAAGGCACTTTGATTACCACAATGCAAAGAAACGGAATTCAAATCATAAACACCTAACTCCTCAAGAACCCTCACAGTCCATTCTGCTTTAGAACCAGCTGAAGCCATAGCCCTATATTATGCTTCTGAAGAGGATTTGCTAACTGTACTTTGTTTCATGGACTTCCAAGAAATAGGAGAGTTGCTTAGGAGAAAAATGTAACATGTTACTAATTTTCTTGTGTTAGAGCATGAGGCCCAATCTGAATCTGAGAATGCTAGAAGGGAAAGAACATCAACGACCCTCAAATAAGTGCCTTGCCCAGCTGTATGTGAAAGATATCGTAAGGTGTGATGTAAAGCATTCTAATGAGAGGATCTGGGTGAATGCATAAATTGACTAAGTCATTGTACTGTGAAAGCCAGGTTTGTTCTTGTGCAAGTTAACAAATCTAACCTGCCGACCAGTGATCTATACATCTTTGGATCAGAAAGTAACTCTCCATCAAGTGCCTGTAACTTAAGGTTAACAGGAAAAAGGAGTAACAACTCTTTTTGAAACATCTAGGCCACACTCATGTAGTAACTCAGTAGTAAACTTCTTTTGGCTTAACAGAACACGTTTAGGTAAATAAGCAACACCTTTAGGTAAATAAGCAACCTCAATGCCAAGAAAATAGTGCAATATAAGGCTGCCTAGGGGCCAATGAGCCCCATACAACTCTGTCACCAATTCTCGACCCAAGGCCATTAGGAGTTACATAGCTGATCTTCTCGATAGCCAGGTTGTTCGAGTGATGGAGGGAAGCAGTGAGGGAAATTCTCTTACTGCAAGCACGAGCGGCAGGGATGAGGAGGCTGCGACTCTGCCTCGGGGAATAGCTCACTTCCATCTTCGAGGGCCTTTCAATGATTTTCTGACGGGGAATCTCCGATTCCTCGAAAGCTCTTACTGGATTAAGCATCCTTACGCCCTTTACATACCGGAACCCACAGAGACATACAGTTTGTACCCCTCCGACGAGCTGCATTGCTCTGTATAAGGCACATTTCGAGTTGGGACTTAGGTTTCCGCTGGACCCTTTCATAGTCGAGGTGGGCTTCCTGGCTATCTGCAACATGATGGGTGTAAAGTCCTCCTTAACCCTTTGGCGGAATATGGTGAAGCTTGTCATCATGTCTGCCACCTCGAATGGAGAGGGTTGGTGGAGGTTCCAGGTCTGTCACCCCTACAAGATCATTGGCGTCATGCCCTCGAATCAGCGATTCTTTCACACCGAGTTTATGTACGTATATTGGGCCGAGCAGTGGGATTTTCCGATAGTTCCCCTGCTCGAGGGCCCGAACTTGTGGCTGAATAGATCAGTACCTCGAATGATAGAGGACGAGGCTAGGGTAGCCATTTACAGACAATGCGTCACTGTCATCGAGAGGGGTGATTGAAAGCAAGTTCCTAAGTACTGGAATTATGCTGCAGATGATCTGAGCAACGAGCACTTTCTGTCAGCGATGTGGTTGAGCCCCGCCTATTGATAGGTTATCGTACACCCGTCAAAAATAATTCCTGCAAAACCTTCTAACAATGTAGTAGGGTAAGTAGGGTCGAATCCACAAACATATGGTCGTTTTAATCTAGTTTCTAAGGTATAGAGAAACTAAACAAGATCAAAAATATGAATACTAAAGTTCTAAACTAATAAAATTACGAAAATCAAACTAAAAAGGATCTAGGGTAATGGTTCACCATGTTTATAACTATAATCTATCAAAATATGGAAGGAAAACTCAAACCCTAAAATTGTGAGGGTGTAACTGATGAAATTAGTGGATCAATGATCCATCTTCTGGTCTTTGTAGTTTGTGATTAGCGGATCCATGTCCCTTAGTACTGGTGTTTGTAGTCTGTACCTTTGTAAAGGTGTAAATGTCCACTACTCTCTCTGCTGATGTAATAAGTGTACTTCTGTCCGTTTGTCCAGGTGTACTCGCAGGTAGGTAGCTTCCTAGTAATTCCCTAGCCTTAGTTTGTAGCAATCAATAAGTAGTATAAGAACAAAGGAATGTATTGAGCAGAATCAACTTTGGGAAATACAAAACATTCCTTTCTATTTCAGTGCACACATCTTTCTCTTCCTGCATTACATTTATTTTTGTCTTCATGGTGTCAGAGCAGGCTTCAAGATGAGTGCCTGATTACAGAGAAGAACGGTTAGAAAAATACCTCTAGTTCTCTTTTCTCTTCATTCTCTCCTTGTGCACTGAAATCTCCTCCCTCAAGTCATAATGTCTAAAGAAAAGATCAACCTTTCTGATATATAGCATCCACTCAATCTGCACCCTTCTGAAGGGCCTAATTCCATCTCATTTGAAAAGCTTCAAGGACCGAAGGACTATAGAGCCTGGAGAAGGTCTATGGAAATATCTCTGGCAGCTAAGAGGAAGCTGGGTTTTGTCACAGGAATTATAAAAAGGGAGAGTGAAGATGTTCAGAAAGCTGACTAGTGGGACACATGCAACAATATGGTCATAGCTTGGCTCCATGGTTCTATGTGTGAACACATTAAAAAGACTATACTGTATCTCAATATAGCCTTTGAGGTCTGGAAACACCTTGAAGCCATGTACAATGTTACAAATAGCTCCATAAAGCACAAGATAGAAAGGGACATCTATGAGATGAAGCAGAATGATGCTAAGATTCATAAGTACTATGCTGCTATGAAAGGCATTTGGGAAGAATATGATGCTCTCAACATCCTTCCACCCATCCCTAAAATCAATGCTGAGGTAAATAACTTTTTTCAAACTCTTAACAAATACAAGGAGGAGCAAAGACTCTTCCAAATTTCTGAATGGACTCCATGAGAATTATAGTCCTCAGAGAAGTCAACTCCTCCTTCAAAGCCCTCTTCCTACTGTAGAAGAGCTTTGTGCATCATTACAGCAAGAAGAGATGCAGATAGATGTCTTGAGTCTCTCTATCTTAAGCCTGGAATCCTCAGCTATGTATAGTGTGGGTCAGCAACAGAAGAATTGCAGTGTGTGTGGAAAGAAGAATCACACAGCTAACAAGTGTTGGCATGTTAAAGGTCATCCAAAATGGCATCCACAGCACGAGAAAGAGGTGAAAAAGTAGGGCAAAGAAGAAAGGGGGTGGACTCAAGACAACAAATGGGGTAAAGGAAGGAACCAGGGGCAGAAAATGGCTGGAAATGCTCAAGTAGAAGGAAGTGAAACTGCTCAAAACCTCACAAAACATCAAATTGAGCAACTCTTGAAACTTCTACCATCTACATCAACACCTGTATCAGAAACAGAAGAAGAACTTGATAGTAGCTTTGCAGGTATGATTACATGTTATACTGCTTCTGTTAAAATGAAACAATGGGTAATTGATACAGGAGCTTGTGACCATATGGTGTCTGACAAAGCTGATAAAAGTCCTAAAAGACATAGGATTAACCTTCCTAATGGAGAAACTGTAAACATATCTCACACAGGAGAAGTGCAACTGAATAATAACATGGTGCTCAAAGAAGTATTGTGTGTGTCTGAATTCAAACACAACTTGTTGTCTGTAAACAAGTTGAAATTGCAAAACAACTGCAAAGTGATCTTCTATGATGACA
Source organism: Beta vulgaris subsp. vulgaris (assembly GCF_026745355.1). NCBI lineage: Eukaryota > Viridiplantae > Streptophyta > Magnoliopsida > Caryophyllales > Amaranthaceae > Beta > Beta vulgaris. The sequence continues at coordinate 18,169,037 of NC_079203.1, forward strand.
TTTGTGTGATTCAGGATTGTGTTACTCAGAAGATTAAGGGAGTTGGAAGACTTCAGGATGGGCTTTACTTGCTGGTAGATGAACCAGGAGAGAAAATAGTAGAAAAAGCAAGAAGAAGATCTCACCCTTTAGCAGAGGCAGAGAGAAGAGACAAAAATAAAGCTGTAGAGAAAAGAAAACTGATTAGCCTACCTGAATCTTGTGTGAAAAATGCTAATAATCATGTAAAAACTAGGAAAGAAGAATATACCTTGTGGCACAATAGACTTGGGCATGCTCCTAGGAACAAATTAAAGTTAATTGGTTGTATTAAAGATGATGTTTATGAATCTACTTGTGTTTGCATAACTTCTCCTATGGCAAAATTCACCAAACTTCCATATAACTTGAGTGAATTAGTGGAAACTGAACCTTTCAGTCTTGTTCATATGGATATTTGGGGGGCCTATAGGGTAAATACAAGGAACAAACATAGGTATTTCTTAACCTTGGTTGATGACTTCTCTAGAGCCACTTGGGTGTACTTGTTAAAACTCAAATCTGAAAGCCTACATGTAGTAAAAATGTTTGGGAAATTTGCCAGAAATCACTTTGGAAAATCTATAAAAGTGATAAGATCTGACAATGTGCTAATAACATCTAAATTATCGAGTAATTTCATAATAAAAATATAAATAATTTGAGTTTTGAATAAAATAATTAATTATAGCTCTAATTCCCACCATGATTGTTGATACGCATACCGCTAATTGAGCTAAATGTGGTCGTCCAGCCCCTAGTTCATTGGAAACTCTTGTACTGTCAACAAGGAAAACAAAGACATCAAAGCTAAAAATTAAATTAAAACAATTTTTGAGTCAAACAAAATTATAGTAGTACCTTTGTGCCGTATTACATATTTAAGTTGACTTCTTTGGTCAAAGTATAATAATTTTTAAAACTTATTATTTTTAAAGGATCTAATGAGATCTGATTTGATTTTTTGAAGTTATAAAATTTTCATCAAAAATGTTTAAAGCCCCGCCCTTCAATATTTTGAAAATTTTCGTCAAAAGTTTAAAGCCCCGCCCTCATATCATTCTGATTTCATTCTGGTTTTCATTTAACTCTCATTTCTTCATCTCTCTCTCTCCTAGGTTTTCTCTCTCCCCCTCACTTCCTTCTCATTTCTTCTTCAGTATCTATCTCTGAAGAACCGTTGGATTATGTCTGTGGATCTTGAATAAATTTCGATGTAAGGTATGTTATTATGATTTTCGTTGTTTCGAATTTTTGGGCTGATTTTTGTTTAGAATTTTTTCTCAATCTTTCATTCTGATTTTTTTCGATATTTTGCTTTGATTGTTCGAGTTTTTCTACTTATCTATCCGAATTTTGGTTCTAATTTTTTTGTTGAATTTTTTTCGCTTTTTTGTTTCTAATTTCATTTCCATATCTGATTCATTTTTTTTTTTTTTTTCGATTTTTTTTTGAGTTTCTCTCTCTTAATTTTAAGTTTTTAAGAACTAACATTTTTTAATATCCGAGATCATTTTCGTTTTTAACAACATTTTCAGTTTTTAACAACATTTTCTTAATTTTCAGTTTTTAAGAACTAACATTTTCAGTTTGTGAGTTTCTGTTTCTTAATTTGCATTTTCAGTTTTTTAAGATCTGGGATCATTTTCGTTTTTATATTTTGTAAGTTTTGGTGGTGATTGTTTGATTTTTAATTTCTTGGGATTTGTATGAGAGTTTTGGTTGTGATGGTTTGATTTTCTGTTTTTCTGATTATTTAACTGTTTCTAACTATTCAATGGTGGCGATGGTGTTCAGACGTTGGTGGCGGCGGTGGTGTTCAGACGGTGGTGTTTAGACAGTGGTGGTGGTCGTGGCAGTGAGGTGGTGCTGCTGGTGGTTGGTCAATGCGATGAGTGTTAGTAGTTGTGCTAATTACCTTACTTAATTTTGTTAATATATTTTCTCTTTCCTGCTTAATTTTTCTACTTTATGCTTTTATCAATATAATACATCATTCCTAGTTTTCTCCCCAAACAGTAAATACCCTGAAAATTATGGAACTGAGGGAGTATTATCTGCTAATATGTTGTGGATTGACTATGTTTTCCAATCACTTAATTCTTGTTCTAGATAGTTGTGTAAACCTACTAGAGGTAGTTTCAAGAAGAGTATTATTCGATGTTGTAGTACAGCCATGCTATATCATATTTAGAGCTAAAGAAATTAAGCGAAGTGGAACCAGACTGCTGTCTGCAGCCCAGCTATTTTAGTTCAGAATGTCAAAAACGATGTATATGCTATAATTAGCTTTGCAATGCCTTAAAATCTAGTTGCAAAGATAAGGACTGGTTCAATTGTACTCTGGCTTAGCTGATTGTATGTGAGTCTATTGTCTCTTGGTCTTTGTTGTTGTTATGCAGGTGTTTCTACAAGTGATTAGGGCTTTCATGGTACCCTTTCTAGAAGGTGAATATATGTTGCTCAATGATGCATTTGCAACTCTATGGTTTTGTACAAGGTAACTTTTAAGTATTTGATCTTTTGCAACGTTTTTATACCTTATAGCAACGCTATTGAAGCGTTGCTATAGCTTAGTTATGTAGTCGAGCTCGAACCACCCTGTCTTTTCATTATTGTTGAGGGGTTCTCTGTTTTACTACTCAATGCAGTGAATTGAGTTACTTTTGTTAGGAAGGTCCCGATAGTAGGTAACTATTACTTTGCTGTTCATTATTTGCTTTTTTTCTTTTAGCGAGTCTAAGTTATTGCTGTTTTTTTAGCGTGGTGTTTGCTTTCATATAGGGAAGTAACCTTCTTTCTATACCATAATAACCTAGGATTGCGTTCATATTGATCTTTTTTTTGGGTTGAATTTGCAGATTGAATTGCGTTCAAGTTGAAGTTTTATGTTGAAGATTCACTGAAGGTTGAATGTCGGTTGAAGATGGAATTTCTATATATTTTTTATTTTTTTTATTTCCTCTTCTGAATGTTTGTATCAATTCGTCAAAATTGTTAGTAATAAGATTATACTCTAGTTTCCTTTATTAATTTATAATGTTTTTTTTCTTGTTGATGTAAGAATGTGCTTGTAACTGTTACTGTACTAATAACACAATGTTGACGCTTACAAGTGTCTATATAGTAGCTTCAAATTGCACATCTTCAATTGCAATGATGCTAAAAAGCCTCAACATTTTCGAAACCTATGAGTGTCGTTAATTATCGGCGACTAAATGTTCGCTGCTTCTTTAGGGAGTCGATAATTTTTTATTTCGATGCTTATAAACGTCAAAAAATCCCAAAAAATTGTCGAAAATGTGGAAATTCTAGTTGTTGTTGCATCTAAAAACATCCTTTAGCGACAGACTTATGGTTGCATTAGATGCAACTTAAAATTAGAGACGAACTTATGGTTGCCTCTAAATATAAATGGCCTTACCACCAATGTAACATGTGTGCCCCAAAAAGGTGGCATTAGGGGCAACCTATAATTACCGACTGGCTTATGGTCGCCTCTAAATGTAAGTGGCTTTAGCAGCACTATAAGTTTTGTGCCTAAAAAAGGTGGCATTAGGGGCAACCAACAATTAGCGACAGACATATGGTTGCCTCTAAATAGAACTGTCTTTAGCGACACCATAACTTGTCTGCCTCTAAAAGGTGGCATTAGGGACAACCTATAATTAGCGACGGACTAATTAGAGGCTGCGAGAAAATTGCTTCTAATCACCATTAGTGGCTACAAATATATATTTAGATGCAATTTTAGATTGCCTCTATATGTAGTTTTTTTTGTAGTGTGCCACGGAGCTTGATGATGGACCCTGCAGAGAATACTTTGCTCAAGAAGGCATAATTCACCAGTCATCTTGTGTGGACAGACCACCACTAGTAGAATAAATGCTATTTGCTGCGGTGATATTGCTGCGGTTTTACCTATACGCAGCAATATTACACGCAAAAATAAAAAAAAAATTAGAAAATAACAATATTGCTGCGGTTCCCGCCCAAAACCGCAGCAATATTGTTCAGGGATACATTTTGAAAAAAATGTGGGTCCTGAAAAGACTAATATTGCTGCGGTTTTGGGCGGAAAACTGCAGCAATATATTAAAAAATATTTTTAAAATATATTGTTGCGGTTTCCCGCCCAAAACCGCAGCAATATTGTCTTGTCTAAAAAAAAGGATGCGGCGAGTTTGGAAACCCTAAATATAACCTATTTATAACTAAAACCGCCCCATGTCGCGCCTTCCTCCCTCCCTCTCAAATCTCGCTCCCTCTTCCATCTCCCTTATTTCTCTCAACTCGTTCGTCCTTTCATCTTCCTTTTTGCTGCACAAACTCCTCTCAACTATTCGTCCTTCGAATCTTGTACAACTCGTTCGTCCTTTGTCCTTCGAATCTGAAGCCTTCGTCCTTCGAATCTTATTCAATTCCAAGGCCATATGATGAAAAATGTAAGACAAACACTCCGGAACAAACCTCAAGTTAGCAGACTCACCCCAAATAAGCAAATACAAAGCGACATAAAGCAGCTCTCGTCGTAGATCATCGTCTCGTCGTCGGTTGTCGAGAATCCAGACGTTAGACCTGCGACCGAGGTATCCGCACCAGAGGGTGTAGTTTTTGAGGAGTTTGCGACGAAAGCGACGGAGAACGGAGTGGTCGAGGGAGTCGATGTTGTCGGGAGGGGGTTGAAGACGCATCTGAGCATTGGCAAAGTGGAGTACGAGGTGTTCGCGTTGGTTGCGTATGTTGTCGGATTGGAAACCAAAGAAGAGGCCCAGCCAATCCATCAGGTCATTTAATATTCTCGTTGGCCATTGATTATCTCTCCATATTCCTTCGTCGAAATTTGAAGCGTCATCTCACCATTGATTATCTCTCCAGATCTGTTTTGTTATTTTTTTTGGTTCTTTTTTCGTTTTTTTTTTTTTTTTTTTTTGTTTTTTTTTTCGTTTTTTAAGATTTGTATGTATATGTTTTGTTTTAGGAATTTGTTTTGATTTGTTTCGTTTGAAGTAAGGTGATGTAGGAGGATCCCAAGCGACCAAGATTGTTTTCATTATCTTTGTTTCTTAGATCTGATTGTTTTCATTATCTTTATTTTCTTTGTAAGTTGATACAGTTATAATTTGGTGCAGTTTCTTATTTAGATTTTACTGCATAATATAATTTTCTGGTTCTTATTGTTAGTTTTATCTATTGTGAATGAGAAGTGATGTTGATTTCATTTTGAGTTTAGTTTCTATTAAATGATATAATGCTCATTCGTGTTTGGGTTTGTTGCCGGGTTTTATTTTTCAAATCTAATGGCAAAATGCAAAAAAAAAAAAAAAAAAATTTTTTTTTTGCTTGTAGGACCCTATTGCTGCGGTTTTGGCCTAAAAACTATAGCAATATTACCTCTCAGCCACCTTGTTTTTCGCTAAAAAATTCATATATTGCTGCGGTTTGGCCTATAAAACCGCAGCAATATTGGTATATATTGCTGCGGTTTAAAACCGCAGCAATATTATTAATACATATTTAATTGCTGCGCGCCCCAATCCGCACTTTTTAACTGCAGCAAGTAGCCTTTATTCTACTAGTGCACAACAAAATGGTTGAGCTGAAAGAAAACATAGAAATGTCTTGGAAATAGCTAGGGCTTTAAGAATGCAAGCATGCCTGCCCTTGAGTTATTGGGGTGATTGTGTGTTAACAGTTGTTCATATTATAAACAGGCTACCTAGTGTTGCCATAAAAAATGTAACACCTTGTGGAAAACTTTTGGGAAAGAAACCTGACTATAATCACTTGAGAAGCTTTGGGTGTTTGGCTTTTACTAGCAACCCAACAAGAACTACAGATAAATTTGCACCCAGAGGAGTTCCATGTGTATTCTTGGGTTATCCAAGTGAGAATAAGGGGTATAAGCTATTGAATTTGACCACTCAACAAGTCTTTGTTTCTAGGGATGTAAGGTTTGTAGAGGATGTATTCCCATACAACAAAAAGACAAGGGAAATCTACCTTGAACCTTTACCTACAGCCATGCCTAACACCAAATAAAATGATCAAACCTACATTGATACTACCCTAGACACTTACGACTTTGAGTTTGACCACATCACTGAACCTGTCAACACCAGGCCACATACCAAACAACCACAACCTCAACTCTCACAAATTAACCTCATAGCTCTTCTCAAACTCAAACACCGACAACTGATCCTACTGAAACACCAAGGAGTCCATCTCCAACTCACACTAAACATGTTCCTGCCCTTGAACCCAGAAGGACCAGCAAACTCTCTAAGCCCCCAACTTGGCTCTCAGATTATGTGACCAAAACAAGAGTAGGAGGTGTGGGGGGGAGCCTGAAGCAGCTCTTGTAATGAATGTGGGGGAGTCTGAAGCATCATGTGCCTTTACTATCTTTGTTAATCAAGTGGTGCAAATAGAAGATCTCACTAGCTTCAACTCTGTTGTTCAAAGTGAAAAATGGGTGAAGGCTATGAATGAGGAGCTGTGAGCCTTAGAAAGGAACAACACTTGGAAGCTTACAACCCTTCCTGCAAATAAGAGAGCTATTGGTTGTAAACGGTTATTCAAAACCAAATTCCATCCAGATGGCACACTAGAAAGAGAAAAAGCTAGACTGGTGATGTTGGGCAACAGACAACAGAAGGGGACTGATTATGAACAAACATTTGCCCCTGTAACCAAACTCACAACTGTGAGATCCTTACTTGCAGTAGCTGCTCTCAAGGAATGGTATGTACGTCAAATGGACGAAAAATGCATTCCTTCATGGACATATTGAAGAAGATGTGTATATGCATATGCCACCTGGGTATCCTGGTCCTCATAGGAAGATAATTGTAGGTCAGGGAGCTACAACATACAAAGAAGCACACCCTGAGTTAGAAAGATCCATGTATGGGCTTAAACAGGCAACACGCCAACGGTTTGCCAAACTTTCAACAGCCTTGAAGGACTATGGGTTCAATAAGTCAAAGGCGAATTATTCCTTATTCATCAAGGAAGAATGATCTACATTTGTCACTGTGTTAGCATATGTAGATGATTTGTTGCTTGCTGGAAATGATGTTGCAGCAATTGACTCAGTTAAAAGATTTCTAGCTACTCAGTTCCATATGAAAGACTTGGGGGACATCAGGTACTTCTTGGGAATTGAAGTTAATGGAACTAAGCAAGGGATCTTCTTGTCACAACAGAAGTATGTGTTAGACTTGCCGAAAGCGTTTAGCATGATGCATGTAAAATCTTTAAAACTCCCTATGGACTCTCATGTCAAATTGCTCCCTGATTTAAGAGATCTTCTCAAAGATCCTACCCCATACCAGCACCTAGTAGGCAATCTCATCTACTTGACCATCACCAGGCCAGACATTGCTTTCACCATACAGACATTGAGTCAATTTATGTAAAAACCTACTACAACTCATATGCAAGTTGCCAAGAGGGTGTTAAGGTATCTCAAATCATCCCCAGGTCAAGGTATCCTACTTGGATCTCACTCTGCAGCAATCCTTACTGCCTACTCAGATAGTGACTGGGATGGCTGCCCTATCACTAGAGACTCCACCACTAGATTATGTGTATTACTTGGTAACTCTCCTATCTCATGGAAAACCAAGAAGCAAAAAGTGGTTGCTAGATCAAGTGTTGAGGCTGAGTATAGAGCTATGGCTCTCACAACCTATGAAGTAGTATGGCTATCTTAATTACTGGAAGAACTTGGTACAAAGTCTACTGCTCCTGTCACACTCAAATGTGATAATCAGGCTGCTCTAGCCATAGCAGTGAACCCAGTTCATCACGAGCGCACCAAACATGTTGAAGTAGATTGCCACTTCACCAGAGACAAGGTGAATCAACGTGTAATTAAACCTGAGTATGTTCCAACTACACTTCAACTAGCTGACATTCTCACCAAAAGCTTACATGTGGCTCAACATCAGCAACTCTTAGTCAAGATGGGAGCTCACACTTTTGCTTCTCTACCATCTTGAGGGGGAGTGATGAAATTAATGGATCAATGATCATCTTCTGGTCTCTGTAATCTGTGATCAACGGATCCATGTCCCTTAGTACTGGTGTTTGTAGTCTGTACCTTTGTAAAGGTGTAAATGTCCACTACTCTCTCTGCTGATGTAATAAGTGTACTTCTGTCCGTTTGTCCAGGTGTCCCAGCTGGGTAGCTTCCTAGTAATTCCCTAGCCTTGGTTTGTAGCAATCAACAAGTAGTATAAGAATAAATGAATGTATTGAGCAGTATCAACTTTGGGAAATACAAAACATTCCTCTTTTTTTCAGTGCACACATCTTTCTCTTCCTGCATTACATTTTTTTTTGTCTTCAGTAACGGGGTAAAGACTCAATGATTCTGAACTTTAAATACATTTTTGATGTACTTGTTGTTTATTTTTTATGATGATTAAGCTTCAAAACCAGGGTGACCAACTCCTTCATTAGGTTGAACTGTGAATGTCCATTTTTTTTATTTAATTTCATTTGGAACACTCATCATAACACCTTCCTACTCTCTGAAGCTAACATGTATTATGCACCAATGGCCCCAATTGAAGCTGCTAACCTTATTGATTTCATAATAACCAGAAGATTCATGTTTAAATCAGTCCTATTCTAGGAATAATCAAGTTTAGGGAAGACAATAATCCCAATTTAAACCTAATAAGTACTAATGACTCTGCAAAAAATATTTGAGGGGTACCATAATTTTAGCACTGTATTATCAATTGAGAAGATCGAATACATGAGTAATATTATCAATTTAAATGCTATTAGCAAAAATTACCAAATTCGAAGCTTACCTTAAGAGAAGTCGTTGGTATGGACACTTCACTTGTGGACCAATTCACCGAACTCTATGATGCTTGAAATCGATTCAATTAACTGAGGCATTTGCTTCAGCAATTTTTGAATTGTCCTCCAGGCAAGAGGCATATGCAATCGTATTTCCCCAATCGGCAACCTAGCTGACTGTGGCAGTAGTTCAAAGAGCCAATAACAGGCCAACGACTCTTTTGACTGATTTGTACAGGTTGACGTTGATGTAATGACTTAAGGACCATGACATTGAGATGCAAGGCTAGCCGCAAAAATATAACGCGAAGACTAAGTCAACCAGGCGAGTAACCAATGTTCCGAGAAAGAAGGGCTCAAGATTAAGAGCGTTTGACTAAGTGAAAGCAAGTACTGTCCGTTGAGCAAAGCTGGGAAGCGCCTATGATGAGTTGAGAATAACAAGGAGAATCTCCTAGATTCCAGAAAAACAAATGTTGTAAAATTTTAGCTTAGTGATATAGTATTGAAGCACAGAAAAAGCCAAAGAGAAAGGGACGTCATTATTGATAAAAAAGCTTACAAGCAATAGTCATTCATTATTCGCATTCATCGATACAACTCTTTGTACTTAGATCAAATATAGATTGTAACGATTGTTGCTCTTTTGGAACGACGATCACCGATAGTATGTTGGTGGAATCATCTCCACCCGGGGTTTTTACCCACCTTGATTGGGGTTTTCCGCGTCCCCATTTATTTGTGTAATTCCCTTGAATCCCCTTTGCATTAATTCCTTGATTCATAAGTTCGAATATCTGGTTGTCGTGTCCCTAATTTTAATTATGTCAGTAGGCAAATTTTAGCATAAAAAATTTGGGGCCCACCGTGGGGCACAACTAGATTAATTACTTTCTTATAAAACCCATCCAATGGCTGAAACCACAAGTCTCGATGAAATGCAAAAGCTATATGATCAAATGAAAGCAGAGTTGATTGAAATGAAGAGAACTAATGAGTGTTTATCCTCCGACTTCTCTTCGTCTCAAGAGAAAATCCAGAAGCTGCAAGAGGAGTTGGCCTCATCAAAAGCATCCAAGACCAAGCGCCGTGCCAATATGGAAGACATCCCCTTCGTGCAAAATTACACTAACTCAGACAGTGATCGAATCGGAGGATGATGCAAATTTCGAGGAAGAAGATCCCCTGAACTATGCAGAAAAGACTCCTAGCGACGGAGAAGTAGATCCCATTGCGAAGCGAGTGATCCTGATCGAGAAGCAAAACTGGCATCTGATGAAGCTTATGTCCCAGCTCCCTTGGGCACCAAAGCCGTGCATCCTAATGGCTATGCGGAGTCGCCATTCGTGGAGAGGATTTCAAATGTCGTACTCCCCAAGAAGCTCAATATGCCTGTCGTCGTCGCAAACTACGATGGCTCAACCGACCCAGGCGAGCATGTTGCCCAATACAAGCAACGAATGTGGCAAGCGTCAATCCCCTAACACCTTGTAGAACCGTGCATGTGCAAGTCTTTCGGAGCCACACTCACCGGTCCAGCCCTCAAATTGCTCGTGTCCCTCAAGCCAAAAAGCATCAGCAACTTCTCTACCCTGGTCAACAAGTTTTATGATAAGTTCGAAGGCAGCCGCAGCTTGGAGAAGCAGACTAGCGACCTACATGGCATCGTTCACGGACCTAAAGAATTTGTTCGCGATTATTATAATCGCTTTAACAAAGAGATGATTAGTATTAAAGACCTTGACACTAAAACTGTCATTGAATGTTTTAGGAAAGGTCTGATTCTTCGGTCAAAGCTCTCCAACCGTTTGACGAAATACTTGTGCCAGACGTTCGAGGAGGTCAAAGCCCGAGCATTGGCACAAATGAGATTGGATGAAGCTGATGCCATCCTCAACACTATATCAACGCGTCGCGCTCCCGAAAGTCCCGACGATCGAAAGACTTACGCCCCTGACACAAGGACGAAACCGCCAACTTATCCCGACATTGAATCCTATGGATTCTCTGTTGACGTCGGAGGTGTCGTGAACGCCTTAACTAAAATTGGAGCTCCCGTCCGTTGACCGAGAAAGAGTATCCACTCGATGCATAGATAGATCAATCAAAGTGGTGTCAATTCCATCATAACCATGGCCATAAAACAGAAGAATGCATTGCGTTACATCGAGACGTCGCGTTCATGCTTAATAAAGGTCATATGCAGGACTTGCTGAGCGACAAAGGCAAGGCGTCCTTCAAAAGGAATTCTGCTCAGCTTATTCTGCCCGCGTCACCGACGCACGTAAAGGTAATTACGTGATTTCAGGTGGATCTAATGTCTGTGGACTAATGTATTATGCAGCCATGAGGCTAGCAAGAGATGGTACCCCCTCGTCCGCCGTTCATAAATCTTGCAGGTTCGAAGAAGAACGCAGGCTGGAAGCAATGGCGATTACCTTCAACGACGATGACGTATGCGAGGCACAGCACTATGATGGCCTTGTCATATCTTTAACAGTCAGAAATTGCCTGTTGAAGCTGGTCGATGGAGGCAGTTCAACCAACATCCTCTTCAAGAGCGCCCTCGAAGGTATGGGATTGTGTGAAAAAAGATATTACTAAAAAATTCATTGTTTTAGTTGGTTTCAGTGGAGAGGCCCAACGTACTGTCAGAGAGATCACACTCGCGACGCTACCCAAAGGCGTCAACTTGCCAACCAGATTCAACGTCGTGGACTGCCCGTCTGCCTACAACATTATTCTCGGGACTCCATGGATCCATAAAATGAAGGTTATCCCATCAACCTACCACTAGACGTTGAATTTTCCCACCAAATGGGGCGTCTAAGAGATAAAAGGCGAACAGAAGTCCGCACGTGAATTCTACAGCTAGTCGCTCAAACCGCCAAAGGCATCAATCTAGCAATCAAAGAATCGATCAGCACCCGACGCGCCCAATGAACAAGACATAGACGAAGTGACGCTTGATCCATCCATCCTAGATCATGTCATTCAAAAAACAGCGACGCTGTCACTAGAAATGTGAGGTCAGGTAATTGACTTTTTGAAGGCTAATGAAGATTGTTTTGCTTAGTCCCATGAAGATATGACAGGAATAAGTCCCGACGGCATTACGCACAAACTCAACATTGATCCCGATCACAAGCCGGTAAAGCAGAAGCGACGAAACTTTGCACATGAGCGAAACCAAATCATCAACGACGGGGTTCAAAAGTTGATCGACGCCGGAAAGATATGCGAGGTGAAATACCCAGAATGGCTAGCCAATGTCGTGGTTGTGAGCAAAAAGAATGGAAAGTAGAGGGTATGTATTGACTTTACAGACTTAAACAAGGCCTGCCACAAAGATTTGTTTCCTGTTCCGCACATAGACACAATGGTCAACTCGCCAGCATGGCACGCCCTCTTGACGTTCATGAACGCCTACTCTGGAAACAATCAGATCTTAGTGCATTCCAACGATTAGGAAAAGACAGCATTCGTCACTGATAAAGGTATATATTGTTATAAAGGTATGCCCTTTGGATTAAAAAATGCATGTGCCACCTATCAACGATTGGTCAATCAAATGTTCAAAGACCAATTGGGCGACACGATGGAAGTATATATCGATGATATGATCGTGAATTCTAAGCAAGCGAACGGTCACATCCAGCATCTGTCAGAGGCCTTCGACGTCCTTGGAAAGTATGGTATGAAATTAAATCCCACTAAGTGTACATTTGGAGTTGCTGCAGGAAAGTTTCTAGGGTATGTTGTGACGCAACGAGGAGATTGAAGCCAGCCCAGACCAAATAAGAGCCCTCATCAACATCCAATCCCTAAGGAACGTCAAGGAAGTGCAAAAACTAACCGGACGTGTAGCTCCTTTAAACCATTTCATATCCAGGTCGTTCGAGAAATTTCATTTATTTTATGACGTATTATGAAAAAATAAAGGCTTTGACTGGTCGCAACGACACGAAGACGCAATGCAAGCGCTCAAAAATACCTCGCATCGCCACCATTGCTGTCGAAGCCCCATGACGGAGACACGTTACAACTTTATTTGGCCTTGAGTGGCATGTCCGTCAGCGCAATTCTGACGCGAGAAGCAGAAAGTCAACAACTCCCAATTTATTACGTCAGTAAGTCTCTGCTAGACGCAGAGACCAGGTATTCCTCTTTAGAAAAACTCATCTTAGCTATAGTAATCGCTGTTAAGAAACTTAGACATTATTTTGAAACGCATACTGTTGTTATGACTACTTACCCTGTAAAATATGTCTTACGGCGACCTGAGTTAACAGGACGCATGAGCAAGTGGGCGATAGCACTAAGTGGGTACGACATCCAGTGCCACCCCAGAATTGCCATCAAGTCGCAAGCATTGGTAGATTTTGTGGCAGTCTTTATCCTAGAGTAAGAGAAACTAGCGAACGATGAAGTCGCACAAATTAACCATGTTGACCATGAACCTTGGATTCTATTTGTTGACGGATCTTTTAACTTTCGTGGTATAGGTCTAGGTATTGTGCTAAAGTCGCCACAAGGGGACAAGGTGGTACGAGCCATCTACTGTGAGTTCAGAGCGACAAACAACGAAGCTGAATACGAAGCGCAAATAGCAGGAATGACCTTAGCAGATTGACATGGGGGCAAAAGCGCTAAAAGTCTACAACGATTCACTATTAATAGTTAGCCAAATCAAAGGAGAATTCGCCGCAAAAGATTCCAAAATGGCAATGTATTCAGAGTTAGCTTAGCAAAAAAGTAAAATGTTTAACTCGTTTGATATTTTGCAGATCCCAAGAGACCAGATCAATACCCAAGCAGATGCATTAGCCAACCTTGGCTCCTCCTTGAGGGACATTTCATTCACCTCCGTCCCCATAGTTCATTTGGCGAGTCCAGCAGTCGCCGAAGGCGCTAGCAAAATCGTCGCGACAATGGAAGAGCACGCCCAAGTTGACGATGACGACAGCCCTGCTGCTGACAGCAACGATGCAAATGACAGTGGAGAGGTCGCAAAGACAAACGACCTTAACCATGAAGAGGTAAGTGTCAGCTGGACAAAACCATTTTACGATTATCTCACTAACGATATACTTCCAGTAGACAAGGCAGAGGCGCGCAGAATTCGATTCAAAGCGTCATGATATGTAATCATCCAGGAAGTGCTGTTTAAAAAGTCTATCGCAGGCCTAAAGAAATCAGTGTAGAAAATTCTTGGATGAACTGCATGACGGAACGTGTGGGAATCACTCAGAAGGACGTAGTCTATCCAACAGAGCGTTGCGCATGGGTTATATTGGCCCACGATGTAAAAGGACGCGTTAAGGTATGTCACCAAGTGTGATAGCTGTTAACGACACGCAGGTATGACGCACAAACCCTGTGAGGTTTTACATCATTCTTTAACACCATGGCCTTTCATGAAATGGGGAACGGATATAGTCGGTAAACTACCTCCAGCCCCAGGTCAGAAAGTCTTTATGTTGGCACTAACCGAATACTTTTCTAAATGGATAGAAGCAGACTTTTTTCAGCAGGTATGCGACAAAGAAGTTATTTCTTTTATATATACCAACATAATTTGCAGGTTTGGTGTCCCATCTGAAATAATATGCGACAATGGGTCATAGTTTATTAGCGACAAGACGAAACATTTCTGCGACGAGTGGAACATTACGTTGTTAACGTCGACGCCAGGGTATCCACAAGCTAATGGCCAAGCTGAGTCTAGCAACAAGACTGTCATTGATACTTTGAAGAAGCAACTCACATCCCAGAAAGGCAAGTGGGCAGAGGCGTTACCATCCATCCTGTGGGCCAACCGCAAGACACCACACAACGCGACAGGGCAAACACCGTTCTCATTAGTCTACGGGTGCGAAGCTGTTTTGCCATCTGAAGTGAACGTCCCAAACGCTAGATATAGCTTGATGACGGAGCAGTAGGACCACAACGAGCTTTTCAACGATTTGGATACCATCGAGGAGTTGCGAGACGCAGCATTAGTGCGTATGGCGGCTCAACAGCAAGTAGACGCAAGAAGTTTCAACAAGAACGTTCAGGCAAAGTCATTCGTCGAAGGTGATTGGGTCCTAAGGAAAGTGAATATGCAAGAGATCAACGCTGGTAAGTTAGTACCTACATGGGAAGGACCATATCAGATTAGCAAAGTAGTAGCAATGCAGCCAACCGACTGTTCCGACGTGACGGAAGCCTTTGTGCCACGATGTTGAAACGCTACGCATCTTAAGCAATACTTCTTCTAGCTAACTAATTGATTACGTTTCATTTCTAATTTGCAGTTAATAAAACGACACCGTTATTATGTCGACGTCACTGACTGTCAGCGACCTTAGTGTTGTCTTACTGTGCGTTATTTTATTTTCAGGAGATCTATTTACCTTTGTCTTAAAAATGTCGCAACGTTCCAACGATGCGACGAGTAGACTGAATGTGTTACCGTCTATGATCTTCTAGTTTTCCTTACTTCAATAAATGCATTACGGCGATTGTTCTTGAAAATATCTGCGATGGTTATCTACAATGTTCTACATACTCCCTCTACTCAGTACATGTAAGTATCTGTGTATTCCTTTTGAATGTTTTATGTTATCATAGTATTAAGTCCAAGGGTTGTGTCTGAACGACCAAGGTAGGCTAACTAAGCGCCTGTTCATGCCTATAGAGAGTCAGAACAACGATAGACAACGAAATGCATGAAAACTTAAAAAAATAACTTAGAAAAATCGTTTGTAAGACCAAAATGCATAAGATATCAAACTTATGGTCACTCCGCTGAGTGACCCAAAAGTACAATGGTTAAAGTCACTCCCTTGAGGGACCCAAAACGTAGTTTGATAAAGGCAACAGTTTCTATGGTTCAAAAGAAATAAACATATTATAAAGCAGAAGGACTATGCATCTAGATCTTTGTCAGCTTCTTTCTCTACCGACTAAGTGGACGACGGAAAAACAGTTGACCCTTCTTTTTCGATCTCCGGTTCTGGAGGCACATATGACGTAATCAAACCAGCACAAGTTGTTTCTTTTTTGTCAGCGTCCGGTGAAGAATCCACTATCGCTGCTAACTCGTCTTTGTCCATTAGATCCTTCATTACTCCTAGGCATTCGAGGAAGAGATCTATGTCCTTCTGTGGCGTCCAGGACGTTGTCTTCTTCATCATAAATTGGTACATGAGCTTAGCTCTAACCCTCGTAGTTATCTCAGCCTCGAGCAGATATAACTCGCTCTTTTGAGCGTCGACCTTAGCTTAGAGTGCATTGATCTCCAGACGTGAAGATTCCTCTAGCTGGGTGACCTTCTCTCTTATGTGCTCCAGCTCTCTTCCCCGTTCTTATTCAGAGTCTCCTCTATCTTCACCATGTTCGACTGGCATGTCTTCAGCTCAGCCTCTTTAGACTATGTGTCAAGTTCAGCCTTTTCGACCTTCTGCTTCATGGTCTGTTGACCCTTCAGCAGTGTCGACATCTCCTTATTAGCCATAATAAAATGTTGTGACGCCTGTGCAAAGCCAAAGTACATACAAGTTAGTAGCTACAATCTATGTTTAACGTTAATAAAGCAAAAGTTAATCTGAGCGTCAAAACCTGGAAAAGGAGCTCTAAGCCATCCCACATCATGCGTGGGAGGGTGTGCTCCCTTATCCTCTCCTCAGCGTTGGGAACAGTCACAGTGTATGATGGCCCTCCCTTATTAGGAGGGGCCAAAAATTTTGTCTTGCGTGCCTTGGGTGCAATATCGTGTTCGTCGTCCAGTTGAACGACAACAACAACTTCATTCTTAGTCGACGTAGACGCCGACATTGTGCTTGTCGACGTCTTCCTGTCTTTCTTTCGCCTACGCAGCGTTTCCGCTAACGCTTGGCTGTCCATAGTACCTCTGGGACGCGATTGTGAAGATCCTGTCAAAATTCATTAACTTTGTCACTATAATTGCGAAAACGTCAATATCGTTCAATGGATGACGTAAATGCGAAATTACCAGAAGCCATGGGTGAACAACTGTCCTCATTAGCAAATAAGATTCTCCTAAATTGTCTGTCTTTCCTCCGACGTTTTCAAAAACTTTTCGCACAGCTGTTGAGATTCTTCGCGATGTATTGGCAGTTTCAGATTCAGACATGCAGAGAGAACAACGTAAGAACAGTGTTAACGATGCAAGATGTAGAACAAACGATAAAAACAAAACGAACCTTCCGCCAGAGACGATCACTTCACAAAAACGTATCTGTTTTTCTGACCTTTGTCATTCGACTGAACTCCCCCAACCAGTGGCTCTAATCGCGCCTTGGCATGAAGTGCAATCCTATTTTTTGCCTTAACCCTAATCTCGTAGCAGAGTAGGAGGTCGTGGAGAGTGAATGCCTCTTCCCAAGATGTCGTCACTCTGTCGACAACGCTCAAGATCCTCCAGACTTGGGGAATTATTTACCCTGGACTAACTTGGTATATCTTCATAAGGTCTCTAGCGAGGGGGGGAAAAGGGCAACCTCAAGCCTATATTAAAGTGATATTCGTAAAGGACTACCCAGGTGCTGGGGCATGATTCGGGTGGTTCAGTCGGTTCTGCATTCCTAATTATTGTATTTGTGGGAAGATTTCCTAGTTCCAAAATTTTGATCATGTCCTCCTCTGACATGGTTGATTGTTCATCTTCATTCTCTCCTATCTTATCTACGACTTTTTCCTTTCCTTTTGATTTATCTTGGTTCTTTACACAATTCCTAATACTACGCCAACTAGGAGCCATAGTTGTATTCGGAGTAGAAGTAAGTGCTAAATGAAAAGTTATAGTGGTAGAAATTTACGTGGCACGGCAGATCTTTAACCGGCGGGAAAGCAACTGAGATTTTTATAGAGATGATCAATTGAGAGAAAGAGAAATTGATTGTGTGTGTTGACGATTTAATTACACGCGATATTTATAATTATGAGGCTCATCATTGTTTTGTCAAAAGGATAGAAATTAACGGCTCAATTTTTTATCTTTCGGAGCGGTGACCCGTGAGTTATCCTTGGCAAATATTTTATCTAGTTCAATTGCTCACATGTTTTATCTTATCTGCAGGTGAATATTTTTCGCCAATATTTGCACTAGCTGCAACATTATTATTTGATAGACTTCCTTGCTTAACTTAACAATTGTCTCATGGATTTTTTGTCATCCCCGTTTCGACAATTGGGGGCAAACTGTTATGACTGATTTTTACAGGTTGACGTTGATGTAATGACTTAAGGACCTTGACATTGAGACGCAAGGCTAGCCGCAAAAATATAACGCGAAGACTAAGCCAACTAGGCGAGCAACCAATGTTCCGAGAAAGACGGGCTCGAGATTAAGAGCGTTTGACTAAGTAAAAGCAAGTACTGTCAGTTGAGGAAAGCTAGAAAGCGCCTATGATGAGTTGAGAATAACAAGGAGAACCTCCTGGATTCCGGGAAAACAACCGTTGTAAAATTTTAGCTTAGTGATATAGTATTTAAGCACCGAAAAAGCCAAAGAGAAAGGGACGACATTATTGATAAAAACAGCTTACAAGCTATAGTCATTCATTATTCGCATTCGTCGATACAACTCTTTGTACTTAGATCAAATATAGATTGTAACGATTGTTGTTCATCTAGAACGACGATCACCGATAGCATATTGGTGGAATCATCTCCACCCGCGGTTTTTACCCACCTTCATTGGGGTTTTCCGCGTCACCATTTCTTTGTGTCATTCCCTTGAATCCCCCTTTGCATTAATTCCTTGATTCATAAGT
This sequence comes from Beta vulgaris subsp. vulgaris, assembly GCF_026745355.1. Lineage (NCBI taxonomy): Eukaryota > Viridiplantae > Streptophyta > Magnoliopsida > Caryophyllales > Amaranthaceae > Beta > Beta vulgaris. The sequence continues at coordinate 18,187,660 of NC_079203.1, forward strand.
TCGAATATCTGGTTGTCGTGTCCCTAACTTTAATTAAGTCAGTAGGAAATTTTAGCATAAACACCGACGACGTAACATAATCAAACTGCATCAGCACGCTACGCAATTTGAGCTGAACACTAAGGAATTAGGGGCAAAAATATTACTAATTTGCAGGAGTTGTCGTCTATGGTGTTTCAATGGCGAACCAAAAAGGTAGAAATAAAAGAACTGAAATGAGGGAGGAAGTAGACTGTCATGGTGGCAAATAGACCTGGGCATGGGCGGGTCGGGCCTTTTCATGGGCTCGACCCGCGGGCTTGGAGAAATGGCGGGCCAAGCCGAGCTTGAAATTTCCAGATTTTGTCCACGACCCAACCTAGGACCACGGGCCCGCAGGCCGGGCTCGTGCCTCCCGCGGGCTGGCCCATGTTTTATGTTGATTTTTTAGGATTTTTGATAGTTTTAGGCTAAAAAACAAAGGAAAGGAGCGTACGACCCACGTGCTGGTGCGGGCCTAAAATAAATTTTTTTGACCGTGACAAATCCGCGGCCCACGAAGCGGACAACGGGCCGGACCGGGCCTCGAGCGAGTTCGTGCCGGGCCGGGCCCAAATCGGGTCGGGCCGCGTGCTGGCTAGGCCCATGCCCACCTCTAGTGGCAAATGAAAGAGAAATCGCGCCAAAGTTATCGCCACAAGCCACACGAGAAACGCATGGGAAGCTTACAAACATTAAACTAGTTATTAGCCCAAACTTCCCGGGCTATGCCCCGGGTAAGACAAAATTTCATTTATTAATATAATACTTTATGATAATAACACTAAATATAACTCAGCCTAGTGGTTCAAACTTTAGTATATGTACTTGAGGTCTCGGGATCAAACCCTATACTATGTTTTTTTATTTTTTTATTGTACATGGATTACATGAACTAAAACTCCCTAGGGCCGCGGGAGAGCATCATGTGGCATGTTTCTTTTTTTTGCATGCCTTTTAATATATTTGTATAGATAGATTGCGGTGTAGGCAACTTTCAACTTTTAAAAGTTGGATAATAGAGATTAAATAATAATCAATATATATATATAAAGGAGGAACTTTTCGGGATCATAAGAAGCTCCTCAAGATTTCGAGGCCATAGAGCACGGCACGTAAGATTGTCATGTCATCAAATTTTATTTTGATCTTTTACAAAAATAGAGTTCTACCTAGAGTTAAATACACCTAAGGAGTTCTAAATAAGCTAAAATTAGACTTTGATTTTGCATGAACAACCTATCTTATTATATCATGTAAATTGTGTATCACTTTTGCTACGTACTTCATAATACTATATTTTGTTCCTTGGATAGTGCTCGAAATATGCTCTGAAATAGGGCTAAAAGTCGTTGCAATAGGTCTACTGCAATGGTTTTGTATCGTCACATTTGTTGGCGTTGCAATAGGTCTACTGTAACGACTTTTAGCCCTATTGCAACGGCTAAACGTGTCGTTGCCTTAGGTCAACTATCTTTTGCAATGGCTTTGTTAGTGGTTAATTATGAAACATTATTGGCTAGTGCAACGCCCACGAGCTAAGCTAGTGCAACGCCCACGAGCTAAGCTAGTGCAACGGATTTAAGCTAGTGCAACGAATTTAAGCTAGTGCAACGAATTTTTTTTTTTTCATTTTTTATGGGGATATTGCAAAGATTATTATTGTAATCTACTGAAAACTTATAATATTACAACCCTGGATATATATTAGTAATGATGCAACAAATGCAAAAATACTCTTGAAATACCAAAAATAATTGTCATATCTGTATTATAATTTCCAAAACTAATTAAATTAAGAGTATACATGACAAATCCTAATTATCGAAAATTAATGTACTTAATCAAACCCAACTAATAAATATTTATTTAGTACCACAAATACTTCTAATAAGTACATATAGATCATTTTCCTTCTAACCACCAAGTATCGCATCACTATAATATAGCTAGCTAGATGTGGCCGATAGTGTGTATAAAGAGACGTCTATGTTTGATCTGCTTCAATTGGTTCATTATTCACCTAAAAATTCAAACATTGTAATAGTTAGTAAACATACACCATCCACAACACACAAAAAAGGCTAGTCATGTATAGTGATTCCTTTGATTTGTTTATGTACATATTATAAGAGAGATTACTTAAGGAACAAAAAAATACCATGGAGACCCCTGACACTTGACACGGAAATGTTGATGAAAACTCACTAGTCATGTATATGGCACTTGTTATTTCTTTTTGTTTATCAAAGCTGATCAAGACATAAGATTGGACACAAATGCAATTTAAATCACTACCAAATCCTTGTCACAAATTATAAAGTATGCAAGCAGATAGCTGAAATCTAGATGCAATTAATGCTATAACAAGAATAATGTGGGATGGAGATGACAATATAAAAGAGACAAAATTACAGTACCTTGCATTATTAATCTAAATAACATGGAGGTAGCTCTTTCATATCATAACAAAATGAATGAAAAAGGAATCATCTCTGATTTGAAAACATATACGACTTTGATAGATGGACTTCTAAAGGAAGGTAAATTGCTATTAGCTCTAGAATTATACGCCGAAATGCTAACAAAAGGAATTAGACCTGACAAAATCACATATACGATTTTGGTGAATAGTTTATGTAAGAAAGGCAACCTGGAAAATGCATGTGACTTGTTCAAAGAGATGGAAGAGAAGGGGTTGACTCAGAACTCTCTAATATGACTTCCTACATGATCAGATTTCCTACATATGACTAGATCTTTATATTTATCTTATGGTTTGTTACACCTAAGTCAACCTAACTTTGAATATTATGTTTTTAGTTATATTTTTCATTAGGAGTAACAAGAGATGGATTGAGTAGACATTTCTTTCATAGGCCATCAAAAGCTTACACCACCACCACTAGAACAAGAAAGAGGAGAAAAAGCAAAACTGAATGTGATCTCCAAGGTTGCGAAACCCGGTGGCACAAAATAGGCAAAACAAGGCCAATAATGGTGAATGGTACACAAAAGGGATGCAGAAGATACTAGTTTTATACACAAACTTTGGCAAAAACAAAAGGAAGAGTGGTAGTGGTAGTGGAAGCACTTCTTCTAAAGAGGTGATCACTCATCATAATAGAGATGATCAAATGTGCTTCTGTATTAAACTGACAGGGAGCACCAGTAAGTGAGAGAGCAATTCTTGTTGCAATATTCGAAACTGAACCTGGTATGCTGCTAAATAGAGTCACTTATTTCATGATGGTGAATAGTTGGAAAAATATATGTTAATGGCTGATGCCTTTGACTACAGAATTTATGAAATTCTATGTGTGAAAAGGGTGCACGATTTCATTGGATGTTGGCATAAGATCCATCATTGATTGGTCTTATTACAAACAACATCTACGTTTAGCCATTTAGAAAATTATCACTATTCCAGCTGCAATGCAAAAGGTGCTAATAAGTGATTGTGTGGCTGACTGTTCATGAGAATACTTTTGTTACTTCTGAAAGCAAGATCGATTTTCAGGTTGCAAATCATGTACCTAGGATTGGCTACATAAGAAAGTTCGAGAAAGAGAAGACAAGTTTCGCCAAAAATAGATAAACGATATATTTTCTTCTAAGCGGGATGCAATGGCAAAGACTGGTGCTACTTCCAACTTCGTAGATATTGGAATATATATACACAAAGTTTCGGATTTGGAAGACTTTGAAAACTCAGGTGGAAGTGGGGTTGGTAGTAGACCTGTTGTGCATAGCTATGAAGTAAATGGTCGAAATTCTCATGTACCAAATTGGACCATGTATAGAAATGCTCACTATTTTAAACTAGGTTTTTAGTTTTCATGGTAAATAATTAAATAAAAATGATGTTATGAAGATACCTTAATACAATTAGAAGAGAAGAAAAGACAGAGGAGCTCCTATACTTGCACAAGGGAGCACCCAGTTGACTAGCCTACTAGATGGGATTGATATAGTTGGCAAATCTACCTATCATAAAATAGACAACATCTATTATAGTGCATCAAGTTTGGACATTCATTATAACTTGTTAACCATAGAACGTCAAACGACTCCAGTCATGCAAACATTAAAAGCACAGATATGAACCTACATATGAAGGTAAAGAAACTAATCTTGAATTTATGATATTTTCAGTCTAGAGGCATAGCAGTATCCAATTACATAGCATAGACACCTAGTAAAAGTTAGATGTATAGTTACTTCAATATCTAATTCTCGATTCAATTCAAACAAAGTATGCTTTGAGTATGACAATTATGAAAAATAATGTGTTTGCTTATTCATAAAACATCTTAGATTGGAGTTTAAACATAGAAGTAAGGGCGAGCACAATGACACAAACTTTAATGCACATAACATAATGCACACAACACCTCAAATTGGATATTTCAAACTGGAAACGTGTATACCAATTGCATTATGTAGAAGATACATGTATATATGGAGTCCTTGGTATGCGAACAAAATGCCCTAGGAGAGTGAAGAGCTTGGTATCAAAAGCTAGACAGAAAACACAGTAATTGTACATCTTAATGGATGACTCACAATGAGTACTCTATCCACAAGCCACATCTAGTCATAAACACTGAAAAAAATGTTTTAGCTATAGCTTACTGTGAAACCAAACAAATGTATCTATGAGGTCTAAATATCTTCACAAACTGCCACGACAATTTCTTTTCGTTTATAGTTTCTTCCTTCAAAGAATAAGCTAATTTTACACATTCCACATAATTACAACAAGATTTATTTATTTTTTTTTATCCAAAGGAGGTACACGCACCAAGAAATTACAAGATTGACTCTTAAGAACATTCATGAAATTAGAAGGATTCTAATCATTTTGATAAGCAAAACCCACATTAAGTGCAGGAAAGAAAAAGTGCACCAAGCAGCAGCTATTTGAAGCAGGGTAGAAGATCGTGGATGCGGTCGCAGTATCTTTTGCAATGACGCGAAAACGGCTTGTAACGGATGAATGGAACATAACGCAGTTAATGCGATGTGTATTTAAGAAAAAATCACATAAACAGATTTTAAACCCATCTGTTGTTAGAATTGGCCAAAAAAGAGAAAACGAAAACATACATTTCAAGTAGAAAACACACACACTAAAGAAGGGAGAATAATGTAACATGGATTCAAGTTGGGTATTCAAGTTGGGCAATGTGTACGAGATAGCATTTGTTTGAATGTATAATAGGATTAAACACTCATTTTCTAAATAATTATTCATTCACCATATATAATCCAAGCACTAGCAGAAGTTTCAAGAAATTCATAATTTTATTGCTTTCTTCTTCCAATTATTCATCTCATTCATTCCAAAATTATTAAAATCCAAAAAAAGCAAATATAAAACAAACAAACACAACTAAAATAAAACTTCGAAGCATAGATGAGCAAATTGAAACAATAGAAAACCTAACATTAGACGTTACAAGAAAATCTAATTACAAAAAGTAAAATAAAAAAGAAAACAGAAGGGGTTCAAATCGGAGAAGAAATGAGTTTTACCTTGAATTCTCATCAACCGAAGAATTCTCCCCGTCAACCCTAACCCCCAAATTCCATCACCCACAGAAGGGGTTCCATCAAATTCAAAGAGGGTAGCAGAATTTCTAAAAAAAATTCAACCTAGGAGTTCGGAGTTTACCTTGATCAACATTCAAACTGTAGCGACGCTCGAGAATCTTCAACTGGGCATCATGAATTTGAACTAGGTCGCGCGTATTGACGGCTTCAAGCCAATCCCCCAAACATAGTAGTGTTCGTTAAGATTTGTGGGTGATTAATATGTGGTTTTTTTTGTTGAAGTGGAAGAATAGGGAGGATCAATGGAGGAGAGATGGCCTGGAGAGAGAAGCATTGTGATTGCTGAATTAAAATTCTGCGCAAAGTTAGGGTTAGGGTTTTTCATGAAGGATTAGAATAGGCAGATTGAGAAAGAAGGAAAGTAGATGTAGAACATGGAAGTGGAGAACGAAAAATGAGAGAAGCGAGATGAGGCTTGAGAGAGAAATAAGATAAGGACGAAGGAAAACAAAAAAGAAGAGGAGGTTTCGATTTTGGCTCTAGTTCATATTGCTTTATCTTTCCCGAAAAAATATTGCTTTATCATACTTATTTAAATTTAAAAAGTCGTTGCATTAGTTTGATCTATTGCAACGCCTTTACTGATCTAATGCAACATTGTGGTTGGGAGCGTTGCACTAGACTTCCCTTTGTAATGGAAAGGAATCAACCGTTGCATTAGCCCATCCTACTGCGACGGTTCCACGCAAACTGTTGCGTAAACCCATTTTCAATCGTTGCATTTGATCAGAAATGTAGTATCAAGACCATTTGATCAGGTATAACCCTACCATCAGTGCTTTTGATTTTTCATATCAATTGACATAGCTGAAGCATGATAGTAATTTCTTTTTTTCAAAAAAAAAGCATGATAACAATTAGTAAGAAGGTTAGTCACCCTTTCTTCCATGAGATCTCCTTAGCAATATATATGCCTTGGATAGTTGGATGGCTTCTACTATGGAATTATTGTAGGTTTTTATCTATGCATGCACATCTTTTTACAATTTTAATAAGTTAGCTCTATGTATCATCTAGTTAAACGTTGCAGCATGAGTTATCTGTACACTCACTGCGTAAGGTGAAACTCTGTTCTTGCGTATAGATCATATTAATTTAACACCTTGTTTGATATATCTTGAATTCCTATTATTTGAAATTTTTAGTAATGGCTGGTGCTTTCATGACTTGGTTATAAATGTGATTGTCATCTGGCAGAATAAGCTAGTTTGAATTATATTTACTCCAGTTAAAACTGAATGTGGACTGAAAAAGGAATCAAGTGGTTGGCATCGTCCTTGATAACATGATGACTGAAAGCCAAGCTGAATATGAGTGATTATCACCAATACTGCTCTGCATGGCTCTCAACTGATCGACGTTAATGCTAAAATAGTTGGCCGGATTTGGCTATTTATTGGTTGTTGATGATATTGAATGCACCCAGGACTATTATTAGGATTCTACAAAGTGAAGGTCAGACATTTGATTCTACTAACTTTATTTGTTTGTCTAGAATGAATTAAATTAGGGGATCGATATTGGAACTTAGGGAGGTTGCATTTTAATCAAGTGGGTCTGTTAATCAAGCTGTAGTTGACTTTCTGCTATTGTTGTTCTTCTCTCTTGCAATTGTGAGGAGGACATGAAGTCATTGGGGAGGGGAAGTCATGAGTGAGTTGTAAAAACTATATATAATTTCAATGTGTGAGGGTTCCATGATCCAAATACAACCATTTGCTGTTATCGATACTTGTCGTTATTTGGACTAAAATTCTAGCTGCTTCTCAATATTGAGCAAACTCATCTGTCTTATAAGCTTTTTGCCTTACCTTGTGTCTTCATAAAGTGTGTGATGGCCTTTATTTTACCTTCTGTCTGGGCAGCTGCTTCGAAATTGTCCCTAGCTCCGTCCCTCATTGATTCTCTTTCTCCTTTGTTTTTGAAAGTTCATTCTTTGATTATTGATATTCTTTGTTGTTATATAAAATTTATTTGAAGGATTACAGTGGACATCTCCTCTTCTATTATCCTTGCTATTCTTTGATTGTGACCTCAGTCTAGCCTTTAAAATTCAGATGGGGTCATATGTATTTCTTAACTTCTTTATTTTACTTAAAAAATAGGTGAACATTTGGTTGGATTTGAGAATGATTATATTATTTTTTTCTGTCATGGGCCTTTTCCATTTCCTAATATACGTGCTTCCAATTTGTGTTGCCAGGTGTTGTTCCATTTTCCCAGCAACTTATTGCGACTAAAAGAGCTTGGTGTGCATGGCGTGATTACTTTAATTGAGCTTGGTGCACACTTTTTCTGGCTACTAGTTAGATATAGGATTCTTGCTCCTGTATCTTATTGCTGTAACTTTCTTGATGCAAATAAATGATCTCTGTTTATGAAAAATAATGTGATGTTTGTCCTTTTCTCTTTGTTCGAAGAGTAAGTATTGGGAGGGGGATATGTTTGGTATTGATATTATGCAAGGAGTTTAAGAAACAATGCCCTGGGCACGGTATTATTACAACTAGTGGTGTTGTTGTAACAGCAACAACAATTTTTTTTTTATAAAAAAAAAATACGTCAAGTGCTCTGGTTGTTAGCAAAACACCGGAGCACTTAATTCACAAGTGCTCCGGTTTTCTCTTAACAACCGGAGCACTTGACGTATTTTGAATATATAAAAACTCACAAGTGCTCCGGTTTTTAAGACAACCGGAGCACTTGTAAACCGGAGCACTTGATAAATACTTAGGTGCTCGTATGACGTCTGCTACGGGTCAAATATGGAGCACTTGTACGGTTTTTAACCGGAGCACTTGATGTTTTTTCCACTAGTGATTTTTAAAAAGAGTTTTGGTTCACGAGAACTGTTTTACAAAAATAAGTTCTACTTAGATTTAAATACATATAAGGATTTCTAGATAAGCTAAAATTAGAGTTTGATTTTGCATGAAGAACCTAAATTATTATATTATCTAAATTGTATATGACTTTGCTACGTAATTCGGAATATTATAATTTTTGTTCCATTGGATAGTGCTCGAAATATGCTATGAAATAAGATCCATTTAAAATATAGTTCTACAACTTATAAAATAGAGAGTGCCACGTATGATTGTTATGCCATTAATTTTTATTAAACTAGTTGTTGGTCTGCGCGCTATCGCGCACAGCCCCCTAAGAAAGCGAAAATTATTATGAATAGCTTTATAGAAATATTAGTGAATTGAATTTAACGTATTTCAAGTATATGAAGGTATAGGAAAGATAATAAGGCTATTAGATTATACTTCTTATATGTATTGATTGTAAATCGTTTGATTGCTACAAAAATTGCCCAACGTTTTGTGCTTTGTCTAATTTGTTATATCTATTACAAGCATTAAATCATACCTAGCAGCAAAAGAGATTAGTTTATATTAGGTAGTGACTAACTTTAGGTGACACATCATTAACAATGAGCATTAGGCCGCAGAGTAGAAAAGCAAGCAGAAGAACTTGATGATCCTGCAATCTTCCTTGTTGAACAGCTACCGGGGGCAGGTTTCAAGCTACAAGAAGGCAAAGACAATATAAACGAAGCAATGGTGAAGAAGTAAAAGAACTTGAAATGATTAGTAGTAAGCAGAAATGTAATTTAAGTTTTGTAGAACTTGGTTGTAACTAAGCATGATGGAGTACTGTAATGAATCTTATTATCAAAATTTCCAATCGCATTTGATGACACAACCAGGCCAAAGCTATGTATGCCGTCTAGACTGAACCTTACCAAAATTACCTCACCTAGAGCCATTAAGGTGAACACTTTGTGCATCCCAGCACCAATCATGCTCTTCATACAACATCAATTCCTAATTTTCACTTCACATCTCAATAACAGCCATCCTTTCATACAACATCAACTCTACATCTTGTGTGTCTCACATCAGAGCAATGCCTTCCCTTCTCATCTCCCTTTTCTTTCTATCTCCAACTTCTTCCACTGTTTTGTACTCTTTCTCTAACCACTACGCCTAGAAAAAATGGTCGACCTCATAAAAGAGAGAGCGAAACCAAACAAAATCTATCATCAACAGCATACTCCTTCAAAGAAAGTTGTGTCATTCCGAGTTCCATTGAGATAGACCAAGTAAGGGTTGATCTATTTTCAAAAGAATTTTAAAACAGAGTGTGACTCCTTCCTGGTTGTGTTTTTGTTCCTTTCTGAAAAACAGCACTCGGAAACAAATATGCGACATATGACTTTGAAGATCAAATCATTGAACTTACAACATTATATCATAGTCATAGTTTTAGAAATACAATCTTATAGAAGTAGTTCCTAAAATAATTTTGAAACGTAGGCTTACTTTATGACTCAATATAGATTTAATTTTGAAGGTAAGCAACGTTTAACAATCACAAGCAAATGTAGTATATCATTATGAGACACAATAGCAAGATAATAAAATCTCCCACGGATGTCTTTAAAGACCAATATCGTAATAGATCTACACTTAATATATTTAAATTACATAGATCTAGACTTTTGAAACCTGCCAAATGTGGGATCAATTCCATTTTCATATATAGGTAGATTGTGATTGTTGTGAGAGAGTGGCCAGATAATTAAACATTTAGATGACACACATAATCTGATGCTCATATTTCCCTTTCTCTCAGACCTCAACGACACTTAGAACTAATTATCAATTGATGCACGTCGTTTCAATCCTGAATGCCAAGGGAGGAGGGGGAGATCAGATATGGGGTACTTTTGCTCGTAATTTGCAATGGCTTCTCAGTGCAACGAACTCTCAATAAAGTTCCTCTCCTCCCTCTATTTCTTTTGTCAAGAAGAGGAAGTTGTTAGCGCCTTACATCTAGGACCACCTAATCTTGTCTTTCTCCACAGTAGCCTTAAGGACAATAATAGAATACTATTTTCCATAACAATGAACTTATAGAAATCTTTCACCCCTACGGACATAAAACCTTCCATAGTAGCTAGAATCTCGTGCCAAATTCTCATCCATCGATCAAACATTTAAACCTATTAGCATGACAGAGCATATCAAAAATCACATCTTCTGGCTTCACAATCTTTCTAAGACACAAGTGCGCACACATATAAGCTAACATTATCTCTGGCTCCACAATTGGTACCAATCCGTTGTCCTATGTACTAATATTGCATGGTCAAAGATAGCTAATCGCCAATCAATCAAATTCCTTCTTTTTTTTCTGATGAAACTTAGCTAGAACTATTGTTGAAACTGAACGACAACATAATTATGAACAAGAGTAAGATTTTATACAAAGAGATATGAAATTATATGATAATAATATATGTGCCTCGGTTTTGATAAGCTCATCAGCATAAGAACTGGCTTTAACACAAAGAAAAGAGGAACGCAGAAGGAGTACCCTTAACAACACATACTTTATGGAGGGATTTACCCTTTACCCAACTCAGACTTATCAAGACCAACAGCTGCAGCTGAGGATGTTTCTTTATCAGGAAAGAGGTTGATGCTGTTGTTGCCATTGATTGGTTTATTATTTCTTCCTTGTATATTATATCACATAATTCTTGTCAAATATTAGTTAGCTCGTAGTCAGTCTTTACTTAACTTCAAAAGCAAGAAAACGGATGCGCATGCATTAGCTTTGCTGGAGGCTTTCGCGCGCAATGTGGATACATCTATCATGCACAAAAGCAAGATAATCACCAGCACGCATCTCTCTGAAAATGGTGTGACATTCTTCCTTGTGGATACATCTATCATGCACAAAATCAACTCTAAGATTGTGAGAACAAAGACGCAACCTCATATCACCAAGTACAGAAAATGAGGAGTGAAACCAACTAAAACACACATGCCATGATCACTAAATCGAAGCGTCCAACATCAGAGTCTAATGTAGATGGAGTGTAAGCACTTCTTCACCTTAATTGTCCTCCCCCCCTGTTTGAACACATTAAAAAAAGTTTCCTTTCTTTATTTGTGACATTGGAACTAAAAAAAACTCTATGCACTAAGCAAAGAAAAATCCTTTCAGAGAAGAAGTAATAAATTAACCAAAACAACAACAACAACAACAATAACAACAAGGCACTCCAAAATGGTTTAGGGTCCGCTAACATGAAACGTCGTAAGAATTCCTTTCCGAGATAAATGAAACAATAAACTTATAGGAAAATCACAACAAATTATGTTACACAAGCAAAATGGTTTTTGTGATCTAGCTTTCTTAAGTAGTCAAACCAACCACAAATGAATCAAGTTACTAAAATTAATATTATTACAGTATCAAAAATATATACTGAATTTGATTAAAAAAATTCATTAAAAGAAGCAAGATGAACAATGAGTACCTGCAGCTTATGTGTTGCCTAATGAGAAGACCCAACATTCAAGTAGTAGTAGAAAATAGCTAATGAGTACTCCGGCAGATAATGAGCAGCCTTGTTTTTGGAAAATAGCTAAGCAGAGAGATGATACCATGATAACCATTTGGCCAACAAAAATTCTTTAAAAAAAGGGCATACACAATCCAAATGTCGTAAACTTTGGTTATAATCTCAATATTACACCCCTATGAAAGGTATAGATTTTATTTTACGATATCCCAACTCAAAAGCCTCCTTATTCAAAATTCAAAAATCCTAGCTTCTACTTTGTCAAGAATTCATAGTGCGATTTCATTTTCCTATACATTCCTCACAAACTTCTTATAACAAGAGCTCCCCTTTTCCCACCATGAGTTAATTTTCATCTTACTCCCCGTACAATTCCAATTTAAACAACTGCGAAAACGAGGATACCATTGTTTCCTGGGAAAATGACACCCGTTAATATCAAATCTTCTCCTACTTCTAAAAACAACAAATACAAATTATAACAAAATTCAATTCAGCATCTTAGTTCTACCCTTTTCAATCAAATTGAGCTAAACATCCTCGAGATCTCTTCAATTTCCACAATGTGGCAACAAATAACAATAGGATTGGATCAAATTGACAACGCATTCAAAGCGATTATACAGACAATAATTAAAACCTAAAATTTCAATAAGAAATCAAAATAATGATATTAAGGGTTTAAGTAGGGGTTTTGAAAGCCTTTTAAAGGATCCATCGATTGGCTTGAAAATCTGACGAGCAGTAGAGCAATGAGAAATTGGGTGGAATGCTTCACAGATCGAAGAAATAAAAAGAAGAGCCAAAAACCCTAGGGTTAGGTTCATTCCTGCAAAATCACATGAAATTTGGGGAAAATTATGAGTGAGATGAAAGATAAAATAACAGAAATTGATGTGATTGAGAAAGAAAAGGATTAAATTAGAGATAAATAAGTGAATAGTGAAAGATCTTACTGGTTTTCATTCTGTGCAAAAACCAGAGGGAGAGAGAGAAGATAGAGTGAAGGAAGGATGGAGGACATGAAACTCAAGTGGAGAAGACTTATGAGTTACAAATTTGGTTCGGGTCAATTGATGGATCTTGACTCCTGGGTTGTGGGGTTATGATTTATGACTATGACCAAAAGAATTGGCTAGCTTTTTTTATCTTGGTAAAAACTTGCTATGAAAAACAAATTAAGACACCATGAAATAGCTATAAAACCATCGTCCCATATTAGAGGCTCAGTCTATGTAGCTCATACTAAACACCAAGTAATTTCTCAAAGCCAAATTAAACCACGTGATTCTTTCAACCCCAACCCATTCTCTTCCTCCCCGTGAAGCACGGAGATTACCCCCTGTGCTCGCCGTCGCAAGTGACAGTTCTCTCAAACCCAACCACCTAAAAAAAATTAGGGGGTGGTAGAACCTTGCTGTGATATATCATATGAAATTTAGAAAAGCTTAACTTTCATTAAAAAGCTACCTATGTATTGATACAGCTTAGTCTAACATAGGTGTATAAGTAGGAACTACATCTTACAGTTTACAATAGATGCAAAAAATATTCCTCATAAAAATACAGAAGATGCTAACAAAAATACTGCTCTGAGTTTCACCTTGCAGTATCAGTGTTTCACACCTTCCTCTCTCTCTCTCCTCTTTCATTTGGTTCTCAATTTCTCATTTTTTTTAAACAATTCCCATCTTCATTTCTGTTAATTTTCGATACTAAGGATTCGATATGTATCAGATTGTGCCTAACATCAGTAAGAATGAAACAAATTATGCCTAAGGTGTTTCGAAATATACCCAAGTGATGAATTTGACTTACTTGTTGTTGAATCGGATATTGTAGACCTGAAGCTGAGATTTTGAGGTTTTTAGAGTGTAGAAAAACGAAATGGAAGAGAGAGAATGAAGCTTAGCAGGTAGTAATGGAGAATCAATGGTGAGAGAAGTTTTCACATATTCAAATCAAGATCCCTAATCAACACAATTAGGTTATTACTTTCCAATTGAATCAAAAAATTTCAAGCAAGTAACAAAACCTAATGTCAATTTGAACCGAAAAATTTCAATCGAATAACAAAACCTAATTGTCGAATCACGACATTTTTCAAGGAATTTCACATCGATTTCACTCGGTACATGGAAACAAGAAGTATGAGAAAGAAACTTTGCCATTGAGTTTTCCTATGCGCCGGAAATGCGAAGGAGAGAGAAACTTGAAGAAGGTAATCGCTCTTCTGACAGTCGACGGTGAACGGATTTGATTTGTAGAAGATACCTTTATTGGATTGTATTCACAATATTTAATGGTGCAATTAATTTCCCGAGTACAGCCGAGCATGGCAGAACCCATTGTTGTGTTAAACCACACGATCTTGTTAAATTTTCGCTGCCCTTTTTTTTGTTTAACAAAAGAAATATGTGCGGATGATGGTGGGGGTGATTTGCCGGCAATTTCTGGAAGGTGGCGATGGTGAATCGCCGGCACCAGGAAGTGAGGGAATGAAAATGGAGATGGCGAAGGAAGAAGGAAGTAAAGGAATGAAAATGGAGATGGCAAAATGGATCAGAAAATGGAGATGGCGAAGGTGAGGTGGCAAGTTCCAGGGCATGAAGAAGTCACGTATGGATTAATGGCAGGGCAGTAGTTTGAAGAACTTGGGAGGGCAGAAATGTCATTTCATTGTTACTAAGCTACAGTAACTTCACTTCCCACTTTTTAATAGGTATGGATATTTTTAAAAATAGAGTTCTACATAGATTTAAATACACATAAGAAGTACTGGATAAGCTAAAATTAGAGTTTGATTTTGCATGAACAACCTAAATTATTACACTAGTGGAAAAAACTCTATCTGTCACTTAGTAACAGATGTGGTTTTTACAATACCGCATCAGAAAATCAATTAAAAAAATAGGAAGGAAAGCTGTGAAGAAAATATGATGTGGTCCTCTTGTCGACCGCATCAGATTAAAAATCTGATGCGATTTATCTGAAAATCTTATGCGGTTCTTACTTTCAACCCTTGACCGATTTACTTATTTTTTTTGAAAAATAAAACGACAACCCACCTCACTCAACCCTTGGCCCGTTTACTTTCACCATAATCCCAACTCACCTCACTCAACTCACTCAACCCTAATCCTCTCCCATCTCTCCTAACTCAACTCAACCCTAATCCTCTCCCTTCTCTCCTCACGCCACCCACGACGCCCCCTCTCTCTCCTCACTGAACTCAATCCAAATCCCCTCTTCCCTCCTCCCTCTCAAACCCACGACACCGCCGTTGTCTGCACGAGTCTTCACGAACCCACGAGTCTTCACGAACGCCGTTGTCTGCACGAGTCGAAGACGAAGACGAATCGAGGACGAAACCAACGTCGAATCGAAGACGAAAATTCAGTCGAATTTAGAAAGATTTTTTTTCGTTTTATATTTTAGACGAAAATTTAGTCGAACTTAGTCGAATTTGTAATTTATATTTTTTTTCTTCTTTTCGTTAGTTTTTTTTTGTAATTTTTGTTTATTTGCTGTAATTTATTACTTTAGTTAGATCTAGTTCATTTATTTGTAATTTTCGTTCATTTATGTAATTTGTGTTTTTTTCGTTAGATTTTTTTATTATTTTCGTTCATTTTTCATATGTATGGTCATTTAGTTAGATTTAGTTATGTAATTTATATAATTTTCGTTTGTATTGTCATTGGATATATATGTATATATACATTTTGGTTTTATTATATTGTGTGTGTGTGTGTGTGTGTATGTGTGTACCTTTGTAGTACACAAGCTTCAAAAAATTTCATTGTCAAAATTTACGTTTAACTTGGTCCTGCTTCGTTGCTGCAGACCTGCAGTGCCAAGCAGGATTTTTTTTTAAAAAAATATGACCCCAAAATCTAATGCAGTCTTGCAAAACCGCATCAGTTAGTGAGAAACTGATGCGGTTTTGGATCGCATCAGTTTGTCGTTTGTAACTTCTGCGAGCCCATCTGATGCGAACCAAAATCCCATCAGTACGCCTGGTCTCAACCGTATCATATGGGTTTTTTTCCACTAGTGTTATATTATGTAAATTATGTATAACTTTTGCTACGTAATTTGGAAAATTATAATTTTTGTTCCATTGTATAATGCTCGAAATATGCTCCGAAATAAGATCCCTTTATAATATAGTTCTACAACTTATGAAATAGGGAGCACCACGTAGGATTGTCATGTCATTAATTTTTACTTTAAGTAGGTTAAAAAAATAGAGTCCTAAATATATTTAAATACATAAAAGGAGTTGTGGATAACGAGAAATTAAAGTTTTTTTTTGAATAAAAAACCTAAATTATTATATTATATAAATTGAATATAATGTTTGCTACCTAATTAAAACATTATAATTTTTTACCATTTGATAGTGCTTGAAATATACTTCAAAATAATACCCATCTACAATATAGTTTTACAACTCATAAAAATATATTTAACTAGATGAATAGTAAGGCATTATTTAGTCTTTCTAATAGATAAATGTAATAATGGTTATAATTATAGTGTACTGTATGTGACTATAGTATTTTATCATAGGCTTAATTTACATGATTAAACATATTATCTTTCAAAACCTCAGTCTTACGAGTCCGGATCCTTTAGAATTTTGATAAAATTCTACAAGGTAGAGTTGTATATAAACCATACATTTTAAAATCAAGAGCGTGTATTGGTGAAATGGGCGAACTAAGGGGGTGGATTTTGATGAGAAAAAATAGAGTGAGTTTTGGAAAGATAATATATGAGCTATTGATTATTTTATTCAATGTTGATATTGCTCAAACTCTACATTGTAGAGTTCTTTTAGAACTCTATGGGATCCAAACACCAGCCTTACTCAACTGAACCAAAATAATTTAGTATTCTAACAAAAATTATTAAGGAAATTTTTTTGTTACAACAAAAATAAAAATCTATAGTCATATGATGAAAAAACTAGAGTTTGATTTTACAAAAACAACCTTGGAATATTATAGCGAGCTCTACCTAAGCATGACATATCATTCTTTTTATTTTTACATTTTTTTAAAAAATAGTGTTTAACATATATATAACACAAAGTCTTATAAAAGACGGTCTCACGTTAACACTAACGTGAGACTTCCCAAGTTTAACAGTGAACTAGGCGAAAGAGATGAGGGTGCGACGTGGCGACGCCGAGGTGATAAATCCTCCAACTTTTCTTCTCCTCAACCTACCAACATTCTTCTTCTTCATCTTCTTTGTGCTTCACTTCAATTGCACTCGTGGCTTCGGATTGAAGCTTCACTTTCTCTCTCCTCTTCACTTTTTCAGTTTTTTGTTTCGAAATGTGCCAAAAAAGAGGGTTCATTATAAGAAAGTTAGCGGGGGGATGATGTTTATGTGAAGAGGAGAGATAATGCGAGCTCGGATGAGGATGATCTTAAGGTGGAGGAATGTGAAGTGTGTTTTCAAGGTGGAAGGGCGGTGATGATTTAGTGCGACAAATGCGTTGATGGGTTTTCGTTTGAAGTGCTTAAAGCCTCCGTTGAAGGAGGTTCCAGAAGTTGGTTGGATTTGTGGGTTTTGTGAGGCTAGGAAATTGGGGAGGGAGGTTGAACTTCCAAAGCCACCAAAGGGGAAGAAGAGGATTAGGAATTTGAAGGAGAAGCTGCTTTCCAGTAATTTGTGGGCTGCTATGATGGACATGTATATTGTCTTTTGCAATTCTTAATAGTCTTGTTCAAATGATTTTTGTTTGTTGAATTAAATTAAGAATTCGATATAGAGAAAGTTTAGTATTGTTGAACCCTAGTTTTGATGATGACAAAGAAACAAAGATGCAAACTAAGTAGTGAACTAATGAGTCACTTAAGTGTATGATGATTAAGGTATCAATGCAAGGAACTGGGAGAATACGAAGTCAAGGAAGAAGTCAAGAGAGGATTTCAAAGGCTAAGTAAAGAAGTTTCTATAAGTTGATACTGGAGCAAGCATTGGATCAAGAAGAATAGAAGCTAGGCGTTTTATTTTCTAGTTCCAATGTAAAGGAACAAAGTAAGAATGGTAAGGAACAGTGGCAGCTTTATTTGAGAATGAGAGTTTGTTTCTTTCTAAGGAACAAACTAAGTGGCACTAAATGAATCTGTTAAAGGAACTTAGTTTATTAAGGAACTAGACTTAGGCGTGCAAAAGTATAACGGTACAATTGTGAATTGAGTAAGTCATGCCTAAATTATAGGAAATTAGTTTTATCTATTTACAAATGATAAAATCAGTTTTAAAAAGAAAATCCGTTTAAGAAAAGATTTTGTTTTTCGGAAAAGATAAAGAAAATAATTATCCGGTTTTATAAAGAATTTGTTTAAAAGATATTATTTTCTTAAAGATTAAAAATTCAGTTTTAAAAGATAAAAGTTGTTTTTATAAAACTGATTTTCGGATAAAGCTCAATGAACTCCTATTACTTAGGAGTAGTGGCTAAAATATATCCACGTTCATATTGAGATCATGGGATCATGGGATCATGGGACATGATGAGAAACGTGTTCCTTAGGGGAAGGAACATCATGGGTTAATGGACTTAACATGTAATCGAATTTACTCCCATGTTCTTTGTGATTATCACTATAAATATTGAAGTCTAAATGAGTTCCAAAGTGTGTCTGACTAAGTAATTAAGTGAGTTTAACTAATTAAGTGTCAGTGCCTTCATTCTCTCATAATAGCCATTTGTTCTTTGCTTTCTTACTCTAATTCCACTAAGCTTATTTCGATCAATTGTATTTTGGTTTTTGGGGTAAGGGAACTTTGAGTGAAGTTCTGTAAGAGAAAGGCTTTGAGTGAAGCTTGTATGGTGAGAAAATTCGAGTGAAGTTGAGAGGAACTGCTGTTAAGGGAACAGTGGCTCAGGAACTTGAGTTTAGGAACTCAAGGTGTGGCTCGAGTTAGAATTAGGTTGTAACAAAGTTGTTTGGCCTAATTAGTGAAAGAGTTGAGTTTAAAATCCCTAGTGGTCGAGGTTGTTTCTTCTTGTTGATGTAACACCCCCAGTTGACCCCAAGAAGTTTTTCCTTGTAAAAATCCCTTGTGTTCCTCTAGCTTGTTTATTCGTTTAAGTTTTAATTTCTGCAAAAAGTTACATTTATTTCTACACCTACAATTCACCCCCCCTCTTGTAGTGTTCCTAGGGAAATAACAATTGGTATCAGAGCTAGAACTCACGTAAGATAGGAAACCCTATTGAGAAAAAGATCCAAGGAACAATGAATACCACCGAGAAACTTGAAGAAGGTTATTCCACTCAAAGGCCTCCTATGTTCATGATATGAATGTGTTTGTATAGTCGGGTTTTATGGAAATCTAAGAATCTTGAAAGAAAGACTGGATCTTTAGGGTTTTCTTTAAGTATTAAGGATAGAACAATCAAACACAAAGTAAGTCACGAATTGGGTCTTGATTCACTCTCAAACACAAAGTTATTAAGCAATCAATCTTAAATCTCAAACACAAAGTAATTGATTCAAGGTTTGGAAATCACAAAGAAGTCCGAAAAATTTCACAAAGAAAATTAAAACTCTAATCTCATCAATCTCTTAATCTCTTATTAATGGCCGAAAATCCCATATATATAGTACAAGATTTCCTAAACCTATTATGACTAGTAAATCTTAAAGATAACAACTAATAAACTTATCTATCTTTATCTTAAGGATAAAGACAAATAATAACCTATACTTTTCACACGCCTATTCCTAATATAATTAGTAAAATAAGACTCCTACTTAGACTCAATGATAAGGAATTAGACTCCTAAGTATAATAGGATTCCTTTATCACTTAAATACTTAATTAAAATAAAACTCCTAATTTACATAGAATCCTAACAGAACTAGAACTCTATATAACGACTTCTCTTTCATATCAGTTCAATGGGAAGTACTACAACTATTGGAAGAACCGCATGGAGATATTCATCAAAGCTAAAAACTATCAGGTATGGAGAGTCCTTGAAGTTGGTGATTTCGAAGTCACAACTACAAATGACAAAAATGAGGTAACTCTAAAACCCCTCTCTGATTTTGACAAATCTGATTTTGAAAAAATGGAAGTAAATGCCATGACTATTAAACTGTTGCATTGTGGACTTGGACCCCATGAACATAATAGGATCATGGGATGCAAATCCGCAAAGCATATATGGGATTTACTAGAAGTAACCCATGAAGGAACTAATGAAGTTAAAAGATCGAAAATTGATTTACTTATGAATCAATACGAATTGTTCTGCATGAAATCTAAAGAAAGCATTCGAGACATGTTTACTCGTTTTACTAACATTATTAATGAGTTAGCTTCTCTTGGAAAGTTTATTTCATCAGAGGAACAGGTTCGAAAGGTTCTTAGGAGTCTTCCTAAGGACAGATGGATGGCTAAAGTCACCGCTCTTCAAGAAACAAAAGACTTCACTCAGTTCAACTTAGAACATTGGCAAGGTCACTTATGACTCATGAGCTTCACCTTGATACTGAGTATGGTGAAAGCTCCAAACAAAATCAATTGCTCTCAAAGCAGATGATGAAGATGATTCGGATTCAAAAGAAGAAGAAGCAGCCCTCATGGTTCGAAAATTTCGAAAGATGTACAGGAACATGAAGAATGGAAACTTCAAAGGTAAAACTAAGAAATTTTCTAACAAAGCTGCTTGTCATAAATGTGGTAGTACAGATCACTTCATCAAGGAATGCCCTCTTTGGGAAAATGACAAAACCAAAGAAAGGAACAAGGAACGCTTTGCTGAAAGGAACAAAGAATCAAAGGCTCCTTTCTCTAAGGAAAATGTACGCAAAGCTATAATAGCTGCTTGGGGAGATTTAGAGACGGAAGAAGAAGAGGAACAACAAACTGAAGAAACAGCAAACCTTTGCCTCATGGCAAACACTGACGAAAAAGAAGATGAAGAAAAAGTTGAGGTAAGTCAACATGGTCTTGAGTCAGACTTAGATTGTAAAACTATGCCTGAAATATATGATCTTCTTTATGATGCAATTCTTGAATGTAGAGATGAACGTGAAAAACGTAAACAAACGGAACAAGCCTTAAAAGTCTGCAAGGAACACATAGAATGGCTAAAGAAAATGAGAACAGATGTCGAAACAAGATTCTTTGATTTATTTGATAAAAACTTGAAAATCAAAGAATGTTATGAAAGTTTGAAAAATGAAAATTATCTAATTAATTTAGAGATTTCACACTTGAAGGAGTTTGTCCCTGTTAGAGTTCCTTTGATATAAGATCAACCCCTTTGAAAGGATACATATCTGAAATTGAAAATTTGAATAAAGAGAAAAATATTTTAAAGGAACAGATCTGTCACTACTACAAAAATGGCCAAAGAGACTACCTATAGGAGACCGGTTGAGGTTACTAACCCATTTCTTAAATATAGGAAACCATTGATTATCTAAAACCAGTCTCTTAAGTTTAACTATTTGACTAATTAAAAAAGTTGTTGTGAAATAATAGACTGCTTCCAAGTAAAACCGGTTTCCTTGAAATATTCTAATTTTTTAATTCATTTTTTTTTTCAACATAATACACTATGATACGTATATATTTTTCTTGATGTGATATAGGAGACTATTTCTAACTAGAACCTGTTTCCTTTATAAAATATTTTAATTTTAAAATAGTTACTCATACCAAATTCAAGCCATACAGCGGTTTAAAATTCAAACTCTCCCGCCTTAACAAAATTCCTCTCGAAAAACTCCCACCCCTTCAAATTAAAAAAAGTCTTCCAACTTCCCCCTACTTCCTCACTCTCCCAAATTATTTGGGACTTTCCCGCTTCATTCAAGCCCACGTACCAGTACCACAATTCATTTTTATTTTCACACCCACACTCTCTTTCTCTCTCCTCTTTTATGACCCTTCTACTTTGCTTCACTTCTCCGGTTCTCCCTCTTTCTTCGCCGCCTCACTCATCTCTCTCTCCTCACTCAAGCTCTCACAATGGCGAAATGAAAATTCGTCAACAATAAACCTCATTCTGCTTCTGCTTCTGCTTCGTCGAATAGTAAGAAATCTAAGGTAATTGAGAGTGAACAGGTCGACAATGGAGGAAGTGAGAATATAGGCTTAGTTTTAATGGAGAGAAAATGAAGATTCTCTATCTTCGGTGAGTTCTGGCCGGAAAATTGCTCGGAAATTGGTTCAAAATGAAGAAATGGCCGGAAAATTCCTTGGAGATTCTCTTCCGGCAGATGAAGCTAAGCAGCGGTGGGCGGTGGCCTCATCGTCATCTTCCGAAGGTTTTTTTTCTTGATTTTTGATAAAAAAAACTACATTTTTTTTTTTTTGTAACTTTCTGATTTCTTCTTTGTGATTTAGGTTGGATAAGGATCAAAGAGACCTAAACGTATGTTTACGACTTACATTTATAATCTTATTAAAGTTTATGAAGATGTATTGAATTTAGATCTTGAAGTTTTGTTATGTTATTTCTTCAATAATACACTGTTCTATTGTAGTGTAAATTAAAAACTGAAATTTGGTGTAATTTTAGGTTTTTTTGTGTGTGAATAATTTTGGTTTGGTTTAGTAATTTCTCATGATGATTTTTAATTTTCCTATTTTTCTTCCTACTCTTATTTGCAATTTTGAGAGCTAATTAGCTCAAATTTGTATGCACTAGAGATTGCTCTAAAAATTATAAAATTAGTGATGTTGAAGGCATTGGAAAAGTGTTGTGTGATGGAGAGTGAATCGACCAAAATTGTTGGAAAATTGTTGTGTGATGATGAATGGACAGAACATAATTTTTTACAGTTCATGTTAATCAACGGAATTATAAGTTCTGGTCCCTTCTTTTGACTATAAGTTTTGATCGACCATGGTGGTGTGACTTTGTCGGTTCAGTCCTGTTCCTCAGCTGCCAGGTTGCAGGAAAATTTGCAAACTCCATGTTCTTCTGCTAAAACCTAAGACGATGGCTGACTAAGTTAAAAAGGCTCTTCCATTTCGCCAATCGTTGTGTATTGTGTAAATACTTAGGACCACTTGGAAGTGATGCGCTTGATTAGTAATGTTAGCTGGTTTTGAGCTTTTGCATTCATATATGTGGGTAGTTTAAGATATAGCTTTAGTTGTCGACTTGTTCACATCATAATTATTATTGCCTTTTGACATCTCTAGTTCAGAATATCTTTAGTGAACTTTGTATTGGACTAGTGAACTAGATATAGTGATTGAAGCATGTTAAACCGAATCATAACTAGATATTGTATTATTACTGTCATCTTCTTTTTGTGCCTCTATTTTTCTTAAGAGTCATTTGTGTTGGAGTTCGAATTGCAGGCTATGGATTATCAGGGCGGGATTTGAGGGCCGCAGCGCAAGACTATCGAGGGAAGAGAAAGTTGGTGAAGATGGGCTCCAAAGCCGTCCTTGGTGCTATGAGAGCGCTATGAGAGCAAGCTGACTGTCCTCTTATTATTTAAACAATCACTTATTCCCAATACATAATTGATGAGCTAAGAGATATGTGGGTGAATTATTTAAACTATCAAACACAAGATGATGAGGATTGAAGACCGATCTTGCTCTTGTACATATTATTTGATTATTTTAGAATTTTAGTTTTAGTAGCTAGCATTAGATTATAGAAACTTTATTTTAATATATTAGAAGAAATTGATGCTTTGAATGAAATTGATTTTGTATATAAATTAAATGTAGCAAATATTTTTTTGACGTGATGAATAAAGCAAGCAAGAATTTATGTTTAATGATACTATTGTGGCTATCTATAAATCGTTATACAAACCTGTCAAAAAAAATTTCAAAAATATATTTTTTTATTAAAAAAAGCTTATATACAAGGAGCCGCAAATACATGATAATGTATGTATATTGTAACATTTTACTTAAAAAAAAAAACGTATAACAAACCTAAGAAACCGGTTGTCGTCAATAAATGGTTTCAAAGGGTTAGGAAAGGAGACTGGTTTTTAATGTCAAATGGTCTCCTAGCCTCTTTACATATTATATATACACTTATCTAAGAGACTGGTTTACCTGTCAACTGGTCTCCTAAATAAACAAGAAACCAGGCATTATAACCGGTCTCTTAACCTAGGACACCTGTGAGATGGAGATGTGTTATAGTCTGGTTTCCTAGGCCATTTTCAACCGGTTTCCTAGGCCTTTTTTGTAGTAGTGTGTAATCTTAAAAAGGAACTGGTTGTCGCAAGGAACAGAGGCAAAATCATGAAAGTTCCTAAGTGGATTGAGAAACCACAGACCAAGAGGAAGGAAGGTCTTGGTTTTGAAAACTACAAGAAAAGGAACAAGACAAAGAAATATGTTGATCTACCTAGTGATAAGTTTTGTATGTATTGTGGCAAGGTAGGTCATTACATAAATCAATGTCAATTAAAAACTGAGATGATTGGGAAAAATGTGACAATAAGTAAGAAAAAATGGGTTGTCAAAACAAATCTGTCTAGTCAAGAACATGAACCCACGAAAGATGGGGTTCCTACAACTAACACCTAGTTGATTTTTGCAGGTTGGAGTGAGGGGGAACAACACATGGTATCTCGATAGTGGTTGTTCCAAGCACATCACAGGAGACAAAACTAAGTTTCTCTCACTCATAACCTATGAAGGTGGAAGTGTAACATTTGGTGATAATAAGAAAGGTAACATAGTTGCCATGGGTAAGGTTGGTAAGTCACCACTACACTCCATTGAAAATGTATTTTTAGTTGAAGGTCTAAAACATAATTTATTAAGCATTTCTCAATTCTATGACAAGGGAAATAATGTAAAATTTGGTAAAGAAAAATGCTTGATCAACAAAATTAAAACTAAGAAGGTTATCTTGGAAGGAACAAGGAAAGGGAACACATACATTGTGGATCTAGACCTTGTTCCTCAAATCAATTTAACTTGTCTTAGTGTTATTGAAGATGATTCACTTCTTTGGCACAAGCGTCTAGGACATGCTAGCTTTTCATTACTTGAGAAACATAGATCAAAAGATCTTGTTTTAGGATTACCATCCATAAAATTTCATATTGATCAAGTTTGTGATGCATGTGCACGAGGTAAGCAAGTAAGATCCTCTTTCAAATCTAAAACGATTGTAAGTACCACTAAACCATTAGAATTAATTCATATGGACTTATGTGGACCCATGAGAATTCAAAGCAGAAGTGGAAAGAGGTATGTACTTGTGATTGTAGATGACTACTCTAGGTATACTTGGGTTATTTTTCTCACTAGTAAAGATGAAACTTATGATGAGTTCCTTGTCTTTGCTAAAAGAGTTCAAAACTTAAGTGGTCATAAAATAATGCACATTAGATCAGACCATGGCAAAGAATTCGAAAATTACAAATTTGATGACTTAAGCAGAGATAATGGCCTAGATCATAATTTTTCTGCCCCTAGAACACCACAACAAAATGGTGTTGTAGAAAGGAAAAATAGAACTTTGGAGGAAATGTCTAGAACCATGTTGATTGCTAGTGAACTTCCAAGGAACTTTTGGGCTGAAGCTGTTAATACTGCTTGTCACATAATTAATCGTGCAATGATGACACCTATCATTAATAAAACTCCTTATGAACTTTATTTTGGAAAGAAACCAAATATCACCTATTTTAGAACATTTGGCTGCAAATGTTATGTGCATAATAATGGAAAAGATAATCTTGAAAAATTTGATGCAAGGAGTGATGAAGCAAACAGGTTGATGACTATGAGATTGGGTTAATACAACCAAGTGAAAGGAATGCAGATGCACAAGAAGAAGAAGAAGTGAAAGAGGAAAGGAACGAGGAATTTGAAAATAATGACATCAATGATGTTCCTGTTCCTCAAGGAGGAGAAGATGTTCATGTTCCTCAAAATGAAGGAATTGAGTCCACCGAGGCAAATAGAGGAACAACTTATCAAAGTTCCTCATCTACTCAAGGAACTCATGAGGAACAACATGTTCCTATAAGAGAGTTTCAACCAAAACCATGGAGACTACAAAAATCACATCCAATGGAACTCATAATCAGCGACCACTAGTAGAATAAATGTTATTTGCTGCGGTGATATTGCTGCGGTTTTAGCCATACGCCGCAATATATCACGTAAAAAAAAAGTAAAATATGAAATAAAGATATTGCTGCGGTTTTTGCTTAAAAACCGCAGCAATATAGTGTAAGCAGAAATTTTTTTGAAAATAGTTGACTATTTGACCAAATATATTGCTGCGGTTTTTGTCAGAAACCGCAGCAATATATTAAAATATTATTAAAAAATAATATTTTAGTATATTGCTGCGGTTTTTGACAAAAACCGCAGCAATATTGTTAAAAGAAATATATAAAAGCGTGGTTTCACTTAGGGTTTCACTTAGGGTTTTTTTTTTCATCTCTCACTCTTTCATCTCTCAGCGCCTCTCTCCCTTTTCTGATCCTCTCTCCTCTCCTCTCCTCTCACACGGTCAATCCTCTCTTTCTCCTTCTCTCAGGCGCCTCTCTCTCTCTCCTCTCATCCTCTCTCTCTTTCACCTCGTCGCCATCATCAACCTTCTCTCTCCTTCGCCGCCGTCGGAAATTGTTCGAATTAGATCTCGAAACTTTTTCGCACAAATTTCAGTTTAACTCAAAGATCAAGTCTTGGGTATGTCTTACTCAAAGATCTCGAAGTAGATCAGTTTGCTCCTCCTTTTTCGTCTCACTCCTTTCGCACAAATTTCAGTTCGTCGCGTCGGAAATTGTTCAAAGTGGTGCGGTTGTCGATGTCGGCGGTGAAATTGTTCAGTCACCTCGGCGGTGTCGACTCGGCGGTGAAATTGTGCGGTCAGCTCGGCGGTGTCGACTCGACCTCGGCTTCTAGATGTCGGCGGTGAAACTTACAAAGTCATGAATTATTGATTATTATTTTTCTTTGCTGCAGAATTAATATTTTGTTTTTGGCAATTCTTGATATTAATGCTGAAATTCTGTAGAATTCCTGTAGCTGGAACAGTTATTCGCCAATTTAGTGTAATGAATTGAAATGTATAATGATGTTATTTGAAGTTCCAATTTTCATTTTGTGTTTTCAGTTCTATAAATTCAAGCTGTTAATTTTGTACTTCGATTTTATTTTAGATTGGTGTGTATCTCTATTTTTTTCTTTTTCGTTTCTTTTAAATTTTTCTGTAATTATTATTTTTTTGTTAATTTTGTACTCGGCTTCTTTGTCATGAATTGTCTGTTTTTATTTATTTTGTAATTAGGGTTTGTAATATATTATTTTTATTATATATATATATATATTAGTTACTTTTGTGATGTTATTGTTCTGCAATAGCTTCTTGGATTTAGAAATGTTTATATTATGAGCATATTATAACTCACAATCATTCACGCTTTGAGTAATTGGAAAAAAAAGAAAAATATTTTTTACCTGCCGTGCCTATATTGCTGCGGTTTTGGATAGAAACCGCAGCAATATACCTGTATTTTTTAATATTTTAAAAAGACATATTGCTGCGGTTTGGCCTAAAAACCGCAGCAATATTTGTCGATATTGCTGCGGTTTAAAACCGCAGCAATATAATTAATACCTATTGCTGCCCTCTTAATTGCTGCGCGCCCAAATCCGCAGCAATAGGGCACTTTTTAACCGCAGCAAATAGCATTTATTCTACTAGTGGACATATCCAAAGGTACGTAAACTAGATCTCAGTTAAGGAACTTTTGTGCATTTCATGCGTTCCTATCAATGATGGAACCAAGAAATCATGAAGAAGCCTTAACTGACTCTGATTGGATTACTGCAATGCAAGCTGAATTAAATGAGTTTGAAAGAAACAAGGTATGGCATCTAGTTCCCTCATCTAAACAACAAAAAGTAATTGGCTTAAAATGGGTGTTTAGAAACAAACTAGATGAATATGGAACCATTGTAAGAAACAAAGCTAGACTTGTAGTAAAGGTTATAATCAACAAGAAGGAATAGATTATGAAGAAACCTTTGCTCCTGTAGCTAGATTAGAAGCCATTAGAATTTTAATTGCATTTGCTGCTTACATGGGATTTAAACTATATCAAATGGATGTTAAGTGTGCATTTTTAAATGGCTATCTAAACGAAGATGTATATGTTGAACAACCCCCTGGCTTTGAAAATAATAATCTCCCAAATCATGTCTACAAGCTTGATAAAGCTCTTTATGGGTTAAAACAAGCACCTAGATCATGGTATGAGAGATTATCAAAGTTCCTTTTAGAAAACAATTTTAAAAGAGGAAAGGTTGATAAAACCTTGTTCCTAAAATCTAAAGGAACTGAATTTTGCTTGTTCAAATATATGTTGATGACATCATATTCGGAGCTACTAATGAAACATTGTGCAAAGAATTCTCAAGTCTCATGAGTAATGAATTTGAAATGAGTATGATGGGTGAGTTAAATTTCTTTCTTGGATACAAATCAAACAAACTGAAAAGGGAATAATTGTCACCAACAAAATACATAAAGGAACTATTAAAGAAATATGGCCTCGAAAACTCAAAGATAAATCACACTCCTATGGGAACTTCAACTAGATTAGATGAAGACTCCATAGGAACAAGTGTTGATCAAACAAAATATAGAGGAATGATTGGTTCACTTTTGTATCTAACTGCTAGTCGTCCAGACATAGCTTTCAGTGTTGGTTTGTGTGCTAGATTTCAAGCAAATCCAAAGGAGTCTCACCTACTACTGTAAGAGAATTCTTAGATATCTTAAAGGAACAGATGATCTTGGACTCTACTATCCAAGAAGTGATACATTCGAGCTAAAAGGATATGCAGATGCAGATTATGCTGGAGATCTTGTAAATAGGAAAAGCACCTCAGGTATGGCACAATTCCTTAGTCATAGTTTAGTTTCTTGGAGTACCAAGAAACAAAACACAGTTGCTTTATCCACTGCTGAAGCAGAATATGTAGCAGCTGCTGCATGTTGCTCTCAAATGCTTTGGATAAAACAACAACTTAGTGACTATGGAATAAACTTTGATTGTGTTCCTATTTATTGTGATAATACAAGTGCTATAAGTATTTCTAAAGATCCAGTGCATCATTCTAGAGTAAAGCATATACATATCAGACATCACTTTTTAAGAGAAAATGTTGAAAAAGGTTTGATTAAACTTGAGTTTTGTCAAACTGAGAATCAGATTGCTGATTTCTAACTAAGCCTTTGCAAAGGATAGATATGAAAAATTAAGGCTTGAGTTAGGTTAATAAAAATTAAGTGATTGTTCCTATGTCATTCCCCCATGTTGAATCAATTTGAGTGACTTTGTGTGCTAAAATAATTGTGTTTAATTGCCTAAGACCATTGCAAATTGGAATGTTACAAAACATAAACATGAATTCAAAGAAATTAAACAACTCACAAATGTCACATAATACTCCCCTTACTGTTCCTAAGGTTAAGAAACATGCATATATGAAGGACATTGATATGTAGCATTAGTTGTTCCTATAGCACAAGTTCCTTAGCATTTATTTTCTTTCAAAAATTAAAATCATAAAAATCCGAAAAATCCAAAAATAAAAAAGGAATCAGATTTAATTAAATCTTGATTCTTATTTATCATCTTTTCTTTTTCTTTTTATTTTTTATTTGTTTTATTTTTTCCCGCGTGTCATAAACACTATTACATGCAAAACTCCCTCCTTCAATTCATCATTATTAGAAACCGTGTTCCTCCAACTCTTCATCTTCACCATAGCCGAAAGAATTCATCACACCTCTTGATACTCCATAAAAACCTCAATTTCTTCTCAAATCATGGCAAAAACCTCACGCAATCTCCTTTTCCAACATCAAAAACTCCACATTCAAAATAAAATTCTCTTCCCAACCAAAACCCTTGAAACCGACCAATTCAAAAAACCCCATAGAAAACAACAATTAGAATCTCCAAGAAGGAGTATGCGTAGAAGAAAGTTAATTGGGGAAGATGATGAAGAAGAAACCCCGGAATCAAACGGGGGAAGAAGAAGAAATCACGCTGTTCCTTCCAAAGGAACTGTTTCTTCATCTTCCAAGAAACGGGTCGAACGAAGTGAATCTAGGTATGTATTGGGTTTTTGTGTAGATTTAGAATGGGCAATAAAGTAGAATTTCTGAATTAACTTCCATTCTAAAGGAACAGGCATGGAATTCTTGTTTGAATTCGCCTTTAACAACGCACTTGTTCCTTTAGCATGGATGAATTTTGTGCAAATTTTACTAACACTAATGGTCTTTGCACAACTGAGGTTAGAGGAAAGAAAATTAAGTTTAATCAAGCCACATTGGGCAAAGTTTAGGGAAGTTCCTTGCAAAGGAACTGATTTGTACTTTAAACGGAAAGGAACTTTTCTTTTCCGAATTTTCCTCAGGACAAAATTTAGAATATTTTGGAGGAACTGGTCAAAACAAACTAAACCATAACCTACTCTCTCCCCTTCACAAAGTATTATTCAACTTGGTATGGAGAGCACTCATTCCTCGTACTGAAAAGAGGAATGAAGTGGGTCTCTTAGATATGTGTTATATGTTTTGCTTAGACCACCACATTCAAATCAACTTCCCTTCCCTCTTCATTCAACATCTTACTCACTGTATTGAAAACAATTGTGTGATTGGGTACGGTGCTTGATAACTTCTCTACTTCATCACTTTGAAGTAAACTTACTGGTTGGACTACATTAGGAGTAAACAAGGGAACATTTGAATGAAAGACTCTAAATGGACTTGGTCTGTCTGTCCAAGAAGGAGTACTCACTCAAGGGAGAATAGCTCCATGTTCCTCAAGTAAAAGAAAACTGCCTAAGCTTGATTAAAGAAGATAATGATGTTATCTTGGAGGAACCTGTTCCTAAGCCGGAGGAACCAAAACCAAAGAGGCGCAAACACATTGCTACCAAGCCTAAGTTTCTTTCCTCAGAGGTGAGGAAGAGCAATCGTCTAAAGATTGCTCCACTGTTTCTGTTCCTTCCAACAAGGACTCTCCTTTAGTCCTTTCGGATGCTGAGGAACAGGAACCCTCCACTCTCAAGGAACCCACTCCACCACCATCCCATAAACTCTCTGTTCCTTTCATAAAACTGCCTTCATTTCTCCCTCATCCTTCTCTGTTCCTTCCAGCTTTTGAGCAGATGAAGGATGAAATAAAAGGCCAAACCCTTTTGCTTCCACCTCCACAACTCTTCCACCAACACCACCATTTCTCCTCCATTTATACCCTTCCCTTCTGTTTCCATTCCTGGAACAGATGGCCTTCCACTCAACCCCCTCCAGTTCCTTCACCAAAATCACCTTCTGCCTCAGGTTCCAAGGGTAAGGAACAAGAATCTCTGGATGATGTTAACTGGGTAAATGATGTTTGTCTTCCTGCTCAACAGATGATCAAATTTTATAATCATCTTCACTGGACTTTGGATGCAAAACTGATAAATGATGAGTCTTATGAAGACTAAGTGATACAGTTTGCGCAACAAAAGAAGATGGACTCTATGGCCCTTGCTTTGGAGGAGTTGAAGGAACAAGTTGGACTCAACATGGGTGGTGATGAAGAAACTTAGAGGATGTGGTTGAAGAAGAAGTTGTAGAGGAACACCATTCCCCTTCCTTCTTAGTTTCTTAGTTTTTTTTTTTTGTTCCTGTTTCTTTTCAAGGAACAAACTTTTGTTTAATCCTTTTTCTTTCTTCTTTGTTTGTTGTTTATGGAACAAGTGCTATATAACAATGACTTTTGCTATTATGTCTGTGTTTCAATGTTTTGCATAATTTCTTCCTTGGAATGGCTAGTATTATGTGATTGATGTTTGAGCAAGTTTACTCTTTGAATTCTAATATAACCATATGTGCTTGCTATATGGTCTTAAGGTGTTAAATCAATTCATCAATACATGCAGAGTCATTCTTTTTGAGGATGACAAAGGGGGAAAATGATTTAAGGAACAAACTGTACATATAACATAAAATGAAAAATTAAAAATTAAAAATTAAAATAAGGATAATGAAAATCAAAAATAATTAGAATAAGGTAAATGAAAAATCAAAAATAGGTTAAGGTAAATGAAAAATCAAAATTCAGTTACTTACTTAATTGTGTTTTATTTTTCATTTTCTTCTTTATTATTTTATCATTTTCATTCACTTATATTATTTGTTATTCCTTAGTTTGTACCTTTTTGTCATCATCAAAAAGGGGAAATTGTTGAACCCTAGTTTTGATGATGACAAAGAAACAAAGATGCAAACTAAGTAGTGAACTAATGAGTTACTTAAGTGTATGATGAATAAGGTATCAATGCAAGGAACTCGGAGAATACGAAAGGAAGAAGTCAAGAGAGGATTTCAAAGGCTAAGTAAAGAAGTTTCTATAAGTTGATACTGGAGCAAGCATTGGATCAAGAAGAATAGAAGCTAGGCGTTTTATTTTCTAGTTCCAATGTAAAGGAACAAAGTAAGAATGGAAGGAACAGTGGCAGCTTTATTTGAGAATGAGAGTTTGTTCTTTCTATAGAACAAACTAAGTGGCACTAAATGAATCTGTTAAAGGAACTTAGTTATTAAAGGAACAACTGGCTCTGCAAAAGTATAACGGTACAATTCATAATTGAGTAAGTCATGCCTAAATTATAGGAAATTAGTTTTATCTATTTTCAAATGATAAAATCAGTTTTAAAAAGAAAAATCCGTTTAAGAAAAAGATTTTGTTTTTCGGAAAAGATAAAGAAAATAATTATCCGGTTTTATAAAGAATTTGTTTTAAAAGATATTATTTTCTTAAAGATTAAAAATCCAGTTTTAAAAGATAAAAGTTGTTTTTATAAAACTGATTTTCGGATAAAGCTCAATGAAATCCTATTACTTAGGAGTAGTGGCTAAAATATATCCACGTTCATATTGAGATCATGGGTTCATGGGACATGATGAGAAACGTGTTCCTTAGGGGAAGGAACATCATGGGTTAATGGACTTAACATGTAATCGAATTTTACTCCCACGTTCTTTGTGATTATCACTATAAATATTGAAGTCTAAATGAGTTCCAAAGTGTGTCTGACTAAGTAATTAAGTGAGTTTAACTAATTAAGTGCCAGTGCCTTCATTCTCTCATAATAGCCATTTGTTCTTTGCTTCTACTCTAATTCCACTAAGCTTATTTCGATCAATTGTATTTTGGTTTTTGGGGTAAGGAACTTTGAGTGAAGTTCTGTAAGAGAAAGGCTTTGAGTGAAGCTTGTATGCGTGAAAAAACTTCGAGTGAAGTTGAGAGGAACTGCTGTTTAAGGGAACAGTGGCTCAGGAACTTGAGTTTAGGAACTCAATGTGTGGCTCGAGTTAGAATTAGGTTGTTAGAAAGTTGTTTGGCCTAATTAGTGAAAGAGTTGAGTTTAAAATCCCTAGTGGTTGAGGTTGTTTCTTCTTGTTGGGCCCAAGAAGTTCTTCCTCGTAAAAATCCCTTGTGTTCCTCTAGCTTGTTTATTCGTTTAAGTTTTAATTTCCGCAAAAAGTTACGTTTATTTCTACACCTACAATTCACCCCCCCTCTTGTAGTGTTCCTAGGGAAATAACAAGTATGTTGGGAAATGTTAGAATTTTGATAATTACTTACATATTTTTGGCTCATAGTTATGGTTTTCTGATTCATAGTTAGCTTTGGCTTAATAGTTATAAAATTCGGATGTAAAGTTATGATTTTTAGGTTATTAGTTATTAATTGTGATTAATAATTATGATTATATATGGTTAATAGTTGTGATTCTGGCTATTAGTTGTTGTTTTTTGAGAAATAGTTATGATATTTGGGTATTTAGTTATTATTGTTTTTTTACATTAGTTATGACTTTTTGTTTTTCAGTTCCAGTTTTGCGGCTAATAGTTTTAGTCTAGAAAATAACTGAAAGATTATAACTATAGCATATGAATAATTATTTATTAATTTCATGAGTAACAATGATGCATTGTTTTATGGTTATAGTTTTGATATTTGGTTAACAATTATACTTTGAGGGTTGATAGTATGGACGATCAATAGTTGTGATTTTAAGGTTATTAGTTTTATTTATTGTATGCATTAATAAATATTGTTTTTGCATTGGTTATTTTAGGTTGGCATAACTAATGCACAAATGCGATAATTATTCAAGAAAGAGAGAATTAGCAATTACCGCGTTAGTTATTTAAGAATGAGAGAATTATTTATGCGTGATACTGAAATTATGGCCAATAAAATGCATTATAATCTAATTTTTATGATATAACTAATATACTTAAGCGTTTAACTAATATACTTTAGCATTTAACTAATATATATTAGCACTTAACTAAATCACTCAGAAGCAATTTAAGGCTAGCATGACTAATAGGTACAAGTGCTTAACTAACTCTACTGCTTGTTTGATGCACGTGCATGATGTCAACATGACACCAACGGTCTCACCTTAACACTATCGTGAGACTGTCTCTCCAAAAATGGGACTCTATATATAATTACATATAAGGTATTTTTAATAAGCGAAGATTACACTCTAATTTTGAATAAGCAACCTAAATTATTCAACTATGTAAATTGAATATAGCTTTTGCTACATAATTTGCAATATTATATTTTTTTACCATCGAGAGTGTTTGAAATATGTTTCGAAATAAGTTCCATATATAATATAATTTTACAATTTATGAAAATATATTTATTTAGATGAACAATAGAATATTATTATTTATTATTTATTTTAAATACATATAAAATAGCGTATTGTATGTAGCAATAACAATTATGCTTTTCAAAATCATACTAAAATTCAGTTACATAAATATAAAATATACAAACATGTAATTTTGAACCTATAGTATAATATGATGACATTGCTTGAAGAATCAAATGAAAGTTTGTTAATGACATTGTAGAGCTATTATGCAATTAACTAATTATTTTATTCTTAGAAGATTTGTTGAATACATGGCGAATTTATGTTTTTATTTTTCATATATCTATATGTCAGATCTTATTATTTTCTCAATTAACTTAATTCTACTAAAACTGATTGGAAAATCAAGGTTCGAGTTTCTAGACTATTTATGTTATTGTTTATTTATTCTTTAACCTGATTCTAACCTGACTTGAACCTGGTTCGACCTGTGAGGGTCAGTCCCTAGACCTGACCGGCACCCGGCAAGATTATATCCTGACCTGTTCAAACAGACCTACTTTCAAACCCGAACCCGGCCATACTCAATAAGATATTACTAAAATTCAATTTTTTTTATATCTACTAAATCATTTAAATATGTTAATTTATAAATTTTCTTACATGTAATAATTAAATTAAATTCAATTTGACTATTTGAGGGTTACACTTTCATTATCATGTATTGGTTTATATTTTTATTTTCATTTATTTTTGAATTATTTGTGTACATTACTCTCTTAATTTATGTTCACTAAATAAAATAAGATGCGTCTTATTTGATCTAATTTTTCAAACCAACCAATTTGGACGACTAAAGTCCATAAAATTATTAAATTCAATTATTGTAAATTATTTTTACTAAAACTAAATGAGCAAAAATTGAGTTAAACTTGACAAATTTTAATTAAAAATCGAACTTAACTCAACCAAAATTGATTTATAACCAAACTAATTTATTATTAATTAGATTAAATTTTACTCAAATTCACAAGTCAATTATTTTTACAAGTCAACCAAAAAAACTAAGTTAATTTTTATTATATT
Source organism: Beta vulgaris subsp. vulgaris (assembly GCF_026745355.1). Classification (NCBI taxonomy): domain Eukaryota; kingdom Viridiplantae; phylum Streptophyta; class Magnoliopsida; order Caryophyllales; family Amaranthaceae; genus Beta; species Beta vulgaris. The sequence goes on from NC_079203.1 coordinate 18,223,460, forward strand.
TGGATTTCTAAAGTATCAAATATTTTATTAAATAATTTATTGATAATGGAGTTTATAAATCAAAATACTAAAATTTTATAGTCAACTTTGTAAGTAATTTGAGTATAATAACAAATTATGATGCTCCTTTGTCCAAGTCCATGAAATTATGATGCTCCTTTGTCCAAGTCCATGAGCCCAAACCCATAAACTGAATTAACCCAACACCAACATCTCCAAAACAGAAAAACAAAAAAAAAAATAAAAAATAACTTCATCTTCCTCCTCCTCCTCCTCCTCCATACGTGTAAAAGCAAAAGCAAGGATGCCACAACCTCCTATTCCAAGTCCTAACAACACTACTTCAGAACAAACACCTTATTATTCCTAACATAAACAATCAATTTTTTTTACCAAGATCCCCAATCTTAACTACTGAGCTTATTTCCAAAAAAAATCATCTAGCCCAAAAAAAATTACACTTAGACTTGTCACTCAAAACTGATTAATACCAACTTGAGCAATAAGAATCTGAGAAAAATCCACTCAAACACCATAAATTTCACAGCTACAAAATGCCCAACATCGTCTAAATGGCTATAACATCAATTTAATCATACTTAACAAGTTAAGGAAAAAAAACCAATCTAACTGTACTAAAAGAACCTAAAAATCTCACGCCTTCACAAACTATCAACTAGAAATTAAGAGCAGAAGAGATTTACTCTCTCAATCACACTTAACCCACAAAATTCAGAAAAACAATAGCTAAAGCTTCTTGATTTCTTGAAATCCATGGATGCTAATGGTTTGAAGAATTTTTAAATCTGAAAATACATCTCCTGAGTTAGCCATTCAACTATAAATAAGAGAGTTTGAGTTCGAAATTTCATCACAAATCAACAAACAAAACTCAGAAAATAAAATCAATTAGGATAATTGGAAGAAAAATTCAATCTTTATTTTCTCTGTTTTCTTCGGCCACCGAAAACCACCACAACAACCACTACTCTCCACTTTTCGACCACCACTGATAAACACAGCAGCACCACCTACCGTCGTCGAACAACCGCCCCACCCCCTTATCCTTCAGCGCTGCTAACTTCCTCCCCTTCGAGCCTCCCTCTCTCTCCTGGACAGTCCAAAACAGAGGCGGATGAAAGATAGAAGAGGAGTTAGTTAAGGGTTTAGATAAGGTAGTAAGGTTTATTTGTATCCAATGGCTGAGATGGTGATCCGTGTGTGGGTGTGTTAGTGAGGTTTTAGCCATAGATTTGATTTGATTAATGGTTAGGATAGAGTGATTTTTTTTTTTGTCGGAATTCACATTTTTACCAATTTGATGTATATATGAGATGAGATATTATACTAAAATCTATCAATTTTACTTTTTATGTTCGTTATCAAAATTTGATGGAGATTTCGATTTTTATATTCAATAATAATAAATTTAGCAATGATAATTAATAATAAATATCGTTATTATTGTAATCTTTATTGTTATAATTATCAATATTATTGCTACAGTTTCATAACAACTTGTTTCGATTCAAGTAGATGTTTTGTGTTTCAAAATGAATATATAGTTTAATGACGATTAACTTAAACGGAGTATTATTTTCTTGAATAAACTTATCGACTTACATTGATACATTAATCTCATTCAATAAAAATGTCTTTCCATCCAATTAGATGTTTGAGTTTCATAATGACTTTAACTTAAAGACGATTAACTTCAAATCATTAAAGTAAAATTTTTAGTTTCAAAATGCATTACACATAAAGGTGATTAACTTAAATGGATTGAAACATCCGATTGACAGATATACAAACAACAACACCATCCGATTGAATAAATGTTAAGTTACCATATGGTTGTTAACAAGTTACTATTTAGTAACTAGTAAGTACTTGTTAACTTAATTACTTACGGAGTTATGATTGTTATTTGTTAACAGTTAATTTAATGATTTTACTTTTTAATAAGTTATGGTTAGCTTTTATAGGGGAGAATTTAATGATTTGGGGCTATGTTGTTATGATTATTATTATTATTGTGCAACATATGAACCCTCGTTATAATAACTTAGCAATCATTTGAACCGTCATTGTAAACATATTAATGTATGATAATTGTCATTTTTTATAGCATTATAACATATTAAGAGTCGTTATACTAATTTATAATCAATAGAGTATTAGAGTGGTTTTACAATTATTTTGATACCAATGTACTACTAAAATGATTAAACATATTGATAAGATAGTTTATTTATACTTTATCATATATAATCACAACATAATACATATATACCGCGTAATGTTTGTTATTGTTATTGCTATTATTAGCAGTGTTGCTACTATTATTATTATTATTATTATTATTATTATTATTATTATTATTATTATTATTATTATTATTATTATTATATTATTATTATTATTATTATTATTATTATTATTATTATATTATTATTATTATATATTATTATTATTATTATTATTATTATTATTATTATTATTATTATTATTATTATTATTATTATTGATGCGGGAACATCTAGCTTAAACCAAGGTCTTCTTATTCAACATGATCACAAGGAGAAGATGGTGAAGGAAGTACAATTCATAAGCTTAACTAGTTCGGGGAGTGTAGAAGGACCATGTGATGTTCACATGGGCTAAGGAGCAACAACAAATGAGAAGAAGAGACTTCATAGCAAGGAAAGCAAGCTGCCAGCCTTCCAGCGTCCAGCAAGCCTTCTCTTTGAAGCTTTTGGGCAATCATTTCTCCTACTGCAAATGATGTGAGCTTTTGAGGATATTTAGTTTAAGAAATGTATTTTAATATCCCATTGGTAGTTTTTCTGAATATCAACTTCCAATAGGGTAGCTTAGCTATTTTGTAGGAGGTGTGCTGTAACAATTGTAATATTTGTTTCTCTTAGTTTATTGTCCTAGTTGGCATAGCAATAGTCGTCCAAATGAGCTGATTTTTGGACATGTTGTAAAAATATATGTTAACTTTGTACTCCTTTTGGAATTAGATCAATCCAGTTGAAATTGAAACTTTAATGACAAGAATACTAAGCTGTGTGCATAGTGTCTTTTCCGGTCAATTTTGACCTCTATCAAACCTTTGCTAATTTGATCATCTAAACGTTGATTTGGTGATTGAATCACAAAGTAGACTCAAACTAGAAGCTCATTGTTATTGTTTGGTCTTGATTGGTGGTACTTTGGTTGGTGGAAAGTTGGTGGTTGTTCGAACTTTTCGAACCGGTTTGATACGTGCTTCCTATCTTTGTTCTTCTTAATTTGAATGTTCTTATTGCCTTAATCCATATGCATCATTTGGTATCAGAGCCAATGGTTGTTTAAGAGCATTCAAATCATCCCATAAACACACTAAAAACACTCCTTAAACCCAAACACAATCCCCCCTAAAACCGAACCTATTCTAAGCCCAAACACACTTCTTTTCTTTCTTTCTAGCCTAATTTCATTGTGGTTGTATCAATCATGAGTGGAGGTGAAGAAAATCAGTTTAGAAGGGGTATGAACATGAATGAAGCAAGGTTGGTTGGAGAGAATCAAATAGCCACTTTGTTTGAGCAAATGGCTAATATGATGGCAGTTATGAGAGATGTGGGGTTTAGAGGATCAATGAGGAGAGAAAATGTGGAGGATGAAGGTGTAGCTTATGATAGTAGTGAGGAGGTTATCTCTGATCTTCAAGAACTAGGAAAAGCCACGAAAAGTTGATGATTTAGAGACATTAAGTTAGAAGTTCCTGATTTGATGGAAACCTTAATCCAGATGTTATTTGGAGTGGGTTTCAAGGTGTGATAGGATTTTTGAACTTAAGGAGTATGATGATGCTAAAGCTTTCAAAGTTGTTGTAGTTAAGCTAAAGGGGTATGCATCTATTTGGTGGAAGAATGTTGTACTAGCTAGAACTAGAAAGCATAAGCCTAAAATCAAGAGTTGGATAAAACTTAAGAAGAAAATGAAGAGAAGTTTTTCCTTCCACTTATACTCTTGATTTATATAACCAATTAGCTGATTTGTCTCAAGATCATAAGGGAGTGAGCATTACATTCATGATTTGAAAATTGATGATGAAACTTGATGTTCAAGAGAGGAGAACAAACATGTCACGTTTCTAGGAGGATCAGAAAAGACATTAGGAGGAAGGTGGAATTGCAACCTTATTCTACCTTAGATGAACTCTTAATTGCTCTTAAAAGTGAAAAACATTAAGGAGAAGAAGAAGAAACCTTTTGTGAGAGGAACTCCTATTCTAAGGGAGTTCAATGTTAAAACACCATACACATTTCCTTACACTCCTAATGGTGATAGTTCAAAGGTGTTAGATAAAGGGAAGAAAGTGGTGGAAGAATCCTCAAAAAAATCTGATGTGAAGTGCTTTAAGTGTCATGATTATGGTCATTATCAAGCTCAATGCCCAAAAAAGGTAATGACTTTAATTGACATTAAAAACATTGAAGAATCACTTGAACATAAGGAAGACAAGAAGGTGAACGAAGAGGAGGCCGAAATGAAGAAGAGTTTGAGGTTGGAGAGTGACTCAAGGTGAACATTTAAGCCTTGTTTTAAGAAGAGTTCTTCATGCAAAGAAGCTGAATTGGTTCCATCTCAAAGGGATCAAATCTTTCAAACAAATGCTTGATTGGAGGGAAGATATGTTCGATGATCATTGATGGAGGAGCTGCACCAATGTGCCTCATCTTCTATGGTGGACAAGCTCAATCATGCTACTTCTCACATCCAAAACCTATAAGCTTCATTGGCTTAATGATGGCAATTGTGTGGAGGTAACAAAACAAGCTTTAATTAGCTTTTCTTTTGGTGATTCTTATAAGATGAAGTTTTATGTGATGTATTACCTATGGATGCATGTCATGTATCTTAGGTAGACCTTGGCAATCTGATAAAGAAACCTTGCATAATGGTAGGACTAATACTTACACTTTCATGCATAAAAGAAGAAAATTGTCTTAGTCCTAGTAGCCATGGCCGAATCATCTAAACCAAAAACAACACTCACCTAAAACACAAAACAAAAAAACCTTAATCCTTTCTAAACCTCAACTTGATAAAGCTGTAGAAAAGGGGAAGGTTATGTATTTGTTGTTGTTATTGGATGAAAATGATGAAATTAATGAAGTGCACGAAATGGTTAAGCCTTTAGTGAGGAGTTTGGTGATGTTTTTCCTATTGATTTCCAGTGGTTTACCCCCTAGTAGAGGAATTGAACACCAAATTGACTTGATTCCTGGCGCCCCTTTACCTAATAAACCAGCTTATAGATGTAATCCTGAAGAAGCTAAGGAGTTGCAAAAACAAGTTAGTGAGTTGTTAGCTAAAGGATTTGTGCAAGAAAGTCTTAGTCCATGTGTGTGCCTGTCATTTTGGTTCCTAAGAAGGATGGTTCTATGAGGATGTGTGTGGATTGTCTGCTATTAACAACATTAACAGTGAAGTATAGGTATCCAATACCTAGACTTGATGATTTGCTTGATGATTACATGGTTCCACTATATTTTCGAAGATGATTTGAGAAGTGGTTATCATCAGATTAGAATCAAAGAGGGTGATGAATGGAAAACAGCTTTTAAAACTAAGAGTGGTTTGTATGAGTGGCGTGTGATGCCATTTGGTTTGACAAATGCTCCTAGTACTTTCATGAGACTTATGCAGAGGTACTCAGCCCTTCATTGGTATCTTTGTTGTTGTTTATTTTGATGATATTCTTGTGTAGTCAAAGTGAACAGGAACATCTATGCATCTAAGAAGGTTTTCCTTAAACTAAGGGAAAAGAAGCTGTATGCAAAGATGGAGAAGTGTGAGTTCTTTACTTCAAGTGTGACTTTCTTGGATTCATAGTGTCATCTAATGGCATTTCTATGGATGAATCTAAGGTGGAAGCAATCAAGTCATGGCCAGTTCCTAAATCTATCACTGAGGTTCGAAGTTTCCATGGTTTAGCTTCTTTTTACAGGAGATTTATCAAGAACTTTAGCACCATATTGGCGCCATTGACTGAGTGTATCAAGAAAGGGTCCTTTATTTGGACTCCTGCAGCACAAGAAGCATTTGAGTAGTTGAAGAGTATGCTTAATAAGGCTCCTGTTCTAGCCTTACCTGATTTCAAGAAAGTGTTTGAAGTGGAGTGTGATGCAAGTGGGTGGGCATTGGAGCTGTTTACAACAAGGAGGGCGCCCCATAGCCTATTTCAGTGAGAAGCTAATCAATCTAGACTCAACTACAGCACTTATGATAAGGAGTTCTATGCTATTGTTCGTGCCTTGACTCATTGGACTCATTATCTCAGACCAGCTCATTTGTGTTACTTCAGACCATCAGCTTTGAAGTACATAAATGGACAACATAAGCTCAGTCCAAGACATGCAAAATGGGTGGAATTCCTTCAGTCCTTTGATTTTGTTTCAAAATATAAAACTGGAGTTTCTAACATTGTTGCAGATGCTTTATCAAGGAGGTTTTCTATGCTTTCTCTTATGGAGGCTCGTGTACTTGGCTTTATCATCTTAAAGTTTGTATTATGATGATCCAGATTTCTCTTTATTGTTAGAAGCATGCAAAGAAGGATCTCATGGAGCTTATTCATTGCAAGATGGCTTTCTTTTTCGAAACAACAAGCTTTGTATCCCTAAATGCTCATTAAGGGATTTGCTAATCAAGGAGGTTCATGGAGGAGGACTAGCAGGACACTTTGGCATTAACAAAACTGTTGATGTATTGCAGGAACACTTCTACTGGCCGAAACTTGCAGGAGATGTTCATGCTATTCTAGCTCGATGTTCTATATGTCAGAAGGCTAAAATCTTTCATCAAGGCTTTACACGCCTTACCTGTTCCAGTTCAACCATGGGAAGATGTGAGCATGGATTTCATTGTTGCTCTACCTAGAACTCAAAGGCAAAAGATGCAATCATGGGTGGTAGATAGATTCTCTAAAATGGCTCATTTCATTCCTTGTAATAAAACTGATGATGCTATTCATGTTGCTGATTTGTTCTTTAAAGAAATAATTAGACTTCATGGAGTTCCTAAGTCTATTGTTTCTGATAAAGATGTAAAGTTTCTTAGCTATTTCTGGAAGAACTTGTGGAAGCTTTTAGGTACTAAGTTGCTGTTTAGTACTACTGCTCATCCTCAAACTGATGGCCAGACTGAGGTGACCAACAGGACATTAACTATGCTGCTAAGGACATTGTGAACAAGTCTCAAGAGATTGGGATCTAAAGCTAGCTCATGCTGAGTTTGCTTACAATAGATCACCAACTTATGCTACTAAACACTTCACCATTTGAGGTAAATTATGGGATTAATCCTTTAAGTCCTATTGATTTACTTCCATTTCCTATTGAAGCACATAGTAGAAGAAGCTGAAGTGAAAGCAAAGAAATGAAGCAACTTCATCAGAAATTCGAACCAGAATAGAGAAGGTGAATGAAGCATACAAGGTTCGAGCAACAAGCAAGGAAGAAGTTCTTTACAAGCCAGGTGATCTAGTGTGGTTACATCTAAGGAAGGAAAGATTTCCTACAAGGAGGAAGAACAAGCTAATGCCACGAAGTGATGGACCTTTCAAAGTGCTAGAAAAGATCAACAACAATGCATACAAGATAGAATTGCCAGATGAAATGGGAAACATATCTGCAACATTCAATGTTGGTGATCTAGCTCCCTATATTGCAGATGAATCTGAGTTACAAGAAGACCTTTTCGAACCTGAGGAGAATGATGCAGGAACATCTAGCTTAAACCAAGGTCTTCTTATTCAACATGATCACAAGGAGAAGATGGTGAAGGAAGTACAATTCATAAGATTAACTAGCTCGGGGAGTGTAAAAGGACCATGTGATGTTCACATGGGCTAAGGAGCAACAACAAATGAGAAGAAGAGACTTCATAGCAAGGAAAGCAAGCTGCCAGCCTTCCAGCGTCCAGCAAGCCTTCTATTTGAAGCTTTTGGGCAATCATTTCTCCTACTGCAAATGTTGTGAGCTTTTGAGGATATTTAGTTTAAGAAATGTATTTTAATATCCCATTGGTAGTTTTTCTGAATATCAACTTCCAATAGGGTAGCTTAGCTATTTTGTAGGAGGTGTGCTGTAACAATTGTAATATTTGTTTCTCTTAGTTTATTGTCCTAGTTGGCATAGCAATAGTCATCCAAATGAGCTGATTTTTGGACATGTTGTAAACATATATGTGAACTTTGTACTCCTTTTGGAATCAGATCAATACACTTGAAATTAAAACTTTTATGACAAGAATACTAAGCTGTGTACATAGTGTCTTTTCCGGTCAGTTTTGACCTCTTGTCAAACCTTTGCTAATTTGATCATCTAAACGTTGATTTGGTGATTGAATCACAAAGTAGACTCAAACTAGAAGCTCATTGTTATAGTTTGGTCTTGATTGGTGGTACTTTGGTTGGTGGAAAGTTAGTGGTTGTTCGAACTTTTCGAACCGATTTGATACATGCTTCCTATCTTTGTTCTTTCTTAATTTGAATGTTCTTATTGCCTTAATCCATATGCATCAATTATTATTATTATTATTATTATTATTATTATTATTATTATTATTATTATTATTATTATTATTATTATTATTATTATTATTATTATTATTATTATTATTATTATTATTATTATTATTATTTCTATATATTGTTATTGTTATTGTTAGTATTATTGTTCTTATTTGTATTACTATTGCTATTGTTAGCATTGTTACAATTATTGTTACTTTTTGTATTATTATTATTATTATCACCGCTTTATGTTTAATATTATTAATTTATTACTATTCCCATTATCATCATAGTTATTTACAAACTTATATATCAATCACAATGCTTATAATAATAAATCATTTATATAAACCTTAAATTAAAATTGATCGATCATCTACTCGTTATTATTGTCGTTGGTTATAATATATAATATTAGAACATATGAAGAGTCATTCTATTCCTTTACTCATTAGAGTGGTTTTACACGTTTACTTAGTTAATTAGTCCAAATAAGAGTTCACTAAGAGAATACACTAAACATCACGGCAAACAATATAGTGTTTTTATTAGTTTTTTCATTATCATCCACACACACACACACACACACACACACACACACACACACACACACAACACACATATATATATATATATATATATATATATATATATATATATATATATATATCGCACGCATACATGGGGGACAATGATTTGGGGATATAATTTATTATTATTATTATTATTATTATTATTATTATTATTGTGCAATATATGAACCCTCATTATAATCACTTAGGCCTCATTTGAACCGTCATTGTAAACATATTAATATATGATAATTGTCATTTTTTATAGCATTATAACATATTAAGAGTCGTTATACTAATTTATAATCAATAGATCGAGTATTAGATTGATTTTACAATTATTTTGATATCAATGTTATATTAAAATGATTCAACATATTAGTATTTATATTGTTGTTGTTATTATTAGTATTCCTGTTCTTATTTGTCTTATTATTGCTATTTTTAACCTTCTTACTATTACTGTTATTATTTGTATTTTTACCTATTATCATTGTCACTTTATGTTTATTAGTATTATTATTCTCATTACCATCACAACTATTTAGAAACTTATATATCAATCATAATGCTTATAATAATAAATCATTTATATAAAGTTTGGAATTAATCGTTTACTCGTTATTATTGTCGCTTGTTATAATATATAATATTAAAACATATGAAGAGTCGTTCTACTCCTTATTCATTAGAGTGGTTTTACGCGGTTGATAATTCGAAATAAGAGTTGACTAAGAGAATATACTAAACATCACGGTAATCAATATAGTGTTTTTATTGATTTTTCGTTGTCATCCATATATTTATCGCACACACACATATATATATATGTCGATCTTAATACTTTTATTAATATTATTCGTTTACAAAATCCATAACAAAATCAAGATGGTCCGATCAAGAGTTACCCGAAGTTGAATTGACGTTCAGTAGCGAATGAACCCGACGTTTCACAATGATCAAACTAAGGCCATTACTAATTCAACCCGAGTACATTTGACTTAACTCAACCATACATGAAACCTAAATACGACTTGCGCAAACCTGGTAAAAAAATGACAACGGACGATCATACCCGGGAATGGATCGACTTGTAAATGAAACGCTCAGACCTGTCCGGCACCCGATAATCCAATGATTCAAATGTGTTAAACCCAGTTTAACAAAACCTGACCAATCATGACCTGTGACATTGACAATCAGAATCCTCACCTATCCGGATCTGACCTGATTCGCTGTAGGTATACCCAGAACCTGTTTGAGAACCTGTTTTGACACCACTAGTTACAAGGCTATTGATAAAAGGTGGTATATACAACTTGGTAGTTGCCTAGTTGGTAAGTTATTTAAAACGTGTCCGGCTACACTAACATGAGTAATTGTAGCCTTGTTGTTGTAGGGGAGCTCGGCCGACAATAGAACACTAATAATTGTAGTCTTAGGGGACCACGGCCGAGAATAGACCTAACACTATTAATATAAACGTGCCTACAGGCTACAGTACAAATAAATTTCAAACAACTTCTCCTCAACAGAAAGAGAAAAGACTTCATACTTCCTCGTGTAGTGTTATTGTGGGCACACTACTTTTATTTAAGAGAGATGATAGTCTAATGGTGTCACACAGGGTTTATGACCCGGTGGGTAGTTAACACACTAGAAATAGAGTATTAAAAAACTATTAGAATTGATGAGTTAGATTTCACTATTTATTTATTTTTATTAATAGTGGGTTTTTGACCCACTGAGTAGATAAAGTTTTTTCCTGTCGCACATACACCACTAGTTCATGATACATATACCGTACGTGGGTCATACATACATTTAATGTATTTTATTATAAAGGTAAGATAAAAAATATTAGGATACCCTTGTTTCGAGGGTAACACCTAATGCGTCCGATATAAGAATTGGAGAAAGGGAAGAATGATTACAATCTGAAATCTCATAAGATGAACAAACTAGGTGGCCAACATTAGCAATCCAGTCGGCTGCTCTATTGGCTTCTCTGAAGACATGTCGCACATGATAAGAGCGGAACTTTGAGAGTAAGAGTTTGGAATCTTTAATGATGGTGGCAATTTTTCAAGGAACTGACCAAAGATTATTTATAGCATTGATAATCAGTAGGTTATCACCTTCTACAATGATGTTTTGAATACCCATTTGCGAAGCCGTCTTTAGGCCATGGTGAAGAGCCGAAGCCTCGACAATGGTGACTGAGGCATGACCCAGATTGAACGTTTGTGCTTGAATAAGATGACCTTGATGATTGCGGATGTCATACATTAAATGAATGTATTACTAATAAAATATATTCTTTTTGTATGTATTACTACTAAAATGTATATTGTTACTAAAATTACAAACAATCGTTTAAAACAGTTTTGTTGTTCAACGATATTTGAATTTACATATAATACATAGACGATTAAAATACTATATTTCGAATTGAATTTTACTACATGGCAGGGATGAAAATATAACATTATTTTTCTACAAAGAAATTAAATATATGAAATCGACAGAATTTTTTTTATAGAAATCAATAGTAGAAAAATAGTGAAGATGAATAAGATGAAGCTAATATATGAATAATCTGGAAAAAAATTACAATTCTTTTTTTTTAGTTTCAAACAAAGGATTTATACAAATCTAAATAAAGAAAATTTCATAAAACAAAATTTTCAAACAAAGATAAACAACAAATTATTAAAAATAAAATTATTTGTCGAAACATTGTAAGTTTGTAATGTTTTTAGTAATCATATACATTTTAGTAACATATACACAAGGTATAAATTTTACTAGTAACACATACACCTAGTGGCTAGTATATGTGTGGCCCACCGCCCACATACCACAATATATATGTCGTCTTTACATTTTATTTAGCAAAGACTACAGTACTTTGGTGTTTGGTCCAGGTTTCAAAGCTCGGATTAATTCGTCCAAAGAGTCTTGCACAGCTAGATTATGGAACATTAGATTTATTTTTTGATTATGGACCTGCATAAAAAAACACAAATTTGATCCGGATTTTCAGTTAATAAAGTTGGCTTTCTGTTTCTGCGTAATGCCTTGAATACCTTATAAAAGTTATTTTATTATTGCTGTGTATTTCTTATACTTCCTCCGTTTCTAAATAAGTGCAACATTTGCATAGTGTTTACTATTCACATTTTAAACTTTAATTAGCTTTAGTGATTTACATTTTAGGAAAAACATAGTCATGTGAGATCTTGTTAGATTCGTCTGAATGTGAATTTTTTTAATATCAACTTTTTATAATTTTTACTTATTGATCATTGAAGATATTAATGGTTAAAATAATGCATTGGCAAACGTGCAAACAAGAAATGTTGCACTTATTTAGAAACGGAGGAAGTATATAATTTGACAACATTCACTTTTAAAGCAAATACAAAAATTATTTTTCGTCTAAATTTTACATTTCGCATTATAAAATAAAGGCCGAATTTCATCCCAATTGCACATGGCCTTGAAACTAAGCTCCTCTGTTTTTTTACCAGTTTATCCACATTTTCGGGCACAGAATTTTAAACTAAATATGTATTTGAGCAGTGAGTCACTGAAACAAAGTGCAAATATTAACAGATTCACATATTATTCAAGTTAATGTTGTACTCTAAAAGAAAAGTAGAGTGGAAAAGTAAAAGTGGATAAGATCATTTCGAAATTGAAAATAAAATGTAAATTAATAAAAGAACCAAAAATGAAAAAGATTTTTTAACTACAATAATACAAATTTTTGCCCGCTTTCTCACAAAAATAAAAACTTTTGATTATTTTTTAATAATACAAACTTTACATCAAAATTCTTCCACTAGGTCAAGTTGACTTGTAAGTGGTAAAACAGGTCAAAAAAATATTACAAAATGAGCTTTCTTCTTTCTCCCTCCTCCCCCAACCCCCACCCACCTGAACCACCTCATCTTGTTATCTCCTACAACAAGTTAACAACCGGTATTGCCTTACGGGAGGAATTTTGATCAAAAGTTTGTATTAATAAAAAATAATCAAAAATTTGTATTATTACGAAAAAACGACCAAAAACTTGTATTATTCTTGTTAAAAATCCAATTGAAAATGGATAAACTACTAAAAACAAGAGAGAGTAATTGAGTCTCCCCTACGACCTCCTTACACCAATAATTGTATCTCAGCCATAATATCAAGACTCAAGAGCAACCACAGTCCACATGTATGGTGAAACTTAATCTTGTCACTTCACTCTATAAATAGATCAGGATTATAAGCCCACTTCAGTAGAATGTGCCAATAAAAAAAAACTGAGTGAGGGAAAAAAAACACAAGAAAAACAATTCCAACTTTGAAGAAAAATGGCAATATTACCGAGGTTTATAACATTTATGTTTAACTCATCCTACTTCCAGTATGAAACAGAAATAGGGCAAAATCACGCGGCAGTGCGAGCTACATCTAATACAATAATTAGTGAGAAAAACTTCACCAAGTTTGAAGTGGTGAGTTCAAGTGTTCGGGGTATGGTTCACATCCGTACTTGCTACAATAACAAGTACCTGCAGCTCAACCCATCCGGAGTTTATTATTACGCCACTGCTGATGAGCCCGAGGAAGACCGTGCCAAACGGTCGTGCACTTTGTTCAGGTTTGTCATCTCCGGTGACAATGTGACTTTCTTCCACCAGGTCAGTAGTGCTGAGCGGCCTGTGATAGTTTATGTAGGTGGTTTCCTCGGAGTAACCTTTGGTAATATTCTTTCACTTTACATTCTTTAATATATTTTTTATAATACTTCCTCTAATCCTTATGTTTGGTTTATCCGTAGTTGCTTTGTTTACAACATACTCCCTCCGACCCACTAAAATTGCGACATTTACGTTTACACGGGATAGAAAAAATGTGTTTAATTGCTTAATCTTTAGTTGTATTTTGAAAAAAATCACATAAAATTATAAGTTTGATATTTGAATAACATATGCTACGACGAATCTAACAAGATCTTATATAATCAAATTGCTTTAATAATGTATTAATGAGAATTCGCAGTCAAATTCACAAACTTTTTGACTCCAAAAATGAAAATGTTACAAATTTAGTGGAAGTCAGGGATGACCAAGAAACAAGAGTGGGATCCATAAAATCAGTATAGGTCATAAAAGAAGTCACTTGTAGTAAGATCTTTTGAAGCTAATAGTGACCCTATGCATAAAACATTTTTTGTGATAAAGAGTAATTTCACTATAAGTGACCTATTTAAGATAAATGGTGACATTTTAACTCAAAGTCAGTGGCAGATCTAGGAATTAAGTCTCGTGGGTTTAAAGTTGTTTGAACAAAAATATAAAACTGATTCTTATTCTAAATTACTCTTTATGGGGAGGAACGAATTAAAATAGCTTTTTGTGAGGGAAACACCACTTAAATTATTTTTTTTTTGGAAGGAAGGACAAAACAAAATACTTCCTTTGGCAACTAAACACCAAATTACGATTTTCAGGCAAAATTGTCAAGTTTCCGGCGTTGACTTACACTTCCCTCCAAAACATCGATTTTTTTTTCTTCTTTTGTCTCATTCTGCCCTAATGCCTGAAAACTCGTAATGTGGTGTTTAGTTGCCAAAGGAAGTATTTTATTTGGTCATTCCCTCCAAAAAAAAATTTAATTAGTATTTTCCCTCAAAAAGCCTATTTTAATTGGTGTTTTCCCACAAAAAACCCTAATATTATTATATTATACCCCTCTCGGCTCTCTCTATATATTTATGATATGTTGTGAAAAATAATACGTACATGGGTTGTGGCATGCATGAATGACGCAACAGCGAGTTCCCCTGGAGCATACAGGTTTAGATTTAGGGACATGACAAGCCTTGTAATCTTGCCGAAGCATGTACTATTCAAAGGGGACGATGGAAACTACTTAAGAGCACGGAAAGGTAGATGGCTCGAGTTCGTTGCCAACGATCCAATGGATTGGAGAGTGCACCACATTTCAACTCTTGTACCTAATACTGGTGATGTCCGCCTGCTTTCCCCCAGATTCAATTTGTACTGGCAAAGGATAAACAGTGACTGGCTCAAGTGCGACGCCGGCGAAACCGGTCATCAGAACCTCCTCAACTCCATTTTCCGCCCGATAAGGCAGAGTAGTAGTAGCCAAGGCACCACTATAGCTCTCTTGAACACGACTAACAACAGGTATTGTCAGAGATGGACCAGTGGGGGAAACGCTGGTCGTATTAGAGCTTCCGCCTTGAACGTCCCATCTAATGCCTTGCTGACGGTGGAGGAGGCAGTCAGGGATCGAGAAATCTCTAACATCAGGTATCTATATTACCCGTGCGTCCCCAATAACATGCATCCCTATAACATCATTTTTTATAATTTTATTAATACATATTACCTTCGTTTCCTAAAGATCTTCCTTGTTACTATTCCTACAGATACCAAGAAAGATCCATTTGTGTGCGGTATGGGGTGGGTAAAGTAGGAGAGAGAAAGGCGTTAAGATAAATAATAAATAAAAAAAAAGGTTTAAAGTAGGAGAGAGAAAGAGAGTAAAATTGAATTAATAATGTAATGGTGGACCATATGATATGGACATGAGAGGGTAAAAAGGTAAAAAAGAAATTTCAAATAAGGAATAAAGTAAAATAGGGAAGATCTTTTAGAAACGCACTTATACGAAAAGAAGGAAGATCTTTAGGAAACGGAGGGAGTACATAACTAAATATAATAACTATCAAAGATGAAAAAAAAACAAATGAAAATTATTTTAAGGCACAAAGGGGAGTATATAATAATCTTCTTAATGACCTCTTATCTAAGCAATGTTGTTAGTATTGATTTTGAAATATAACGATTGGTATCTATTTGGATTATATATGAGTGATTATTTATTTCAGAATCTGTTGATTAGCTAGTTACAACAAAAGATCAATTCTTAAGTAAATCTTTGAACACTAGAAGTTCACACTTTTAGTTTCAATGGACTGATATTTAAGGAAAAACCTACAAATTATCATAATACGAGCGTTTTTTCTTTATTTATATATATATATAGGAAAGATTCACTTAGTATGATTATTATATTTATATATTCCTTTTTCAATACAATTATTCCAATCAAATAAATAAGATAGCATACTCAAGGTTTGAGATAAAATTCTATCTAAATCAAAGTATTTTGTTGCTTTCCATGTGCTAAAAAGAAATTGAGTAATAATGAGGGTAGAAAAGAAAGAGATGAATGGTTGGTTGGTTGGGCCTTACCTATATCTCATATCCATTTTGAATTCTCAGTTTCATGTAAAAAGTAGTTAAAAAAAATTAGAATTGGCTCAAGTGGTGAGATTTTCATCTTCTCTAGCAAAATTATTAGGTTCAATTCCTACCCTAAGAATTTACTTGGGATTTAAGGGGAGGGGGAAGGGGGTTTGAGGATGTATGGCATGTAATGGCCCTCTCGATGGGGATCTGCGCAAGGACAGCACAAAGGAATTTTTCTTACCAATGTTTAAAAAATAAATATAAAAAGTAGTTAAAAAAAGGTATAATTCCCAAATAAAAGTGCTAAAAATTCTTGGTACAGGTATCATATAGATGATGCTCGCACCTATGATATGATTCCTATAAGGTCCGTGCCCCAAATTGTGTATAACTATGGCCATAGTGAGGCCATAACGAAGGTGGGATTCTCCTACACGGAGGTGATGGAGGACATGTTCAGCTCGTCACATTCGTGGAAATTGTCTGTCACTTCTACCGTCAAGGTCAGATTTATCCCAAAGATAGTTGAAGGAAAATTGACTGCAAATGCATCTTACTCAGGTAATAAATATAAAAGTGAGGTCACAACCCACTTAAATTATCTCAATTTCTAGAAGTTATTTTTTCTAATATATATCTAATCTTGTTCTAGACCATTTTTTTTATCTCAAAATTTTACGTGTAATAACACATTAATTATATGTTTGTTGTGCATCTGCCACGATAGGTGAGGTTAAATGGTCCCAGAAGAACAGAACCGAGGAAAGAATAACTAGTTCCACCAATGCTCCAGTACCGGCAAGAAGTATTACGAGGGTGACCTTGGTCGTTGCACAGGGTTCCATGGACGTCCCCTACTCTTACAAACAACGTGACGTCCTTATGGATGGCAGCCTTGACATTAAGGATATGCATGATGGCCTTTTCTCTGGTCTCAACACCTTTGAATTACAATATATTATCGGTGAACCTCAAAGCCTCCCTCCAAATGCCAATCCGCCACCAGGCCAGGATAACATTGTCATCGTTCCAGGTGAATCCAGGGACCTCCCTAGGATGGCCATCCCACGTACACTTGTAGTAGATGAATTCAAAGTGAAAGGGAAGGATCAAGGAGAAAAGGAGGAACCAATTCCTATGGAAGAAGACGATCAGGGGGGAGAGGAGGAACTAGTTCCCCTGCCATCTAAGCTTTGACTTACATTAATTGTCCTATCTATATTTTTAAAAATATTTTCATGGATGAATAATAATGTGTGTGTTTTCCTATCACACATAATGTGTTTTTACTATGATCCATGTAGCTATGGCACGTTTTCTCTAATTCCTAGTTTTGTTAGGACTCCTTTATGTAGTTTCCTAGCTAGTTTTGTTAGGTGTACTATGTAAAATATGAGTGTTAGTTGTTTTCTTTAAGTTGATCACCGTGACTTCGCTACTTGAATATTTTAATTCTTCTAGTAGATTATGCATGAGGCATATGTCCCTTACCTATTGGAATGAAGCCGACATCTTCTTCTAGCTAAGATGAGTTCTAGTAATCCTTCATCACTTCTAGCATCTGCTATTTGACTCAGACTTGAGTAGTTTTTATTGAAGAATAAAGTAGAGAGTTGATATGATTACGCAAACATAATCTAGCTTAGTTTCAAATAAGCTTCACTCACCTAAAGTTCATTAAGGGTTCTAACTCTAATACTATGGATTCAGTCACTAAATTAAAGATCAAAATTAGTATAGTTCACTCCATAAATATCTCACCTAAATTCAATCTAAACTTTAACAAGGGTTTTGAATTAATATTTAGATTCACCCTTGATACATGTCGTTTACCGTATTAGATTATAAACCTAATATTTACAAGTGACGACACAATTAACTACCATTTTAGCTTCATAGTTTTATTATTTTTAATTATTAGTACGATAAATAGTCGACCTTGACAACTTAACCAAATATAATTACTATATTAACTGTAAAGACTTTGATAGCAAAGACTCTCTATCTTCCCTTAACCAATTATGAACTAGGCCAAAATCGATTCTAAACCGATCTAATTAATACAAATATGATCGTAACTTGTACTAAAATTGGAAGCATTATAGACTAGGAGACATCATTAGTCTTAATTACTCTAATCACCTTACAATAATTAGGTTGAAATTAATTTTTCTAATTTAAATTAAAGCATGATCCCAGACTTAACGTAAATTAGGGACTACTTGACTATATGATCCAAACTAAGCCAAAATATATAGATAGCAATAATTGACAATCATGCATGCACTAGTAATAATATGCATAATCACCAATTAAACATGAATCACAAGCAAATTCAAATAATAGTTAATGGGTAAAAAACTTAAGTCGATAATAATATCCAAACTAATTCACCATAATAATAATAATAATATAATAAAATAGCAAGGTAGATTGAAAGATTAGCAATTCAGAACAATAAGAGAAGAACTCATGAATATGTACCCAAGAACACCGTACAAAACTCGACTACGACCCCCGTTTCACCGTGGTGTAAGTTCTATTGACTATCAATCTAAGAATAATATCAAACAATAATAGAATATCAAATAATAAAGCAGGAAAGAACACACCAGAAATTTTACGTGGAAACCCAAGAACTGGGAGAAAAACCACGAATATGCACTAGGAATCGATGAATATTCAAGAAAGATTACAAAAAAGCGCTCAAGAACTCTCTCTATAGCTTTTTCTCTCTCTAATATGTGAATAATGATGAATAATACAATTAATGACGAATTAGGGCACCTATTTATACCCCCACTTAGTAAAACGCGTTTTCGGAACGAAAACGGCCCAAAACAGACCCCGCCCGATCAGGTCGAGCGAGACCCGCCCGATCGGGCGCTTAACGCTCGAAGAATTTTTGCTCCCGGGCCCGATCGGGCAACAAACGCCCGCGTCGTAATTCGGCCTGCATGCCGCCCGATCGGGCGAGATGGCCCGATGCCATCGGGCGAGCCACAAACACACGCTGCCCAGTTTCCTTGCGGGCCCGATCGGGCTCCCTCGCCCAACCCGATCGGGCGAGACTTAAAACAGCCATAACTTCTTCGTTTCTTATCGGAATTGGGCATAATGACCTATCGTTGGAAAGCTCTCGGAACAAGATATCACCTCCACTTTGAATCACCTCAAAATAATTTATATATTGAAAGATATGTCCATTCAAAGTTCGCCTTATGCCCAATATGACGTTTTTCCTTTAAGCAACCTCATCTCCACACCCATACACCTCCATGAGCTCCATATACTACCATATACCCAACAATCTCACACTTGGAGATAGGTGTAAGTGAAGAAAACTTCATACCTTCATCATCCTCTCATTAATCTCAACTCCTACACACAACTCCCACTGTAAAAGCAATCTCTAGTCGTGTCCAAACCATGGCATACTTAATGCATCCCATGACAACACATCTCCTCTACACCAAGGAAAATAACATTGAAGTTTGCACCAACTCCAATTCAAACACATCAAAATCTACACCGACTTTATTTTTAATGACTAAACTCCAAATCATTGCACCATCACTCCATGAACCTACATACCCTCCTACCCCGGAGGTCGGATCACCTTAGAGACAAGTACAACCAAACGAAAATCCCTTCCTCAATAACTAAGGAAAATAACCACTTCCTCTCCAACCAAAGAAGCACATTGAAATCGATCTCATCAAAACTTCAATACAACAAATTACCACCTAAGCCAAAGAAGCTTCTCATTGTTCTAAAAGCAAACTCACCTTGCTCCCACTCGAACAATACACCCTTTGTTCCACTTAGGATTTCCGGCACATCATGCTTGTGTGCCATCCTTCACCTTGTACGCTTACCGGTCAATTTGCCACCGGTATACCGCTTCACCACGGTTCTCATTTCTTAGCCCACTATAGATAGTTTTCAGACCAAACAACACTTTACATGAAGTTCTCATCCCAATCTCGGATCCCTTTGTTGTGCTCCCCGTGGTGTAAAGTGTTCCACTCCTTGCCCCACGAGCTATGATCATTGCTCCCTTGACAATCTTCCAAGAACCACCATCAAACACAACCTTGTAACCCGATGTAGCAAATTGGGCTACCGATATCAAGCTTTTCTTCAACCTTGGGATAAACTTGACATTCTTCAACTCCAACGAGCCACCATGAGTGAATTTTACATTCACATCACCTTTCCCCATGACTTCCACTGCCTTGTCATCCGCGAGGTAGACCTTTTCAAGTTTTTCGGATTTGACATTCCGAAACAACTCCCTGCATGGTGAGGAATGATGAGAAGAACCTGAATCTAAGACCCATGATCCGAGCACCCAACCAACTCTTCCTGATCATCCATGCTTACCATCAAAGCATCAGAATCGTACTCAGAAATCAAGTTAGTTGATGCTTCTTCTTCATCATCACTTTCTTGAACCTTCTTCTTCCCTTTCCCATTCACTTTCTTTGGACAATCTCTCTTTAAATGTCCTTCATTACCACACCCCCAGCAAGTAACACTAGCCCTGCCTTTTGACTTACTCCGGCCCCCCTTTGACTCCGATATTCCCTGAAAGTTCCTCCCTTTTCCCCTCCCTCTACCTTCTGCACTGTATGCTCCAGATGATTCTCCACTCTCCTTCCTTCGAATGCTCTCACTCAAAATCAGATCACGGACAACATCATAAACCAATTTCTCTTTACCAGAGGAATTACTAACAGCAGTTACAACAGTTTCCCAAGCAGTAGGTAAAGAGGACAACTAAATTAGGGCTTTCACTTCATCCTCAAAGACAATATTAACCGAAGAAAACTGACTTATTAATGAATTAAATTCATTAATATGTTCAGCAGCAGAACTACCATTATTCATCTCTAAATAAAATAAACGGCGCATCAGATATACCTTATTCATTGCAGAGGGCTTTTCATACATATCTAACAGTGCTTTGATCCATTCAGCCGTTGTTTTGATATCCTTCACATTGAACACCACAGTCCGAGCCAATGTCAAACGCACCACCGCTAGTGCCTGCCTATCTAGTACCTTCCACTTAGCCTCCTCAATCTCAGCAGGTTTTTCATACAAAGGTTGATACAGATTTTTCTTATATAAGATGTCTTCTATTTGCATCTTCCAATATCCAAAATCTGTCCCATCAAACTTCTCAATTCTAATCTTTGAATACTCCATTGTTAATTATTCTAGATCTAGACAATAATCAAACCTAGCTCTTGATACCACTTGTAAGTTCTATTGACTATCAATCTAAGAACAATATCAAACAATAATAGAATATCAAATAATAAAGCAGGAAAGAACACACCAGAAATTTTACGTGGAAACCCAAGAACTGAGAGAAAAACCACGAATATGCACTAGGAATCGATGAATATTCAAGAAAGATTACAAAAAAGCGCTCAAGAACTCTCTCTATAGCTTTTTCTCTCTCTAATATGTGAATAATGATGAATAATACAATTAATGACGAATTAGGGCACCTATTTATACCCCCACTTAGTAAAACGCGTTTTCGGAATGAAAACGGCCCAAAACAGACCCCGCCCAATCAGGTCGGGCGCTTAACGCTCGAAGAATTTTGCTCCCGGGCCCGATCGGGCAACAAACGCCCTTGTTGTAATTCGGTCTGCCGCCCGATCGGGCGAGATGGCCCGATGCCATTGGGCGAGCCACAAACACACGCTGCCCAGTTTCCTTGCGGGCCCGATCGGGCTCCCTCGCCCAACCCGATCGGGCGAGACTTAAAACAGCCATAACTTCTTCGTTTCTTATCGGAATTGGGCATATGACCTATCATTGGAAAGCTCTCGGAACAAGCTATCACCTCCACTTTAAATCACCTCAAAATAATTTATATATTGAAAGATATGTCCATTCAAAGTTCGCCTTATGCGCAATATGACGTTTTCCCTTTACGCAACCTCATCTCCACACCCATACACCTCCATGAGCTCCATATACTACCATATACCCAACACGTGGCTCTTGTTCGACCTTGAATTCGAGACTAAGCTTCCCTTCAATGGCTTCCTTCACTTGCTAATTACCAATCTCCAACTCAATCAAACCCTCTCTCAACTCTCGATATTTCTTGGCAAATTGTGCATGTCATTTTTGGCGTGAGAATACGGGTAATATATACCTCAATAAAATTCAGTATTTGAGGTGAGAAGAAGATAGGAGAATCCCCAAAAGATTATACTGAAAATTGGATGAAATCCCATCTTAATTGTGCGTGAATAGCACTGGAAGTTTGTTGGCTATTGGATTGATTGTTGGCTTTCCTTGTGTTTGCTTTCCGGATATATGAAAATAAACTCATAAGGATATCTTCTTTACTCCATCTTGCAGCATCTTATAAACTTCCATTTCCTTAATTTGTTGTACCCACATGGCTCTTTCAGTAATTCATAGTAAGTGGACTTTACTAGTGGTGTCAAAATAGGTTCTCAAACAGGTTATGGATCTACCCACAGCGAACCAGGTCAGGATTTTGATTTTCAGCGCCCCAGGTCATGATTGGTCAGGTTTTGTTCAAGTGGGTCGAACACATTTGAATCATTGAATTCCCAGGTGTCGGACAGGTCTGAGCGTTTCATTTGCAAGTCGATCCATTCCCAAGTATGATCGCCTGTTTCTTATTTTTTTGTAGGGTTTGCGCAGGTCGTATTTAGGTTTCATTGTGAAACATCGGGTCCATTCGCTATTGAACATCAATTCAACTACGGGTAACTCTTGATCAGGCCATCTTGATTTTGTCATGGATTTTGTAAACGAATCATATTAATAAAAGTATTAAGATCTACATATATATACATATGTGTATGTGCGATAAATATATGGATGATAACGAAAAACCAATGAAAACACTATATTAATTATTGTGATGTTTAGTGTATTCTCTTGGTCAACTCTTATTTCGAATAATCAACTGCATAAACCACTCTAATGTGTAAAGGAGTAGAACAACTCTTCAATGTTTTAATATTATATATTATAAACAACGACAATAATAACGAGTAGACGATAATTCCAAACTTTATATAAATGAATTATTATTAGAAGCATTATGATTAATATTTAAGTTTGTAAATAGTTATGATGGTAATGAGAATAGTAATACTAATAGACATAAAGCGACAATGATAACAGGTAAAAATAATAATAATAACAGTAATAGTAACAAGGCTAAAAATAGCAATAGTAATACAAATAAGAACAGGAATACTAATAATAACAATAACAATATAAATACTAATATGTTTAATCATTTTAGTAGTACATTGGTATCAAAATAATTGTAAAACTACTCTAATACTCTATTGATTATAAATTAGTATAACGACTCTTGATATGTTATAATATTATAACAAATGACAATCATACATTCAAATGTTTACAACGACAGTTCATATGATGCCTAAGTGATTATAACGAGGGGTCATATGTTGCAAAATAATAATAAGTAACTTGTACTTACTCCGTAAGTGATTAAGTTAACAAGTACTTACTAGTTACTAAATAGTAACTTGTTAACAACCATATGGTAACTTAACATTTAGTCAATCGGATGGTGCTGTTGTCTGTGTAGCTGTTAATCGGATGTTTCAATTCATTTAAGCTAATCACCTTTACGTGTAATGCATTTTGACACAACAAGAATCCACCTATTTAGCGTCTGACATTAGCGTCCGTCAGACAAAGGAGACGGTATAAGTCAACATACCGTCCGTCTTTTACGCAGATGATAACTAGTTTATGATTTAGCGTCCATCTGTAAGCCAGACGTAATTTACCGTCCGCCTACAGACATTAGCGGCGGTGGTGATGCGTTTGCGACTTAGTATCCTACAATTGCTTACAATATCTATCCTGTATATATTTCGAGACGTGAGAACATATAATTTAGTTAAGACCGTTAACTTATGTTTATGTATGTATGAATTTATGTTAGTGTATGTATGAATTTCTAATTAATGCAAACAGACCATTAGTGCAGAATTCGGCGCATTAGCGGACGGCTTGAGTATATTTTGTTGGAAAATGAAACAGGTTAAAAACTATTCAAATACAATTAGTGTTATTTTTTTTTAAAAAAAAACAATTAGCGTCCGCCTTGTGAAACTAGCGTCCATTATATGCAAAGTGAATCTCACCAGAAGTCGAGTAATTAGCGACTGCTTTTTGCAAATTAGCGTCCGTCATAACGGATGCTAAATAGCGTCCGCAGCCTTTGCAGACGCTATTTAGCATCCGAAGCCTTAGCAGACGCTAAACTTCAGAAATCAGACGCTAAATTTTTAGCGACCGCTTATCGGACGCTAATTGAAGTATTAGCGACCAGGGGTTTTGCATCAGACTTTTAGCGTCGGTTGACGGACGCTAATTCTTTTAGCGTCCGATCCCGCGTTTTTAGCGTCTGATTTTTGCGGACGCTAAAGGCTGACATTCTTGTTATGTGAATCTTAAAAATTTACTTAAATGATTTGAAGTTATCGTCTTTAAGTTAAAGTCATTCGGAAACTTATTCAAGACGTTTTTATTGAATGAGATTAATATATCAATGTAAGTCGATAAGCTTATTCAAGAAAACAATACTCCGTTCAAGTTAATCGTCATCAAACTATATATTCATTTTGAAACACAAAACATCTACTTGAATCGAAACAGGTTTTTATGAAATTAGTAGCAATAATATTGATAATAATAGCAATAAAGATTATAATAGTAACGATATTAATTATCAATTATCATTGCTAAATTTATTATTATTGAATATAAAAATCGAAATCTCCATCAAATTTTGATAACGAACATAAAAAGTAAAATTGATAGATTTGACACTCTATCCTAACCATTGATCATATCAAATCTATGGCTAAAACCTCACTAACACACCCACACACGAACTATTCCAATTCCCTTTCTCCATATATAAACCTTACTCCCTTACCTAAACCCTAACCTAACTCCACTTCTGTCTTTCTTCAGCCTCTCTTTTGGACTTTCCATGACTCATGAGAAAGAGAGGGAGGAAGTTAGCAGCGCTAAAGGATAAGGGGTGGGGCGGTTGTTTGACGGCGGTAGGTGGTGCTGCTGTGTTAATTAGTGGTGATTGAAAAGTCACTAGTAGAATAAATGCTTATTGCTGTTGTCATTAAGTGGCCTATTGCGGCGGTTTTGGCAGCGCAACAATAAAGGGGGTAACAATAGGTAATTAATATATTGCTGCGATTTTAAACCGCAGCAATATGTTAAAATATTGCTGCGGTATCTAGCGAAAACCGCAGCAATATATTTATTTTATATTAGAAAATTTTAGTATATTGCCGCGGTTTTTTGGGCAAAAATCGCAACAATATACTCTATTTTATAATAAATATTAAGCATATTGCTGCGGTTTTTACCAGAAACTGCAGCAATAGGTAAAAGTATATGTACCTTTTTTTTTTGCATTTTGCAATTAAATTTGAGAAATAAAAGCAGCATGTTTTGTGTATAATCTTCCGGTATTAAACTGTTGAGCTACATAAACGGTTGAATGAGTGACTTTTCAAGCGACAAGTTCAATGGATATAACATCTCAAAATGGAGGTTCAAAATAAGTTTGTCTATCAGATCTTATGGCAACTTAAATTTTAGTTACAATGACTCATTACAAAAAAATATAATAAAAACAAAAAATATATTAAAAAAATAAGAAACAGAAAATATAAAAAAAAAACCTAAAACAAAATATCTACAAATCTAAAATAACGAAAAAAAACACCAACAAGTGTTGAAACTTAAAGAACAAAAATTATGAGACCATGAAGAACCGAAAAAACGAGTGTTGAAATTATGCATATGAACGGTTGAATAATCTGGCGGACGAACACCAACAAGTGTTGAAACGAGGGTTGACGAACCAACGGTCAAATCTGGCGGACGAACTATCGAATCTGGTGGACTAACGATCGAATCTTGGTCGTGGTTGAAGCTCTGGCAGAGGAACGACGGTCGTGGTTGAGGCTTTGGCGGACGAACAAACGAAACTTAAAACTCTGGCGGATGAACAATCGATCGTGGTCGAGAGGAGGAGAGAGAGATCTGGCGTACGAACGATCGGTCGTGGTCGAGAGGAGGAGAGAGAGAGGAAGAGAGGAAGAGAGGAGAGAGAGAGAGGGGCGTGAGTGAGAGGAAAAGAGGCGTGAGGAAGAGAGGCGTGAGTGAGTGAAAAACCCTAAATGTAAATCTTTTATAATTAATTTTAAAAGTCTATTGCTGCGATTTTTTGTAGGAACCGCAACAATAGGTTAAAATAATAATCTTTTATATTATTTTAATATATTGCTGCGGTTCTTGCCAGAAACACCAGCAATATGTTTGGTCAAATAGATTAAAAATTTCAAAAAAAATTCTTTCAAACAATATTGTTGCGGTTTTCGGCCGAGACCGCAGCAATATGGTTATTTTATTTTTTTTCTTTTCTTTTTGCGTCATATATTGCTGTTTATGGGTAAAACTGCAGCAATATTACCGTAACAATAATTGGATTATTCTACTAGTGAGTGGAGAGCAGTGGTTATGGTGGTGGTTGCCGGTGGCCGAAGAAAACAGAGAAAATGGAGATTGAATTTTTACTTCCAATTCAACTAATTGATTTTATTTTCTGAGTTTTGTTTGTTGATTTGTGATGAAATTTCGAACTCAAACTCTCTTATTTATAGTTGAATGACTAACTCAGGAGATGTATTTTCAAATTTAAAAATTCTCCAAACCATTAGCATCCATGGATTTCAAAAAAACAAGAAGCTTGACCTATTATTTTTCTTAATTTCGGTGGGTTAAGTGTGATTGAGAGAGTAAAATTTCAATGGGTTTATAGAAGATTAAGTACACTGAGTTGGAATAGGTTGTTGTTGTTGAGCAACCTCCATCCTTGCTTTTACACGTATGGAGGAGGAGGAAGATGTTTACTTTTGTTTTTGTTTTTGTTTTTTTGATTTGGAGATGTTGGTGCTGGGTTAATTTAGCTTATGGGTTTGGGCTCATGACTTGGACAAAGAGGCCATCAAAATTTGTTATTATACCCAAATTACTTACAAAGTTGACTACAAAATTTTAGTAGTTTGATTTATAAATTTCATTATCAGTAAGTTATTTAATAAATATTTAATTCCTTTTTCATATAACTTAGAAATCCAAATATAATAAAAATTAACTTAGTGATTTTGATTAACTTGTGAATTTGAGTACAATTTAATCTAAATAATAATAAATTAGTTTGGTTACAAAACAATTTTGGTTGAGTTAAGTTCGTTTTTCAATTAAAATTTGTCAAGTTTAACTCAACTTTTGTTCATTTTCTTTTAGTAAAAATAATTTACGTAATTGAATTTTAATAATTTTATGGTGTTTACTCGTCCAAATTGGTTGGTTTGAAAAATTGGATTAAATAAGACAGATTTTATTTTATTTAGTTAACATGAATTAAGAGAGTAAGGTACACAAATAATTCAAAAATAAATGAAAATAAGAATATAAACCAATACATCATATTGAAAGTGTAACCCTCAAATAGTCAAATTGAATGTAATTTAATTATTAAATGTAAGCAAATTTATAAATTAACATATTTAAATAATTTTGTAGATATAAAAAAATATTTGAATTTTAGTAATATCTTGTTGAGTACGATCGGGTTCGAGTTTGAAAGCAGGTCTGTCTGATCGGGTTCGGGTTTGAAAGCAGGTCTGTCTGATCAGGTTAGGATATAATGTTGCCGGGTGCCGGTCGCGTCTGGGTAATCTCAGGTCAGGTTTCGGTCAGGTCTGGAGACTGACCCTCACAGGTCGAACCAGGTTCAAGTCAGGTCAGAATCAGGTTGACCCAGCGATCATATCTGTTTCTGACACCACTAACTTTACTTCATTAATTTAGTCAGCCATGTAGTTTAGTCGTCTTCATGTTAATTGCTGCACAAATATACCTATAATATAATAACATACTAAACTAGTGAAATTAATCATAAAAATATAGTTTGATTAATAAAAATGTATGAAATAATAATGTCAGATAAAAAGCCCGAAATAATAAACAAAAGACGACTAGAATATTCATTAAAGATTAAAAACAAGGATAGTTATGCACTTATCAACCCTCTAAATGCAATAATAATTCTGGATATAATCTGTCCAATATCAAGGATAAACTCACATTTAGCTTTTAACAAAAAAAAATACTATATATATCTTCTATAAATTAATTCGACCATAAATACAAGTACATGAAAGAGATCATAAACCAACTAAAACTAAGAAAAAGAAATCGGAAAAGTAAATCTATGTTTATCCTACACACCTAAGATAGAATGAAACTAAAGTCATGACTGGCTTAAAACAAGTAAAACATATTCCAAGTATAATAGTAAAATCATATAAGCAAAAAATACTGTCACTACTAGGTTTCTAACTCAATTATAATTCAAACTCAACTAGGACTAATAATCCAACTAAGTTTTAGATTACTAATCCAACTACAATTAGAAATCAGAATTACAATCTTTACTCCTAATAAAAGTAGGATTACATGAGTTCTACTCCTACTAGAAATAGGATTTCTAGCAATACTCCTAATAGGAGTTCTCCCCAACTTATTTTCAGTTCAATTCAGTTCAGTTTGATCAGTTCAGTTCAGCTCCAATAAGTTCAGTTCAATTCAGTTCAGTTCAATTCAGTTCAGTTCAGTTCAGCTCCAATAAGTTCAGTTCAGTTCAGCTCAGCTCCATTCTTTTATAACCATTTTGTTAAATATTATTATGTTGGTATAATTTATTTTACTAATTACTCTTATTATTATTATTATTATTATTATTATTATTATTATTATTATTATTATTATTATTATTATTATTATTATTATTATTATTATTAGAAGTATTATTAGAAGTAGTAGTAGTATTATCATCATTATTATTATTATTATTATTATTTAAATATATATCATTACTATTAAGTATTATTATTGTTGTTGTTTCTATATATTATTTAATTATTATACCTTTACTCATTATTATTGCTATTATTATTGGGAGGAACATGGTTTAGGTCAAAGCACAAATAAACCCACTTTTTTTAGCCCATAAACCAATCAAACCGCGTCAAGACGTTTTATGATGTAATTTTTGCGGTCCAACCCAATCATTATTTTTATTACTAAATATTTTTATATTATTAAATTTAATTATTGAAATAGTAATATTAATTTACTTCTTAGATATTATTGTTATTATATATCATCATCAAGTATTAATATATTAATACAAATGATATAAAATAATAATTATTAATTATCATTATTATCATTAATTATTATTATTATTAATTTATGATTATTAATATTATTTATTTATAACTATCATTTAAAAATATCCAAAATACTATTAATATTATTATTCATTATTATTACTTATCATTACAATTATTATTTAATATTCATATTATTATTGTTTAAAATATTATTTATATATTTATTACATTCAATTTAATTTAATTTAATTCAGTTCAGTTCAGTTCAGCTCCAATAAGTTCAGTTCAGTTCAGCTTTTTATGCCGAAGAGAACAGGCCCTAAGCTAGCATTCAATTACGCATCAAAAGCAAATAATAGAAAGAACAAATTCTTAATCTCACTAAATTCCATACTCAAACAAATGCATGAGCTGGCTTTATATAGGACAAGTGCATAACAAATGGAACTAACCAACCTTAGCTAATACTTAGGCAACTACTAGTATGTGTGTCACTACGGCACTACTTAAGCTTCCACTGAGAATAATTCAACTTAATAAAAACATGTTATTAAAGTGGTAATAATTTTTTCAAACTAATTTTCAAGCTTTCATCTTCCCATAGAATAAAACTGCATTTTTTGATCTCTTCCATAACTCAATGACTTCCGATTTTCATCAGAACATCAAGATCCCCACAATGCTACACATGCACTCACGTTTAAGAAGAGCTTGCTCTCTTCTTTCAAAATTTTGAGCAAAATTGATTTATTCGCCTAACTTATCCCTTTTCTTATTGATATGGATGCAAAGGCACTTGTTAACCATGAGCCTATTGACTTGATATATTAATCTATAGCAAGAGTGTGGAAGACCATTTGGCTCACTTGCGCCAACTATTCATAAAACTAAGGGAACAAAAACTTTATGGAAAGCTAGAGAAGTGTGAGTTCCTTGTAAACAAAGTGGCGTTTTTAGGGTACATTGTGTCACAAGAAGGAGTACATGTTGATCCTGATAAAGTGAAAGCAATTTCAACTTGGATAGCACCTAAGAATGTATCTGAATGTAGAAGCTTTCATGGTTTGGCATCCTTTTATAGAAGGTTCATTAGAAACTTTTCTTCTATCATGGCACCTAACACAAAATTGATGAAGAAAGGAGAGTTTACTTGGACTTCCTTAGCACAACAAGCATTTGAAGATATAAAAGGTAAACTATGTTGTGCACCTGTTTTAGCATTGCCTAATTTCCATAAGCTATTTGAGGTGGAATGTGATGCAAGTGGAGTAGGGATTGGAGTTGTTCTATTGAAAGAAAAGAGGCCAATTTCATACTTTAGTGAGAAATTGAGTGGAGCTAAACTCAATTATTCTAACTATGATAGAGAATTTTATGCCATTGTTCGTGCATTAGATCATTGGTCACATTATCTTAGACCAAAACCTTTCATACTTCATTCTGATCATGAAGCATTAAAGTACATTCATGGACAACAAAAGCTCAATCATAGACATGCTAAGTGGGTGGAGTTTCTTCAATCATTCACATTTTCTTCAAAGTATAAAGAAGGTAAGACAAACATAGTAGCAGATCATTGTCTAGGCGTTCCTATTTGTTAACTATTGTGGATGCACAAGTCCTAGGGTTCGGCATTAAAGGAGTTATACAATGAAGATGTGGATTTCAAGGAGAAAATGGTTCGACAAGAGGTCTTATGTGTTACATGAAGGTTTTCTTTTCAAAGGAAACAAGTTATGTGTGCCTAAGTGGGTGTGAGAAGACTTCTAGTAAGGGAGGTTCATAGTGGAGGAGTTGCTGGACATTTTGGAGTGAAAAAGACTCTTGATACATTACAAGAAAACTTCTATTGGCCACACATGGTAAAAGATGTTCACTTGGTGGTTACACATTGTGCTACTTGTCAAAAGTCTAAGAGTACTTTCCATAAAGGACTCTATACACCTTTACAGTCCTCATCAACCATGGGATAGTGTGAGCATGGATTTTATAGTAGGGTTGCCTCGAACTCAAAGAGGGAAAGATGCATTATGGTGGTGTGGATCGTTTCTCTAAGATGGCTCACTTTGTTCCTATGCATAAAACTGATGATGCCTCACATGTAGCTGATTTATACTTTAGAGAGATCATTAAACTACATGGAATACCAAGGAGCATTGTATCTGATAGGGATTCTAAATTCCAAGTCATTTTTGGAGGTGTTTGTGGCGCATGCTAGGTACTAAGTTACTCTTTAGTAGAAGTCATCATCCTCAAACAGATGGACAAACTGAGGTAACAAATCGCACTTTGGGAGCTTTGCTAAGGGGATTGGTGAGTAAGACTCAAAAGGATAGGGATATCAAGCTTGCTCATGCAGAATTTGCCTATAATAGAGCACATTCTTCTACTACATCTCATTCACCATTTGAGGTAGTGTATGGTATTAATCCTTTACTTCCTATTGATTTTGTTGCAATGCTAAACATGAGATACACATGGATGCAAAGAAGAGGTTAGAAGCATTCACAAAACTTGTGAACAAGTGAAGGCAAGGATTGAAAAGATGAATATCCAATACAAGACAAGGGCTAACAAGGGGCTCAAACAACCTAGGTTCAAGGTTGGTGATCTTGTATGGATACATTTGAGGAAAGAGAGGTTTCCTAGCAAAAGGAAGAACAACTTATGCCTCGAGCTGATGGACCATTTGAGGTTGTTGGAGTCATTGGAGATAGTGCTTACAAATTGATTTACCAGATGAGTATGGAATGTAAGTGCTATTTCAATTTGGGTGATCTATATCTCCTTACTATGATGATGAGAATTTGAGGACAAATTCTTTTGTGGAGGGGGAGAATGATATGGATGCAAAGGCACTTGTTAACCATGAGCCTATTGACTTGATCATGGATGCTTTAGGGTTTCAAATCAAGAACAAGAACCAAGTCTTAGCTTGTGTGTTAACATGGGACCTAGAGGTTGGCGTGGAAAGGAGTGAAGAGGAGTCCTAGTCCTGTTAGGATTACTCCTTGCTTGCTACATAGAATCCTATTGTCTGTTAGGATTGCTATTGTTTTATCTTTATGTTTTATGTTTAATGTTTTAAAAAAGATAAACATGTGACTTGTATATGTTATCTTTACGAGTCTAATTAGGAGTCTAAAGTAAAGTAGGAGTAGGATAAGTTTATGTTTTCCTAGTTAGAATAGCATGCATAAGTTGTACCCTATATATAGGGACGTTTTCTTTCAATAATAACTTAGAGATTTTTGTGTTTAAACTTATTCTTGATTGTGCGCTTGTATGCTTACAATTGAAACCATTAATTATTCTTCAGGAGTGTTGAATACTTAGTGTTAAACATCTTAATTTCAGGAGTGATTTTAAGAGTTTTTAGAGTTTTTATTCAAGGTTCAGGAGTGTTCTTGAATAAATCCATATCCCTTGTTCGAATACTTAGCTTGTTAGTTCGAGTTCTTGAAGTCTTTTCTTCAAGATTTACATTCATATTTGATTATTAGACTTCTTGGTTTAGTAAGCATATCACTTATCCCAACACCCGTCTTCTTTGTTACCATACCTTTTGCAATAGTAGCATTCAATGTTACATATATATCAACGTTGCTTGCGGATAGACCACGACCTCCATCTTCTTCATGGCTGCAACCTCTACCACGACCACAACCCCCCTTACAATGATACTCACCAATATTCCTAATTCAAAAAAATCCCAAGAAGAATTTAGCAAATTCGCAACGTCAAAAATGAAATAGATTTTCAGAAATAACTAGTGATATCTTACATTTAATAAAAGCACACTTAAGGTTAAGTTAATAACCTAACCGTTTCAAAAGATCTAGAGTGTTTCTCTCTCTAGAATTCTCTCTGTCATGTGTAGGCGTGTTTTTATTTCGCCTAGGATGTGTGAGCATGTATTTGACTACCCCCTGTTAAGTTTCTATTGAAAAATATTTTGAAATCGCCAACAAGTCTGTAAAGGAAGTCTCATAAACCTAATTGGAAATTTGGGAAATCGTGGGGACAAATGTAGGAATTATTAAATGTAGATTTCCCCGTCATAACTCCATTAATGGTAAATGAACCATAGATTGAGTTCGGGGGTGAGGGTACGAATATGGTCTTAATGAACCACATTACCCCATTGCTCGCCTCTACTAAATATCAATTTATGTCAAGTTCTATGTAAAAGAATAAACAAATACTATTTTCATGCACCCTATAAATAATTTAGTCTAGGTTGGTTCAAGAAACACATAAGCAATCAAATTATAGGAAACCTAGAAGGTTGTTTAAATTACATGATTAATGTTAGAACAATTCTTCAGGTACTGGATTAGCAATAATAATATGTGGGTAATGAAAAGGCAAGCAGGACAATCAGATAATAATAAAAAGAAGGAAAAAGGACTATAACGTCCAAAAGAGCAATTTTTATATTAAAGATCTACATCATAAAAGAAATAGTTAGTAGCTTCAATATAAAAATAATTAATTTATTCAATGATCATCAGGACTATATCGTGGCTTAGATATAAGAGATTGACAACGTTTGGGACGAGCAATTGTGAAGCCTAAAGATATGAATGTCTGAATGTATGTGTTTGTATTTTTTCTTTTGTGTTTGAAGAGTATGGAGGTATGAGTTTTGGAGAGGGGTGTCATAGGTGTTCGTAACGTGTAAAGTCGTATTTGTAAGAAAGTGAAGCATATTTATAAGAAACTGAAACACGCGCATCACCTAAAGAGTGCGCATGGCTCACGTCTCTATGTGACGCACAATTACACGTGTCTAGTGCAGAATGGTGTGCCTAACGCTACATGCCCAATCAGCTACGAACACATGGCACACACTTTAAAAAAAATAGAATTGCTAGCATGTACATTGCACAAAGGAGTGCGCCTATGAGAATATCTTTGAAAACAATTATTTATCAAAATAAAATAATTAATCATGGATACGTAAATGGAATTTTTCAAAGCATTGGGCTCAAAACTTTTATGGGCTCAAAATGCAGTTATTTATCTAGAATAATTAATTGGGCTTTAAATAGGACTTTAACACTTCTAAAATAGATTTAGGTTAGCTTTTCAGATTACTCTCCCCTTGGGTCAGACCAATTAATGTTTCATAATCGAATCCTTAAATGAGGAGACACGATTATGTCTACAGAAGCTCCCACTTTGACTGACGTTAGAGAAACATAAAGTCAAAATATACTGTATCGGGACGACGAACGATTATAAACGCTCTGTAGTTTAGAATAGATCTATATACGCTGGTCTGTGCAAAGAAAAGTTAGTATGCAGAGCAATAACTAGAAGCAATTCAATTACCTGTAGGGAAAGATGTTTAGCAGATAGGTGCAAACAACTCACACAATAATGCACATAATGATGCAAAAATACAAACTTAGACTCTCTAAGTATGCATGAGACACTATGGAAGGATTAAGATTATGGAAAGTTAAGGAAAATGACACTTCATGTGAGGTCAGGGTTATGCAAGACTAGGATGATGTATGAAATGTAATGCAAGGTGAGGGTTTTGCAAGGCTAAAAGATCTGGATATATAGAGAGATAGAATGATTAGAAATAGATTGAATGATTTTTAAAAACCTTTTTTTAGTAAACAATCGGGGTCTATAGACGAGGTCCGTATATTTCAACTTTTTGGGAGTTTGATTTGTTTGGAGGAACCAGCACGTATATAGGAAGCCCCCACTTTGGGTAAACTTGTCTTGGATGAGGCATTATGAGCCTTGATGGGAATGTAGTTGGTATGTCTTGAGTATTCAAAGTTCTCTAGGGATTCTTCTTTGGGAAGTTGACATAGGCAAAGTCAAATATGGCCAAAAACCATGGAATTATCGCCAGGTACAGATCTAGGATTTTGAGTGAGGGGTAGTGTAATATTGCTAACTATGTATCAAATATGGGGAAAAAAAACACTTCATAATATATAACATTTGAAAGTTATAAAATTCAAATACAACCTAAACGTAGTTTTTCATGTTGAGTTTTTGAAATTCTAATTCACCTTCTTGATTTTGAGGAGGAATACCAATTGATGGAGAAAAACGTTTGTGGGTTTGATTGGTTTGGATTAAAATTATGTCCACTTTTATTTTGTGTTATTTCTGAAATAGTTTTCTTGTAATCTCATCATAACTCTAAAATATACTGATTATACATATAAAATAATTCTTTAATAAATTTCAACTAGACTCTTTTTTTCTGCCATTGTAATTCAACGTTAGATAATAACTAACACTCTTAATTATAATCTTTAAATTCACAATAATAATTTTGGTAAAAAGAACTGAAATGAATCCAGGAAGAACACAAAACTGAAAGAAAAAAACACAAACATTTCAGTTGAATAAATTCCAAAAATAAATCACATCAAAATTCATCAGAAGAACACATAACTAAAAGACGGAAAAAAGAAGATTACCAAATTGTATAAGAAAATCGAAGAGACAATGAATGTTGAGTGAAGAACTCACAATCTTCGAACGCCCTCTTCAAATCTTCAATTACCTTAAAACCCCTTTTCCACATATCTTCCTTCAAATCCCTGATCCTTGTAAAACTCTCTGCCTCACAATCTTCGTCTTGCACCTCCACCTTCATCCCCCCAATTCATGACCCATACATCCTCAACCCTACCCCTCAAATTAGTACCACCCTTAGAAGCAACTTGTTTTCTGGGTACTAACTACTAGTGGCGAAGAAGCGGAGGATGATGAAGAACAAGCGAGATCTCCGAGAAGGGAGAGCTCAAGATTGAAAAATAAAAAGCTTAATTTATGACTCAAATAGGTATTTGTAGGAAAAGGCTTGAACGTAGCTAGGTTCAGACTCGATTCTATGTTGGGATCTAGAAATAGTATGCTCCTGAATTCTAGAAAATCAAATCATGAGACCTTGATTAATTTTTTTTATTGAAGCGGTCGGACCTCGATATGAGGATTCCTATGTATCCTTGCGGAATCACACAATTCGTAGTTTTGAATCTTATTTCTCTTTTTTTGTGCCCTAACTTTTGCCTAGGTTGCCCTTTCATGTTTTCAACCTAGCGGGCTTGGACATGTCTTAAAAAGGAGTTAGGGTTGGTGAAAGGTTTTGAGGCTTGAGGTTTATGATAAAAGTTTAATTGGTTGGGCTAAGGTAGGATTATGGAGATACACTAGTAGAATAAATGCTATTTGTTGCAGTGATATTGCTGCGGTTTTACCTATACGCAGCAATATAACACGCAAAAAGAAAAGAAAAAATAGAAATTGACAATATTGCTGCGGTTCCCGCTCAAAACCGCAGCAATATTGTCTAACAGATACTTTTTAAAATAAAGTGGGGCCTTGTACAACAAATATTGCTGCGATTTCCACGTAGGACCGCAGCAAAATATTAAAAAAATAATTTTTTAATATATTGCTGCGATTTTTGGACAAAACCGCAGCAATATTATTAAAAAGTAAAAAAAAAAGTTAGGGTTTTGCATATAACCCGCCTCTTATTACCCTTAGGCCTCCAGCGCGCCTCACTCATACTCTCACTCTCAACCACGTCTCTCAACAACCCCTAATATTCTCTCTCCTCCGGTCTCTCTCATCTCCTCTCTCTGATCTCCTCTCTCATCTCCTCTCTCTGATCTCCTCTCTCATCTCCTCTCTCACCCCACTCGTCGGAAATAGTAACGGAGACGGGAGACATTAGATTCAGGAGTGATAGCAGAGGACGGAGGATTGGGCTTGGGCTTGGGCTCTTGGCCCCATTCGTCATCGTCGTCGTCCTCATCTCATTCATCGTCTGGGCCGTTGATGGTGAAATTGGGCACACCTGGGCTGGAGGTTCGTTCATCTCGCCTTCCAGTGCACCCTCTTCTCTTCCACGCACCTCTGCGGTTCCTTCATCTACGGTTCGTTCATTGGCGGTTCATTCGTGAGTGGAAGACGCAGATCCAGTTCGAGAAACAGATTTCAAGAAACAAGATCCGGTTTCAAGAATGGAGGCGCGAGCATGAATCGTTTTTGTCTGGTTCTGAAGGGTTGTGACGCGAGCAACACAATTGGTGGATGGTGGATGTGTTGGTTTCTCGTTTTTTTTTTTTTTTTATCTGTGATTTCTTGTTTTAGTGTTTTTTAGATTTTTTGTTTTAGGATTTTTTTTGATTTTTTTTCGTTTTTTTAAGTTTAGTTTCTTATTTTTGTTTTTATTATAATTTTTGTAATTAGTTATTAGGTTGTGATAGTTGTTTTGTTATTTTTGCTTTTTGTTTTACTTTTTGATTTTTGTATTACTTATGTAACTAGTTTTTTTTTTATTTTTATATATTAATGAGATTCAAGTTATTTCATGTTTAGTTTGTCCGCAAAATTGGTGGATGGTGGATGTGTTGGTTGCATGGTTTAATTTTTCAAATTTAATAGTTAAATTTAAAATAATTTTTTTCTTTTACCTGTATCAGAGCTATTGCTGCGGTTTTGGGCAAAACCGCAGCAATAGACCAAGATATTGCTGCGGTTTCTAGCCAAAACCGCAGCAATACCATATACGTTTTAAATAAAAAATAAAAATATTGCTGCGGTTTGGCCTAAAAACCGCAGCAATATTTGTAGATATTGCTGCGGTTTAAAACCGCAACAATATTATTAATACCTATTGCTGCGTCCTTAATTGCTGCGCACCCAAAACCACAGCAATAGGGCACTTTTTAACCGCAGCAAATAGCTTTTATTCTACTAGTGATAGGTTTGAATTAAGGTTTTGTGGATTGAAGGATTTTGGGGTAAGGGGTAGAAATGGTGTGCAAGATCCCTAGCTTGTTTTTTTATTTTTTTTTGCATTTTTTTTTGTCCTATGCATTTTCTTTTGTTTTTTGCCCTTTTTTCGTACTTTGAATTTTTTCAGTTTTTTATTTATTTTTGCATGGCATTGATTTTGCTATATAGTGAGGCTTGCACACAAGTTTTTTTTTATGGTTTTGGGTATTGGAGGCTTGAAGGATATTTGTGGAGCATTGATTTTGAAGAGATTGTTTGGTTAAGGATCATGTAGATGATGGCATAAGGGATTTTATTTTATTTTGGTTGCATGAGATAGTTTATGGATGATGGCTTATTGGAATGATGGAGGGAATCATAACCTAAAAGTATGTCCATTTTTATTTAATTTTTTTCTCTTTATTAATCAAAGTCATGTCGTAAACCATCTACGAAAATAAAAAAAATAGAATAGTCTAAGCTTTTGTGTATAATAGGTTTCAAAAACGTATAATATATATATATATATATATATATATATATATATATATATATATATATATATATATATATATATATATATATATATATATATATATATATATATATACTTGTTTAAGAGATAAAATGCTCATTTTAACTTTGAAATTCTCATGTAGAATTCAGATGGTTTGCTCAATAAAATAATTGTATACTTAAATAAGGTTTTAGTCCAACATCATTTTTGACCTATCCTTGTACATCCTCTTAATCTAGTCATATTTGAAGATTTCAAGAATCTTTCACAACTTCAATTAAACAAACAAACAACACATACGAGTTCAAGACACAAAACGAAATCGCAACTGAAATCATTCCTATGACTTAATGCACAAAACATAATATATATGCTCCTATCCCATACTACCCATTATAAAATCCTTTTTAAAACGTCCTTGAAAATAGGAACCTGGCTCTGATTCCTGTTTTGTAACACCCCCAAAATCCATACAAGTCTACAACTACGTCGCATCAACTTTGGGAGTGTTACTGCCGCGATGAAACGCAAGGCTTAATAAGAAAGAACGTTAACTCAAATCATTGTCTCGAAACTGAAATACAGCGGAAATAAAAATGTAACTACGACTCGGGAATCATCAACGACCCCTTTTATTCAAACCACAAACCAATTCATAAATCATAGTAATCTTATAATACTTAATTAAAATGCTTTAAAATTCAAATACTAATGACTATCCCCCGTATGCTCGATATCATGCAGCAGCACCAGTACACCTAGTCTGCTCCCCATTGTAGCATCAATGGTTCATCACAGGTCAACAAACACATAATAACACACAATCAGCTATGCTGAGTACATAATGAACCATTGAATGCATATAAACATAAACAAAGCAATAGTGAACAATTCTAAGCATGATACTACAATACGTTACATCCTTTACTCTTTATTTAGTTGGCCGCAAACGGGCATCGTCATCTTGCTAGAATCATACGGGATACTTAATCCTTAATAGACAACTTGGTCTATTAGATGAAATGCAAATACGGTTTCGTTCCGTCTCACACCCATCATCTTAGTAT
The DNA here is from genome assembly GCF_026745355.1 of Beta vulgaris subsp. vulgaris. Classification (NCBI taxonomy): domain Eukaryota; kingdom Viridiplantae; phylum Streptophyta; class Magnoliopsida; order Caryophyllales; family Amaranthaceae; genus Beta; species Beta vulgaris. The sequence continues at coordinate 18,263,565 of NC_079203.1, forward strand.
GCATACCCCCAAGATCGTACGGAACCTTCCGCCTACTTGAGTTATCAAAATTTATAAGGACACTACTGTCGTCTCACAGTAGGCCTGCGTAGGAGTGTAGAACAAGTCCCACACTCCCCCCATTGTTCATCACTTGTAGGCAGTCCAAATACAAGTTTGTTGCCATAGTTCACTTTTAATACTGTCCATTCATATCACAACAACATAGAATTATTTAACACCTTCTCTTAGTTACAGTACTCAAATCTTTTCTCTTGTAACACTCTTGTTACACTATGGATCAGATTAATATAAATACAATGCTCATGTTCATAATACAATAGGATTACGCATTCCAATGCAAGATATCGACTTCCAATCATAAACATGTCACCAAACAATCTCAACAATCAAAACGTTCCCTATCATGATTCTAGGTTCCAATAGAACAAATCGCAACCTAATCATGATACTAGTACTTGCAACTAAACTGGTACGCGCACGTACCTTGTAACGGAGAATTTTCGCTGTTTTAACCAAACATTCTGCTTATGAAATTGGGACCTAAACGATTAAGTGAATACTTTAGTGCTACGTCCTTGATAATATAATCAACTAATACGTAACTAACTATAACGACCTAGTAATTCGAAAATAAACAATAGCTAAACTCATTGTTTCTGAACTTCTTTTTCTTTTTTATTCTATTCAGTTTAGCGTCTTTTTGGAGTCGATGTTAGTGAGCAAACTGATTTTAGTTCGTGTAATGGTCCACTACCTTTAACAAATCCAATCAAGTCATATGTCCAATCAAGTCTTATGTCCAACCAAGTCTTATGTCCAATATCCAAACTCAGGTTCGCATAACAAGGTTATACTTCCAACTAATAATAACAATCTAATTTCTTTACTTTACACCTTACTTAATTACAATCCTAAAACCAGATTCACAACTTAAATCAGATTAATAATTTAAACTAATTATACAGGTTAATTAGTTACTAACTAACTCGAATTACAAATTAATTATTACAACTTAAATTAATTATAAAAACAGAATATAATATTAAACTAATATAATATCATATAAATATTAGGTTTTATACCCCTTAATCTCGCCGGCAACCGAACTCCGGCAACGGTGCACAACACCACACTCGCGCACCACTCCCGTGCACACAACCACTTCGCACAGCCCTCGCAACGAAACCACCCACGTTGAAGGTTCGCACACACCACTGCTCGCCCAACCTTCTCGCACAATCTTGTCGCGAACGCTCGCACAACCAGCCTTACCCAAGCCCCTCGAACTGACCCTCGTCGTTCGTACAAACTTTAAGCGCTTCTCGTCGCAGCACCGCACACTCGCTCACACAACCTCCTCGTCGCTCGTACGTCGCACCGCACGACACTCGCAATTCGTCCGCACACCGTAGTGGCACTCGCACAGCCCTCGCCCAACTCATACCACCTTGCTTGCACAAACCTTCGTGGTACCTCGCCTCACACTCGCTCACACATACATCACCTCATCAAAGGAGATGAAGGAGGCGACGAGAGAGAGAAGGATAGAGAGAACATCGAGAGAGATGAGAGAGAAATTGAGAGAGAAGAAAGGAAAAGCGGCTGAGAGAGAAGAGAGAGAGAGTTAGGGTTTTTTTTCTTATTTATTTATATTATTTCTCTCTATTTATAGTGTGGCATATTTAGGTCTAGCTAAACTTGGTTTAATCTTTTAAATTCCAAAATTAACTAAGCCGATCCATATTATTATTCTTTGTAAATAATACTAAAATACCTTTTAATTATATTCTTTATATTTTCTTAATTATAAAGAACTAACTCCAAAAATACGGAGTATTATAGCAACGATAGAGAAACCTATTGATGTGGTTATTTCCCAAAACCGCAATAATAGGTTCAGGCAAAAAAAAAATTTAAAATTTTAAATATTTATTCATTCAGCACTATTGCAAACACAAAAACAACTAAACTAAACGCTTAATATAACAATGAAGAAACTAAAAAAAAGAAATAGGTAATAAAGAATATACAAAAGCAACTTCATATATTCAATAATAATGATATTTTGCAAATCCTAACTACAAAAATATATTAAAAAATAAAAATAGAGCTAATAAGAAAAAATAAAAAATAAACTAAAAAAAGAAAAATTCGTAACATAAACAAATTATTGATCTAAAGAAAAAGAAATAGAACTAAATAAGAAACTAAAAAATGAAAAAGGTAATATAACTAGATCTTGAAACAAAACACAAAAATTACAAAAAAAAAAACTTTGATCTTGAAAAATAAACGTAGATAAACGCTAAAAATCTGAGGATGTATTCGTTGAACAAACTCGTCTTCAACAATTTCTTTTAAGTGTAGGGTTCGGAGTAGACCCTATGGAAGTGATTGTGCCTCTATTGTGAAGGCAATAGACCCTATGGAAGTGACCGCGCCTCTATTGTGAAGGCGGTCAAAAATCATTTTCATAAATGAAGTCGGGGTGGTGATAGTGCACTTGATGAGCTTTACAGTAGGCTCACATTTTGTTCCTCCTTTAGGTATCCTAAGTTGTAATCTCTCGACCGGTCATGAACAAAGTCGAGTGGATCTTTCTTGTAAGTGTTAAGAATTGATGTTTGAAAATAAGAAATACAAATTGAAATAAAAATGAGAAATGAAAATGGGAAATGGAAATGAGAAATGAAAATGGAAATGGGAAATGCGTTTGGAATGGGTGATTAGAAATGATTATGGGTTTTGGAGTAGTATGGGCTTAACCACGATGCTGAAATGGGCCTAACTATATGCATATGCAGATAGGGACTGGACTGAACTTGACTATGCAAGCAGAAAGGACTAGACTTTGAACTTACAAGAGAACAAGCAGGTTAGGCCTAAGAGTATGAATTGATCTTTTATAGTCTGAAGACTTAACTATGATTTAGATAGAGATGCAAACTAGATCTATGGTTGAACTTTTATAGTTCGAAGACTTAACTAGGGTTTACATAGAGATGCCAATTAGACCTAGGGAGTGAACTTTTATAGTCCTAAGACTTAACTAGAGTTTACATAGAGATGCAAACTAGATCTAGGGAATGAACTTTTTATAATCCTAAAACTTAGTTATAATTTAATAGAGATGCAAACTATACCTAGGGAAAGAACTTTTATAGTCCGAATACTGAACTAGGATTTACATAGAGATGCAAACTAGACCTAGGAAATGAACTTTTATATTCCTAAGACTTAACTATGGGTTTACATAGAGATGCAAACTAGACCTAGCGAATGAGCTTTTATAGTCCTAAGACTTAACTAGGGTTTACATGCAGATGCAAACTAGACCTAGGGAATGAATTGGGCCTAAATGGACCTAAGCTTTGAATTGGATTAGAATTATACGTAAATTGGAATGAACAAGGAATAGATTTGGACTAGGTTTGACATATCACATAAAGATGCAAATGGGCCTAGATTTTGACATGAACTAGACTTATATGGGCCTAATATCAACTATAATGCTAGTAAACGTATGGACTCAAATTTCGATGGACCTAATATGAATGCAAAATGAACTCTAATGCATATAGGCCTAAAAATGGATGCAAATGGATTGAATTGATTGGATTATATTGACTGAAGGTGTTTGGACTGGGTTTAGAATTTCTGATATTCATTTTTGAAAGGAATCCCTTGTTTTTTATTATCTTATGTTAGGAAACATGATGGATTAATTTTAAGAATATTTTTGTAAATGTCTTGTATGATGATGATTAGTATATTCTTTTTGAAAAATGTAGAATAGACATGGGTTTAGGATTGATTTTGAATGACGTAAGTTTTTTGAAATTAGTTGAATATGATTGGGTATTAGCATTGATAGGGAAGACTATTTGGGTAACAGGGAGAAGGTAGACATATTGATTTTTATGTTTGAATTACGTGAGGCCCCTATAATGGCCATGCATTTACGCAAATGCAAATGAACCGAACATATGATCGACTTCCATGACGACTAAATCGACGAAAATCATACAATGTATAGACTGCATGCTATTCAACATTACTGCGCGCGGTATACAGATGTGCGTCTGGCGCAGGACCGGTGCGCTAGGCGCAACTTAATGCGCTTGGCGCAGTGCTCCCGTGAAATGTTTTTCGAGGATCTAGGCGAGGTTTAGGCCAATTATCGATCTTTTTTTGTTTTTAAATGCGATTTGAGGTACAACATATAACAATGAAAATTTGACCAGTTAATAATAGGAAAAATTTTAATCACACACAAATGTCATGTAACATGGATGCAAAAGTTCCAGCCTAAAGTCCAGTTCCATGTTTGAAACTATGGCCAGATTTAGGTTAAGTCTGAAAGGGTCCATGACTAAGAGATTGGTCCCACACTTTGTACCTCTACTTAAAGAGGTGGCCACGAGTAAGACGCACTCCAGTTATCAAGTCAAGAACAAGAGAACAATGCCATGGTTGGTTAGGTTTGCTTATTACTAAAATCCAACACTATCGCTCGTGGAGCTTTCTGGAAGGACAAAGCACAAACCCCTCAGGGGTGGTCTCACGCATAAAACATGCGCTAATGAGGCAAGGTAGAGTGTCCTTATGGTGGCTTAAACAATAGCCATGCATATGCAAAACTGTATGTCATTCTAATGCATAAAAAGAGTATGAATCTTATTTTTTGAGTTTCACCCACTATTTTTTTAAAAATATTTTTTTTTTGAAAATCATCCCTAGTGAAGTCGCTAAATTGTAGGCGTGTTTTTATTTCGCCTACACGGTGTGAGTGCATATTTGACTACCCCATTGTTAAGGTTTTATTAAATTTTCTTTAAAAGTCACCAACAATTCTTTAAAGGGAGACTCATAAACCTATTTTTTAATAGCCCTGTTTTTAAGAATCTTTATTTAAATGCTAATTATATTTATTAAGTTAATTATGTTCTGAAAATATTATTTTATTTCAGAGTTGTGTAGTGTGATTTTTATATTATCGTGTTTGCAGTATATTTATTTATTTAATTATATGAGATTATTATTATTATTATTATTATTTATATTATTATTATTATTATTATTATTATTATTATTATTATTATTATTATTATTATTATTTTATTATTATTATTATTATTATTATTATTATTATTATTATTATTATTATTATTATTATTATTATTATTATTATATTATTATTATTATTATTATTATTATTATTATATATTATTATTATTATTATTATTATTATTATTATTATTATTATTATTATTATTATTATTATTTTGGGTCTTATGTGCGACTAAATTGTGTGGTATTTAGTCAAATAGGAAGTCAAAGTCGATTTTCCCTTCAACTCTTATATCTTATGTCGGTTTGATTTGGTTGATGAAAACCCAAGCCCAAAGAAATCTAATCCCATATACTTATTCTCTCTCCTCACTTATTTTTATTTCTCTTTGAGCGTGGCTTTCTTGGAGCAAGCCAGACAGCTCCTCCTCCCTCCCTCTCTTCGTGTTTTCCACTTGAAACACTAGAGGAGATTCCAAACCATGAGCTGTTCAATTCATGATTCAGCAAATCTTTGCAATCTAAGGCTAGTAAATCCTTTTTATTTTTCTGATTTCCTTTCTTTCATGAAAGAGCAAACCCAAATTCCCTAAAACCCCAATATCTCTCTCTCGTCCCCTGCTTTCTCCGTCGTCGGAATCCGATTGTTTCCTCGCTGGTGTTGTGCGTTGTCTTAGCGCTATTGCTCGCCGGAGCTGCGTCTCACTGCTCGCGTCTCTCTCCTCTGTTCGTGCTGCTACCACGCGCGAAGTGCCATCGTCGTCGTGGCTGCTGCTCTGAGTTGTTGCTCGACGAAAAACCGCCAGAATACGTCGTGTTGCTGCGGTTTAGCCTCGTCGGCTCTCCGTCACCAGTCGCCGGAGGCCCAACTCCCCTCTCTGTTCTTCGCTGCTCACAAGAGCAGAGGTACACCCGCACCTCTGTATTCCCCCCCCCCTGAAATTCTGATTACATACAAGTATAATTACGTTGTTAATTTCTTTCAAGTTGAACCTAAATAAGATTTTAGTGAGTTGACCTAGAATTGGATTTTGTTTCATATCAAGATTTGTTGTTGATGTTGTAGTTGTATGATTATGTGTTATTAGTATTATTAAATTTAGGCTCATGTGTATTGAAGGAATAATTCCATTAATAGTTGCAATCTAGTTTATATATTAAGAAGTTATTATTATAAGTGATTGATGAATTATATATGGGAGGTTGACTAGACTTGTGATGATATGAGTTAGTAAGAAGTAGTTTAAATATCTTTAGTTTAATGTTGATAGAAAATTACCAATAAATGTGGTAGTATTCCAAGTTTATGGTTGAAGTATAAGTTAAAAGAATAGTAATTAAGAAGTGTATGATGCTCATGTGTTTAATTAGTTTTCTCATATTAAGTTAGAAAGAGAATTAATTAGTCCTTATTAGTAATGTGAAGAGTACTTGAGTTAATTTTATAACTATGGATTCGATTAATGAAGATGTGGTTAATAAAGTATTTTAGTTTGATAACTTTAAACAGAATAAAATAATAAAGTCGGCTTATTTGACTAGTGATTCACTAAAGCGAATTACTGTGTGTGTTTAACTACATAAATCAAAGTAAGTTAAGAATTACTTTGAAGAAGTCCCACTTAGATAATGAAATTGTTTTAATGAGATAAACTCGCTATGTATGACCATGAGTATGGTCTATACTTGGTTTTACTACTGATTATGTTAATAAGAACTCAGCTAATGGTATAACTTGGATTATATTTTGTTACTTATAATCAACCTATGATCGATGAAACTTGAGTCGTGTGCTTTTGGTTAACTCTCGTTAATTAATTCTAACTTAGAGACTTAGTAATATTGTTGTGGATATTTGTTGACATGATTAATTACTACCAGTTGTATCTATGTTGGTAATTGGAATTGTTGTGGATATTTGTTGACATGATTAATATATGTGTCAATTTCAAATATGTATTTATAAGAGTTATATGTTAAATGATTATGGTTATCTATGGGGGAAATCACTAGGTTGGATACAAGCTGCTAATTACTTTTATAGTCTGGATTATTGGAGGATGATTTATGGATGGGGTATTATTCGGAATTATGAAGGAGATTATAATATTGGAATTGTTATTCGATTGGTAAGGATTTGAGTTCAAGATAGGAATCAGTTTATTAAGGTTTATTTATGTGTCGAGCTAGCTTTATATTCTCATTATAATTGTTGGTAGCAAGATAGTGTGCTTGATTTAGGTAAGGTTGTGAGTTATGTTTAGTTTGTTTAGTTATATAATTTAGAATTGTGATTATGAATTGGGATGCAAGTCGATGTAGCTAATATCATCGAAGTTATAGATATTAATTAAGGATTAAGGAAATTAGAATGTTAAAGGTTGATAATTTGTGAATTGGGAATCAGTTACGATTACGTTTTTATAGTCTAGATTAATTAGTCTAATTTTGGTTATTGATTATCGATGTTATTTTGAGGTGGTTGTTGGAGGATGGCTATGTAGACGTATATATTCAAGATGATATGGGAAATCAAGTCATGATGGTTGGAGGTTTCGCATAATTGTTATAGAGTGAATGTAAACTTTATGTTCAGCAATATATATTTAAATGCTCCTGTGTGCATTATATTGAATATTAGATATCATATATCATTTATAGTAATGCCTATGATTATAGATGCATCTCTATGAGTTAGTTGTGAATTGCTATTGGATTATTATAAAAGTATTCTTTTTGTTCAGTCATTGGAGGTTTTCGAAAATTCTATGTTTCTTAAAATATGATTTGGTATGATAATGAGGAAATGATTCAGATATGAGTTAAGACCATATAAGGTCGAATATGGTGTTATGTTATGAGTATTGAGGATTCAAGTATGAATCATTAAATATCTTATTTTATAAATATGAAAGTGAGGCATGAACAGGCAACCCGAGTTAGGGCGGGTAGAGTCCCTAGCTGTTGCCTTTCAGGAAGGGCAAATTCCTGGCTTTATAGGACATGTCCGGGTAAGTCTTGCAAGCAGAACAATAAAAGGCAGGGTGACGAACCTCAATAGTTTGGAGACAGCTGGTACTGCGTGGTACCCCTCTCCACTCGCGTTCATGCCAAACGATCTGATTTTGTGAAAATATAGTAATTGAGTTGAAAAGTTGATTAAATGAGAATATAGAAACATGCCATTGTTGAGAGCCACCTTATTGTGTTTGTTACTATGTAATTGATGATGTATTATGGAACGTGGAATTTGGAAATGTAATATGTATGTTCAACAAGAATATTGCTGCTAAGTATGCTATGATTGGTGTGATTGTTAAACTTATGTTGATTGTGTGAGAGTCGTTTTCAAGTAAAAACCACCAAAGCATGTGTTACTCTTGTTTACGGGTTAGTACTCAGCTTTGCTGATGTGTATATATTGTTTTGTCATTTCTGTGGCCTGTCTCTTGGTGGGTGGCAGTTTTCCTAAATGTTTTAGGGTGAAGCCGAAAGTTAACCTTTGCAAGTTGAAGCTAATACAAGCTGGAGCAGTATTATAGTTGCTATCGAAGTGAGGACGTTTGACTTTGTAATAGTTAGTCGTTTATTATTTATAATATATCTTTCCATTTAAGAGTCGTTAGTGCTCCTGATTCTCTATTGATTGTTGCTCCGCGAAAGCGTTGAGATTGTTGAGCTTTGGGATTTGGAAATATTTTATAAATTGAATTTGCAAACAGGTTTAAATCATTTTTCGCTTTAGCGTTGTCCTATTTTCAAAGGAAACTCTGCTAGATTTTCTGTAGAATTTTATGGGAATAGAGTCTGAGAATGAGAGCGTAGTTATAATAGTTAATTTATTTGAATAGAGTTAGGATTGAGTTCCACACTCTCCGATTTAGTTCGGTGAATGTGATGGTAATAGTCCGGGTTACCTCGACTAGCGTCTCTTTCGCTGTGGTTAATCCTTTGTAAGCTGGTCGGGAAATTTGGGATGTTACAAGTGGTATCAGAGCTTGAGTAGCTTTTGGATACACTGTGATCTCCACATCATAGTGTAGGGGTTGAATATAGGTCTAGTGAATTGACTAAAGAGTTAGGTATAAATGAATCAAGCCGTATGAGTGTTTGCGCTTACGCGTGTACTATATGAATCCATTTATTTAACTGGGTATTACGTGTGTGTATATTTGCTAATGTGTATATTATTATCTTGTTATGACTTGATTGTTCATGATATTATTTTACTTAAAAGTGTGTATTTCGAGAAAACTTGTATGATTTGCTCAAGTAAATGAATTTCAAACGAGATCTCTCTCGATGAGATGATTGAAATCCAATGCCAACAAGTCCCCCTTTTGTTTTCTGAAGAAGAGATACAAAAGATGATGGTGGAATGGAGGCTGGCCATTCATGTCTTTGGAGCTTGAGATTTTGGTTTTATGAAAATAACTATTTGTAAGTTTTGAGGACGAAACTTATTATAAGGGTGGTAGAGTGTAATAGTCCTGTTTTTAAGAGCCTTTACTTAAATGCTAATTCTATTTATTAAGTTAATTATGTTCTGAAAATATTATTTTATTTCAGAGTTGTGTAGTGTGATTTTTATATTATCGTGTTTGCAGTATTTAACTATATGAGATTATTATTATTATTATTATTATTATTATTATTATTATTATTATTATTGTTATTATTATTATTGTTATTATTTTTATTATTTTTATTATTATTATTATTATTATTATTATTATTATTATTATTATTATTATTATTATTATTATTATTATTATTATTATTATTATTATTCTTATTTTGGGCTTATGTGCGACTAAATTGTGTGGCATTTAGTCAAATAGGAAGTCAAAGTCGATTTTTCCTTCAACTCTTATATCTTATGTCGGATTGATTTGGTTGATGAAAACCCAAGCCCAAAGAAATCTAATCCCATTTACTTATTCTCTCTCCTCACTTATATTTATTTCTCTTTGAGCGTGGATTTCTTGGAGCAAGCCAGACAGTTCCTCCTCCCTCCCTCTCTTCGTGTTTTCCTCTTGAAATGCCAGAGGAGATTCCAAACCATGAGTTGTTCAATTTATGATTCAGCAAATCTTTGCAATCTAAGGCTAGTAAATCCTTTTTATTTTTCTGATTTCCTTTCTTTCATGAAAGAGCAAACCCAGATTCCTAAAAACCCCAATATCTCTCTCTCGTCCCCTGCTTTATCTGTCGCTGGAATCCGATTGTTTCCTCGCTGGTGTTGTGCGTTGTCTTAGCGCTACTGCTCGCCGGAGCTGCGTCTCACTGCTCGCGTCTCTCTCCTCTGTTCGTGCTGCTACCGCGCGCGAAGTGCCGTCGTCGTCGCGGCTGCTGCTCTGAGTTGTTGCTCGACGAAAAACCGCCGGAATACGTCGTGTTGCTGCGGTTTAGCCTCGTCGGCTCTCTGTCACCACTCGCCGGAGGCCCAACTCCCCTCCCTGTTCTTCGCTGCTCACAAGAGCAGAGGTACACCCGCACCTCTGTATTTCCCCCCTGAAATTCTGATTACATACAAGTATAATTACGTTGTTAATTTCTTTCAAGTTGAACCTAAATCAGATTTTAGTGATTTAACCTAGAATTGGATTTTGTTTCATTTCATGATTTGTTGTTGATGTTGGAGTTGTATGATTATGTGTTATTAGTATTATTAAATTTAGGCTCATGTGTATTGAAGGAATAATTCCATTAATAGTTGCAATCTAGTTTATATATTAAGAAGTTATTATTAATAAGTGATTGATGAATTATATTATGGGAGGTTGACTAGACTTGTGATGATATGAGTTAGTAAGAAGTAGTTCAAATATCTTTAGTTTAATGTTGATAGAAAATTACCAATAAATGTGGTAGTTATCCAAGTTTATGGTTGAAGTATAAGTTAAAAGAATAGTAATTAAGAAGTGTATGAGCTCATGTGTTTAATTAGTTTTCTCATATTAAGTTAGAAAGAGAATTAATTAGTCCTTATTAGTAATGTGAAGAGTATTGAGTTAATTTTATAACTATGGATTCGATTAATGAAGATGTGGTTAATAAAGTATTTTAGTTTGATAACTTTAAACGGAATAAAATAATAAAGTCGGCTTACTTGACTAGCGATTCACTAAAGCGAATTAGTGTGTGTGTTTAACTACATAAATCAAAGTAAGTTAAGAATTACTTTGAAGAAGTCCCACTTAGATAATGAAATTGTTTTAATGAGATAAACTCGCTACGTATGACCATGAGTATGGTCTATACTTGGTTTTATTACTGATTATGTTAATAAGAACTCATCTAATGGTATAACTTGGATTATATTTTGTTACTTATAATCAACTTATGATCGATGAAACTTGAGTCGTGTGCTTTTGGTTAACTCTCGTTAATTAATTCTAACTCAGAGACTTAGTAATATTGTTGTGGATATTTGTTGACATGATTAATTACTACCAGTATATTTATGTTGGTAATTGGAATTGCAAAGCATATATGTGTCGATTTCAAATATGTATTTATAAGAGAGTTATATGTTAAATGATTATGGTTATCTATGGGGGAAATCACTAGGTTGGATACAAGCTGCTAATTACTTTAATAGTCTGGATTATTGGAGGATGATTTTGGGATGGAGTATTATTCGGAATTATGAAGGAGATTATAATATTGGAATTGTTATTCGATTGGTAAGGATTTGAGTTCAAGATAGAAATCAGTTTATTAAGGTTTATTTATGTGTCGAGCTAGCTTTATATTCTCATTATAATTGTTGGTAGCAAGATAATGTGCTTGATTTAGGTAAGGTTGTCAGTTATGTTTAGTTTGTTTAGTTATATAATTTAAAATTGTGATTATGAATTGGGATGCAAGTCGATGTAGCTAATATCATCGAAGTTATAGATATTAATTAAGGATTAAGGAAATTAGAATGTTAAAAGTTGATAATTTGTATATTGGGAATCAGTTACGATTATGTTTTTATAGTCTAGATTAGTCTAATTTTGGTTATTGATTATCGATGTTATTTTGAGGTGGTTGTTGGAGGATGGCTATGTAGACGTATATAATTCAAGATGATATGGGAAATAAAGTCATGATGGTTGGAGGTTTCACATAATTGTTATAGAGTGGATTGTAACCTTTATGTTCAGCAATATATATTAATGCTCCTGTGTCGTTATATTGAATATTAGATATCATATATCATTTATAGTAATGCCTATGATTATAGATGCATCTTTATGAGTTAGTTGTGAATTGCTATTGGATTATTATAAAAGTATTCTTTTTGTTCAGTCATTAGAGTTTTTCGAAAATACTATGTTTCTTAAAATATGATTTGGTATGATAATGAGGAAATGATTCAGATATGAGTTAATACCAGATAAGGTAGAATATGGTGTTATGTTATGAGTATTGAGGATTCAAGTATGAATCATTAAATATCTTATTTTATAAATATGAAAGTGAGCCTTGAACAGGCAACCCGAGTTAGGGCGGGTAGAGTCCCTAGCTGTTGCCTCACGAAGGGCGAATTCTGGCATTATAGGACATGTCCGGGTAAGTCTTGCAAGCAGAACAATAAAGGAAGGGTGACGACCCTCAGTAGTTTGGAGACAGCTGGTACTGCGTGGTACCTTCCATCACGTTCATGCCAAACGATTTGATTTTGTGAAAAATAGTAATTGAGTTGAAAAGTTGATTAAATGAGAATATAGAAACATGCATTGTTGAGAGCCACATTATTGTGTTTTGTTACTATGTAATTGTTGATGTATTATGGAACGTGGAATTTGGAAATGTAATATGTATGTTCAACAAGAATATTGCTGCTAAGTATGCTATGATTGGTGTGATTGTTGAACTTATGTTGATTGTGTGAGAGTTGTTTTCAAGTAAAAACCATCAAAGCATGTGTTACTCTTGTTTACGGGTTAGTACTCAGCTTTACCAATGTGTATATGTTGTTTTGTCATTTCTATGCCCTGTCACTTGGTGGTTGGCAGTTTTCCTAAATGTTTAAGGGTGAAGCCGAAAGTTAACCTTTGCAAGTTGAAGCTAATACAAGCTGGAGCAGTATTATAGTTGCTATCGAAGTTAGCATGTTTGACTTTGTAATAGTTAGTCGTTTATTATTTATAATATATCTTTCCATTTAAGAGTCGTTAGTGCTCCTGATTCTCTATTGATTGTTGCTCCGCGAAAGCGTTGAGATTGTTGAGCTTTGGGATTTGGAAATATTTTATAAATTGAATTTGCAAACAGGTTTAAATCATTTTTCGCTTTAGCATTGTCCTATTTTCAAAGGAAACTCTGCCGGATTTTCTGTAGAAATTTATGGGAACAGAGTCTGAGAATCAGAGCGTAGTATAATAGTTAATTTATTTGAATAGAGTTGGGATTGAGTTCCACACTCTCGGATTTAGTTCGGTGAGTGTGATGGTAATAGTCCAGGTTTCCTCGACTAGCGTCTCTTTCGCTGTGCTTAATCCTTTGTAAGGTGGTCGGGAAATTCGGGCTGTTACATATTTGGATATTTGAAAAATCGTAAGGACAAATGTGGGACTTATCCAATGTAGATTTCTCCGTCATGACTCCATTGATAGTCAATGAACCATAATGAACCGCATTCGCCCATTGTTAGCCTCTAATAAATATCGATTCATGTCAAGTTCTATGCAACAGAATAACTAAATACTATTTTCCTACACCCTAAAAATAATTTAGTCTATGTTGGTTCAGGAAGCACCTAAAAGACTATTTTTAAGTGATATGTTATTAAGCAATCAAAATATAGGGAACGTAGCAGCTTGTTCAAATTATCTGATTAACGTTAGAACAATTCTTTAGGTCTTTGATTAGCAATAATAACATGGGTGATGAAAAAAGCAAGCAGGATAATCAACCAAGCATATAATATAAAAAGAATGAAAAAGGATTAGAATGTATTAAAGAGCGATTTTTATATTAAAGATCTACATCATAAAAAAAAACAGCTAGTAACTTAAATATAATGACTTTGTTCAAGGATCCTCAGGATTATATCGTGGCTTGGGTCTGAGATATTGACAACTTCGGGACAAGTAATTATGAAGCCTGAAGATATGAATGTTTGAATGTATGTGTTTTTGTGTTTCAAAAGTATGAAAGTATGAGTTTTGTAGATAGGTTCGTAGGTGTTCGAAAAGTGTAAAGTCGTATGAAAATCATATTTAAAACCCTCTATTTAATTGGAAAATCGAAGCCTATTTATAAGAAACCAAAACCCGCAAGTCACGTAGAGTGCGTCTGGCGCTCATCTTTATGTGACGTACAATTACACGTGTCAGGCGCAGAATGGTACGCCTAATGCAACATGCGCAATCAGCTGCGTACACGTGGCACACACTTTGCAAAGATAGAATTGCTAGCATGTACATCGCATATAGGAGTGCGTCTAGCACACGTCTCTGTGTGACTCACAGGGCCACGTGTCAGACACACATTAGTGCTGACATAGCTTGGCCTGTGCGCTTGGTGCACCGCCTTGCTTTTGATACGTTTTGACATATTTTAAAAAAAAAAAAAATTATTTTAATGATTTTCTTCTATCTTTTAAATTCGAAATCTGATTTTACGGGATAAAATCCGATTACGAAAATATGTTTAATAAAACAATTATTCATCATGAATAATTAATTGGGGTTTTACAAAGGATTAGGCTCAAAACTTTTATTTATGCACTAGGGGAAAAAATCAGAAGGGCTGCGCAGGTAGGGCTGCGCATTTTTAAAAAGCGCAGCCCTACCTTTGAAGGGCTGCGCTTTTTAAAAAAAGCGCAGCCCTTCAAAGAAAAGGGCTGCGCTTTTTATAAAAAGCGCAGCCCTACTGGAGAAGGGCTGCGCATTCCAAAAAAGCGCAGCCCTTCTCTAGGTGAAGGGCTGCGCTTTTTTTGGAATGCGCAGCCCTTCTCCAGGTAGGGCTGCGCTTTTTATAAAAAGCGCAGCCCTACTTGCTGGTTATATTTTTTTTTTCGATATACTCTATGTGCATGCGCGCCTTATTCCCCCCCATTCTCTTCACTTTCATTCTTTCTTTCTACCCCAAAGTTGTGCGAAAATATTCCCCCATTCTCTTCGAGTGTTGCACCACCACCACACCACTACTTTGCCCTAATTCGAGCACCACCACTACTTTGCTCGCGCACCACCACATTTCGCACCACCATATTCGCGCACCACCACTTTTCGCACACCATTCGCACACCACCTTGCGCAGCACCCCCACATTGGTCCCCACCCTTGCGCACACACACCTTGCGCACCACCACCTTGCGCACCACCATTCACACTTCTTAGTTTCTTCTCTTCTCTTCTCTTCTTCTCTTCTCTTCTTCTACTCTCTCTCCCCATTTGAGTGGTTAATTAGGTATGATTAATTTTGTTTTTAAGTTACTTTTGTTTTTGTTAATTGAATTAAATGGTTAATGTGCAATGTGGGTTTTTCAATTGTAGGAAGAAGAGGCTAAGGAAGGCAAAGAAAGTTCCAAGTATCTCTTTTTCTTCATTGCTCGTCGTTGGTGTTAAGAGGTAACTATTTAACATGTAGACAAAGTTGATAATTTGTTGATGTATATATGTATTTTTTTTAATGAATAATATTATTTGTTGATATGAGATTGTATGAAAACGCAATGTGATTTAGCTATATATATGAAAATATATAAGTAGTTGTTTGAATCATCATCATATATGCCTAGATACCCGTTCAAGACTTACTCATTAGGGGTAAGTCTTGAATAGTCCCCGGTTTGGGACTGTTCTTGGACGTTTGATCTCACTTAGGTGGTGAATGTGTGTATCTTTTCAATTATGAGGAAAATCTTGGCTTATCGTTTCGCTACATTGTTCTCTGGGTACATATGTAGATAAGCAATTATCTACATTGTGTACTTGGAGAACTGTAGGGAAATGCTGCCGGATTTTCCTTAGAATTGGAAAGTTGGCATATATTCACTAGTGAGATTAGACGTCCAAGGATGGGTTAGGTTGGAGTGATAAGGACCTTTGACTGCATGCATACAATTGAACATGTGACTATCTTAGCTTGTTGTATACGTGTGTGATTTGAATATGTGAGTGTATGTGTACTTTAATAATGATTGATGCATTATAATGAATGTTGTGTTTAATTATTAGAGGTGGTCTTCTTGAATGAGATGGATCGTACTTGGATGTATGGTAGTCGTGAATCGATTGAGTTTGTGAATGGGGTCTCGGAATTCTGTAGAAGTGCATTAGAATATCAAACATCCTCTGGAGCAGTCGACTTTTATTGTCCTTGTTTGGATTGTAGAAATGTGAGCAAGGTTAGTAGTATACATGTGGTTAGGGAGCATGTATTTCGCCGTGGGTTTAGGCCTCAATACCATGTATGGATTTGGCATGGTGAGCAGGGGAGGTATATGGGAAGCTCTGGATTAAAGAATGATGTATGTGAAGAAGAAAAAAGAAGGATGATGATGAGTTAGGGGATGAGAATTTGGATGATGAATTTGGAGATGATGATAGGGATCGGGTAGACGAGATGATACACGAGGTTGAAGATCAGTCGTGTAGACGACCTCGTATTTTTGAGTCTATGTCTAAGGCTGCTGAAAAGCCGTTGTATCCAGGTTGTACAAAGTACACCAAACTTTCTGCAGTGGTAACACTGTTCAACATTAAGTCGAACGCTGGTTGGACGGACTCTAGTTTCACATCGTTGTTGGAAGTTTTAGCTGAGATGCTCCCTGAAGGAAATGAACTGCCAAAGTCGTACTATTATGCGAAGAAGTTGATGTGTCCTTTGGGTTTAGAGTACGAGCGGATACATGCTTGTCCTAACGATTGTGTGCTCTATCGTAATGAGTATGAGCATTTACATGAGTGTCCACGTTGTGGATTGTCGAGGTACAAGCGTGAAGGAGCTGGAGGTAGTGAAGGACCACCAGCCAAGGTGTTGTGGTATCTACCCATAATACCTAGATTTAAGCGCATGTTCTCAATGAAAGGAGATGCGAAGAATTTGAGGTGGCATGCAGATCGTAGGAAGAAAGACGGTCTGCTCAAGCATCCGGCTGATTCGCCTGAGTGGAAAACTATCGACAGGGTGCATAAGTCATTTGGTAATGAGGATAGGAATCTGAGGCTTGGATTATGTACGGATGGCATGAACCCTTTTGGCAATCTCAGCTCGCAGCATAGCACATGGCCAGTAGTTTTAGTGGTTTATAACTTGCCTCCTTGGTTGTGCATGAAACGTAAGTACATGATGTTGTCGCTTCTTATATCGGGGCCCAAACAACCTGGAAATGACATAGATGTATACCTTCAGCCGCTTGTTGAAGATTTACAGAAGATGTGGAACGAAGGAGTGTTAGTATTTGATGCGTATGCTAATGAGATGTTCACTCTGCGTGCCATGCTTTTTTGTACTATGAACGATTATCCAGCTTATGGGAACTTATCTGGGTATAAGACTAAAGGAAAACAACCTTGCCCGATTTGTTTAGATGACATGAAATCTACACACCTTAAGGGCTGCAAACATGTGTATATGCGCACACGAAGGCTCCTCAGCCGCGACCATCCCTATCGGTTTAAGAAGAAGGCATTCGATGGGACGGTTGAAGAAGAAGTTGCTCGTAGACCATTAACTGGTACTGAAGTTTATAATCAGGTGAAGGGCATTGAAACAGTCTTTGGTAAACCTGCTAGTGAGGTTGATAGACCTACAGGATTATGGAAAAAAATAGTCCATTTTTTGGAAACTCCCATATTGGAAAGATCTAAAGGTCAGACATTGTTTGGATGTCATGCACATAGAGAAGAATGTTTGTGAAGCTATTATCGCGACACTTATGAATATTCCGGGTAAGACAAAAGATGTTAAGGCGTCACGACTTTACTTGGAACAAGAGGGGATTCGACCAGAGTTGTGGGCTCAGAAAAGGGACGGAAGAAAGAAGAAAAGAGGGGAGGAAAGGGTTGATGATGATGAAACACATAAAAGTAAAAAGGTGGAGGATTCTGAGAGGAATTATTTGCCACCAGCTTGCTACACGATGTCGCGTGCAGAGAAACGGATTTTTTGCGAGTCATTGTATGGCATTAAGGTCCCTACTGGCTACTCATCGAATATGAAGCGCTTTGTTACCTTAAATGGTGAGTTGAAGTTATCGAGTATGAAATCGCACGATTGTCATGTCATGATGCAAGTATTCTTACCGATTGCAATTCGTGGGATACTTCCAAAGCATGTGAGGCACACCATTACAGAACTGTGTTCATTTTTTCATTCAATCTGCAGCAAAGTCCTAGACCCGTCGACCCTCGATTCCTTGCAGACTAGAGTAGTTGAAATCTATGCAAATTTGAGATGTATTTCCCCCCTGCATTCTTTGACATTATGGTCCATCTCATTGTCCATCTAGTTCGAGAAATTAAGCTGTGTGGTCCAGTGTTTTTGAGGTGGTGCTATCCTTTTGAGAGATATATGGGAACTTTGAAAGATAAAGTTCGTAATCCTGCACAACCAGAAGGTAGTATAATTCAAGGGATTGTGGGTGAAGAGATCAGTAATTTTGTGGCTGAGTATTTTGCTAGTGTTGATCCTGTTGGACTTCCGACATCCCGACACGAGGGCAGACTTGAGGGCAAGGGTACAATTGGTTCAAAATTGATCACACCTTCCGTAGAAAAGCGTAAACAAGCTCACTTATTTGTATTGCATCACGTACCAGATGTCCATCCTTATTTAAGTGAACATATGGAGGAATTACGTGTTAGCAATCCTGGAAAAGGAGTGAGGGCATTGACGCAAATGCATAACAAGACTTTCATTGATTGGTTTCATAAACGAGTACTCAATGATTTGGATGAAAGTGTTCCTGAAACAGTCAAGTGGTTAGCATTTGGTCCTCGTGAAGCTGTACGCTCTTATGAGGGTTATGATATTAATGGGTATACTTTTTGGACTGAACGTCAAGATCTCAAGTCAAGATCGCAACAAAATAGTGGTGTTTCACTTGTGGCGTCGTCTACACAATATGCAAGCTCGAAAGATAAGTCGCCTGTACATGCTGAAAGCAACTACTATGGGCGAATACAAGAAATCTGGGAGCTGGACTACTGTACATTTAATATTTGCCTCTTGTGTTGCACGTGGGTTGACAATAATCGCCGTTGTGTAAGAAACGATGATCCTTGCGGTTTCACCCTTGTTGACCTTAGTCGTTTACGTGAAACTGAGGAGCCATTTGTAATTGCATCACAAGTGAAGCAAGTATTTTTTGTAACTGATCCTGCTGATCATAAGTGGTCAATTGTTGTACCTGGTAAAAGGAGTATCCTCGGTATTGGTGATGTTGATAATGAGGAAGAATATGATGCATTTGAGGACCTCCCCCCTTTACCTATCCTGAAATTCGTGTGGAAGATGATGTAAATATGTCGGAGAATTATATGCGTGTAGATCACACGGAAGGGATACATGTACTTGAGGATCCTAAGAAAAGGCGGAAGCTCAATGAATCATGAGACATAAACTCAGGTGTGTGTAATTTCTCCAATTTTTAGGCTTCAATTTCTTGTTGGTTGCATTTTGGGAACGAAAAGGCCATTTCCGGCCTATTTTGGCCTATTTTGGCCTTTTCGCTCCCAAAATGTACTTATGAAGTGATTTAACCTCAAATTCTTTTTGAACATGATCATATGATGTATAATGTAACTAGTATGTAGATTTTTAGGCTTTAATTTCTTGTTGGTTGGTTTTGGGAACGAAAAGGCCATTTCCGGCCTATTTTGGCCTATTTTGGCCTTTTCGCTCCCAAAATGTACTTATGAATGATTTAACCTCAAATTCTTTTTGAACATGATATATGATGTATAATGTAACTAGTATGTAGATTTTTGGCTTTAATTTCTTGTTGGTTGCATTTTGGGAACGAAAAGGCCATTTCCGGCCTATTTTGGCCTATTTTGGCCTTTTCGCTCCAAAATGTACTTATGAAGTGATTTAACCTCAAATTCTTTTTGAACATGATCATATGATGTATAAGTAATATAGTAGATTTTTAGGCTTTAATTTCTTGTTGGTTGGATTTGGGAACGAAAAGGCCATTTCCGGCCTATTTGGCCTATTTTGGCCTTTTCGCTCCCAAAATGTACTTATGAAATGATTTAACCTCAAATTCTTTTTGAACATGATCATATGATGTATAATGTAACTAGTATGTAGATTTTTAGGCTTTAATTTCTTGTTGGTTGGATTTTGGGAACGAAAAGGCCATTTCCGGCCTATTTCGGCCTATTTTGGCCTTTTCGCTCCCAAAATGTACTTATGAAATGATTTAACCTCAAATTCTTTTTGAACATGATCATATGATGTATAATGTAACTAGTATGTAGATTTTTAGGCTTTAATTTCTTGTTGGTTGGATTTTGGGAACGAAAAGGCCATTTCCGGCCTATTTCGGCCTATTTTGGCCTTTTCGCTCCCAAAATGTACTTATGAAATGATTTAACCTCAAATTCTTTTTGAACATGATCATATGATGTATAATGTAACTAGTATGTAGATTTTTAGGCTTTAATTTCTTGTTGGTTGATTTTGGGAACGAAAAGGCCATTTCCGGCCTATTTCGGCCTATTTTGGCCTTTTCGCTCCCAAAATGTACTTATGAAATGATTTAACCTCAAATTCTTTTTGAACATGATCATATGATGTATAATGTAACTAGTATGTAGATTTTTAGGCTTTAATTTCTTGTTGGTTGGATTTTGGGAACGAAAAGGCCATTTCCGGCCTATTTCGGCCTATTTTGGCCTTTTCGCTCCCAAAATGTACTTATGAAATGATTTAACCTCAAATTCTTTTTGAACATGATCATATGATGTATAATGTAACAAGTATGTAGATTTTTAGCCTTTAATTTCTTTTTGGTTGCATTTCGGGAACGAAAAGGCCATTTCCGGCCCTTGCCCCGCCCACACCCCCTTGCCCACCCCCCCCCCACCCCCTTGCCACCCTCCTCCCCACCATGCTGCCCCCTTCCCTACCCTGCTGCACACCCCCTCCCCCCCTTCCCCCCCTTCCCCCTGCAGACCCCCCCAACACCCCTGCCCCCCCTTTCCCTGCACACCCCCCACCCCCTGCCCCCCCTTCCCCCCCTGACCCCCCCACCCCCTGCCCCCTTCCCCCCTGCAGCCCCCACACCCCCCCCTGCCCCCCTTCCCCTGCCACCCCCACCCCCTGCCCCCCTTTCCCCCCCTGCCCCCCCTTCCCCACTGCCCACCCCCTTCCCCCGCCACTGCCACCCCTTCCCCCCCCCCCACTGCAGCACCTTACCCCCTTCCCCCCCACTCCCCCCTTCTACATACTAGTTACAGTTTTAATTTGCCTATTTTTATTTTTTATTAATTCGTATGTTTTTTTTACCATTTCAGGGACATGGAGGATGTGCATACGGATACGAGTGCGGAACACACTACCGAGGATGAGTGTTTCGATCACAAAAAGGAACAACGGCAAATGGTTATGGCTCGCCGTGAAGAAAAAGGTATACAAACGTCAATTGCAAGTAAGAACTTGCAGACGAAAAAGAGGAAAGGAAGGGGACCTACAAAGTCACTAGGGAAACCCACCCTAATGACTTTGGAGTACGATCACTTGGGGCAACCTTGTGGAAAATGGCGTCAAAAGTATGCCATGCAAATTGGGATTTGCATGCATAAGCTCGACATTCTCCACTCATGGAAAGAGGTCCCCGAGTCTTTGAAGAAGATGATTTGGGAAGATACTATGGTAAGATTCGCTGTATACTTATTTAGAATTTTAACACTTTGGTTAAATATACTATGTAATATTGAGTAATTTGTGATATGCGTTCTTTGTAGAATCAATTCCATATTCCAAACGATGAAGCGAAGAAGAATCTGTTTCTATCCGCAGTTGCCCAAAGGTTCCGAGACTTCAAGGCCAAGCTAGTGTCGGGGTGGATCACGAAGCGGAGAAAAGTCGGGGGAACAAAGAAGAAGAAAATCTACGACGGGGAAGCAACACCTTCTTCTGAGGCTTCACGTGACACATCATTCGAGGATCCCTCCAAGCTTCCATATCAGATATGGAGGCATATCACAGCTGAGCAGTGGCATGCATTTGTTGCACAAAAAACAACTACCCCAGAAGTTGTTGTAAGAATTTTTTACTAGCTAAGATTTATTACTTCAGATCCAATATTATATAACACCATATCTAACCTTTGTTTATATTTGTGTGTTTCAGGCAATTCGTGAGCAAAATAGCGCGAATGCAAAATCTAGGAAGCACTACACCATCTGGGTGCTCATTCGTATGGTCAGGCGAGAGAATCGTGGATGTATGACCATTACCCCACGCTTGCGTCGACCACGACGCAATCGGGCACTAGCTCTACGACGACAGCTGCACAGCGGCAACCAGATAGAGTGCTCGATTGGTGGTGTTCCATGCATGGGGTTGATGCAAAGGGACAGAGAATCATACCTGATCCCGGAACAAAACAGATAGCTAATGCCATTGTAAGTACATATTATAAGTTATTGATAAGGTTTACATAATAATATAACTTCTGCGCTCACGAGTATTTCTGTCATCATTTATGCAGATTGGCTTGAAGGAAAAGGAGGCAGCTGGTGAGTTCACTCCTAGAGGACAAGTTGATGCCTTACACGAGACTCTAGGACGGGACCAGTATGGACGTGTGAGGGGCGTAGGAGGTGTCCGCCTCGGGGTGAGAAAGGTGTATGGTGATCAATACACCTCTACGTCCAGATCCACTACCTCCAGTGTCAATTCATCACCTTCCATAGATGTGGAGGCTATGAAAGCCGAACTTCGGGAGGAGCTCAGAGCGGAGATGACTCAGAATTTCAACGCCATTTTGGCGCAGATGGGCTTACCGACTTTTGGTGCTTTCACGCAGGGCAATGTTCCTATGCAGCCTGTTCCTACGCAGCCTGTTCTACGCACTGTCCTACGCAGCCTCGTCCACAACCGGAGTTAACGGTAATTGTTTAATATCACAACAACTATTTTCTTAAATATGTTGTTTCATAGACTAACCTTGAATAGAGTTTTTTTTTAAAGGAAGAGACACCATGTGAGCTATGTAATCAAGGAGATGGTCATGGTAGATTCATTATCGTGGCTTATGGATCTGTACAGCCCCCTAGGGATCGGCCACTATTGCACAACCAGCCAGTAGCTGATATTCACTATGTGGTCAGCGTTGAAGACATTGTGACCGGTTTCGAAGCATTTCCTCTTCCGCTGCCGAATGCAGCAGTTGGTCTACAGTTATTGTCTGATTCCATTGGCAGTTATATTCTATGGCCGCGTGCATTGGTGAGGTTAGCATATCAGGTACAATCTCTAACATAAGTTATATACATAGTTTAA
This sequence comes from Beta vulgaris subsp. vulgaris, assembly GCF_026745355.1. Taxonomy (NCBI): domain Eukaryota; kingdom Viridiplantae; phylum Streptophyta; class Magnoliopsida; order Caryophyllales; family Amaranthaceae; genus Beta; species Beta vulgaris. The sequence goes on from NC_079203.1 coordinate 18,287,100, forward strand.
TTTCTTTTATAGTTCCTATATATGATTGTCAGTAATATCTTTTAATTTAACTAATTACTAGGGTTCGGGGAAGGCCGACAGGAAGGGAAAGAAGGTAGCTTCACCTCAGGGAGGCCGACGTGCCCAAGTGGGAACGAAATCTTCAGCAAAGTATCCACTCATTACGGATATGGAGGTGGTGCAACGCCTTACTAAACCGTGCTTCTGGCTACATGAGTGCATTAGTGATGCAGCTGATGGAGCAATGATTGAGATTAAGTTGTCGCACCACCAATTCCACTACATTGATGAGGTACATCGACCTACATTTGTAAGGATGATATTAAAGAATTCTTACTTGGGGAAGAGTTGAATGTTTCCATGATACAAACATTCATGAGGTAATACTTTATTAATTAAGTAGTATTCAATCCAACTAATAATAACTTCCATAATAAGTAAGTTTTATTTTTATCAATATGAATTCTCAGGCTATTATACAATGATGTGAGGCGATCTAGTCAGCCAATCTTTGGTTGGTTATGTCCAAGCTTTGTACGAGATGACAGTTGCGTACAAAACGAAAAAGAGGTGAAAGTATATCTCAAGGATTCTTTGAACGCATGTTCTCGTCTTGGATATAAGATCGTTCTTCTTCCTTACATTGAATCGTATGCTTCGTAAACTGATTTTTAATTAATTAAATTGACCTATTAGTTGTTCTACGATAACAATAACATTATTTTTATTGTTGTAGGCACCATTGGACACTCATTGCAATATGTGTGTCAAGTAACGAAGTCTACCACTTTGATTCTTTGCGTAAAGGAACAATACGGTCCTTACTAGTCAAATCATTGTTAAATAGGTAGCCTAATTGAAACTATATATGCACACTTTAGCTTATTAAATATTAAATGTACATCTAATCTTATAATAATGTGTATTGATGTAGTGTGATGAAGAAGATTACTTCATCTGGACTTCGACAAGGAAAAGCTCCTGTTTGGTATTTAGTCGAGGTAACATGTAATATTTTTTGCATCCTTTTATAAAAACACATAATACACATATAACATGTCATTTATTGCATCTTTGGTGAATTTTAGTGTCCGGTACAAGAAGGTGGACTTGCGTGTGGGTATTACGTGATGAGGTTCATGCTCGATATCGTCAACTATTGCAAAGATGTTGTTGATCTTCGAAAGGTATGTAACTTTTAGGTTTCCAATTGTTGTTTGTTGTATTTCCGGCCTATATTAGCCTTTTCGCTCCCAAAATTAGTTATGATGTGATTTAACATCAAATTCTCTTTGAACATGATTATATGAGGCATATTATAACTAGTATGTAGATTCTTAGACTTTAATTTGTTGTTGGTTGGATTTTGGGAACGAAAAGGCCATTTCCGGCCTATTTTGGCCTATTTTGGCATTTTCGCTCCCAAAATGTAGTTATGAAGTGATTTAACCTCAAATTCTCTTTGAACATGATTATATGATGTATAATGTAACTAGTATGTAGATTCTTAGGCTTTAATTTCTTGTTGGTTGCATTTCGGGAACGAAAAGGCCAATTCCGGCCTATTTTGGGTATTTTGGCCTTCTCGCTCCCAAAATGTA